>NC_042968.1:61817012-62417012 GCF_901001165.1 Salmo trutta
ACACAATTGATACGCATCATTAGGGATTAAGAAGTGAGTATAATCAATGCCCACTGAAAAATAACTGGGTATACGGTATACTGCGTATACCCTCCACAACACCACTGGCCCTTTGTGTTTTACTAAAAGTGCACTCTGCTACATGAGTGGGCTGGTATTACGGATGCTGTCCCTTCAGAATCACCAACCTGTCACACACTGAAGGCCTAAAGGGTTGCCGCTACGCAAACAGGTCTATTATACCAGATAGATATAAAGGCTGTTAAGATATTCATGTTTCCAGAAAGGAGTGTATGTATGTGGCCTGGCGAAGCGGTTTTATGGACTGACTGAATAGAAGCTGATAATTAGGAGTATTTTACTCCGGTGGTCTCGGGAAGAAATTACCAGTCCTTACTGTCTGAGACCCAGTACAAATGTATCCGACACCGAGACATGACTGAGACACTCAACATGTGATCAAGAGACCGGACACGAGACCGAAACCCGTCTCAAGTACTACAACACTGTGCTGCAGCAAACCAGCTTAAATGAAGATCCTACATCTGTAGTGTGAATGTAGTGTGCATCAGAACAGTGTGCGTGGTGTCGGTGGTGTGGATGTAGTGTGTATGGGCATGGATGAGGCAGGGGTGCGAGTGAAGCAGGACGCAGTGAGGAGGTAATGAGGAGGGACAGTGAGGAATGTTGGTCAGGAATGAGCCTCTCTCCACTATGAGGCTTCTACAGTCACAGCACGGGGTAGGTGTGGGAGTGCTCTTATCGAATGCTGTAGCCAGCTCTGTTAAATCACACCTTAATTCCTTTTCCATCATCATAACCATCTGTTTTCCTTTCAAGGAGGACGAGACGGGATAGGATGGGAAGCAGGAGGGAAGGGGAGGAGGTACACTTTGATCTCATTTTTTTTCTCTCTGTCTCTCTCTCTCTCTCTCTCTCTCATTAGTGGTCGTGTTAGGTGGTCCTCAGATTTGTATCATCAGTTCCTCATGCTGCTGATTCCTTCTATTGATCATGTTGACATATTGTGTGTGGACACTGGGTCCTTCTCCCTTGATTCTACTCCTCTTCCTTTATTTTCCTCTCAGCTCTCCTGACCTCCTCCTCTCTCCTCCTACGTGATCCGTCTTCCTCCTCTCTCCTCCTCCTTCATCTCCCCTTCTTCCTTGCTCTCCTCCTCTCTCACCCCTCTTCAAAACCTCTGTACGTCTGATCCACTCAGCTCAGATATTCGACAGATAGTTACACATTCAAGCCTCGCTCACCCCTCTTCCACCCCTTCAACCCTCTCCCTCCACCATTACCACCAAGCCTTCTATCTCTGTCTCCCTCCGCCCTTCTCCAGCTGCCCTCAAGCTTTTCTATTACCGCATGGAAAGCACCTCGCAGCCCCTGACAAGCGCGGCGGATCGACACTAAATCAGAAATCAGTGCCAGCCGCCGATCTGAGCCACCATGAAGGTCACAGACCCTCTGCCGCCGCGTCTCAATCTGGAGAACAGAGCAGGAACACTGACACTGTTAGAGCACACAGCCACCAGCCAGAGAGGTAGAGGGGGAGATAGACAGGGGAGAGCGGGAACACAGACACTGCTAGAGCATAGCCGAGCTAGTAGCCACAGAGGTAGAGAGATGAGGAAGTAGGGAGAGAGGGGAGGTAGAGAGCGTATAAAGAGTGAGATAGAGGGTAGAGGGGCAGGTCAATGAGGACCTGGGGGAGATTTGGGTCAGTGGTTTTGATGTTATGTTAATGTGCAAATACTACTGAGGCGCATAAACACAAACACTCTCCATTTAGAGAGAAAGAAAAGAATAAGAATCTAATAGCGCAGTCTTTGACAATGTTGTTTCAAATGTAATGTCCAGAGATGGACAGTAATTTGACTGAGATGAATAAGCACATTCTGTGTTTTGTATTTCAAGCCAAATATATTTGTCTAAACAATTCATGGATAAATAGCAAAGCAAACATTTTGGTTCACTATAATTCTCCAAACAGTGGCTTTCACTATGGATTTCCAAAGAGGGCTGGAGTTGTTGTACACTGCCATCTAGTTGTCACTGATGATTGTGTAATTACAAGGTAACAAAGAGAGTAGTTATTATGGTGCATATTCATGTAATAACATTTTTATTCAATTATTTTCAAATCTCTCCTCTGTTATTGTATATCGATTATTATTATTTTTTTAGATAAAGAACAACCAAAACAGTAATATCAATTTGTCAAGAGGTCTAGGGATGTTCTGTTTCCTGTTTTTCGCGTTTGCATGAATTTGTCTTGCCCAAAGGCAGGCAGATGGCGATATTGAGTCGTTTCCATTTTACCAGCCAAATGCAGCCGGCAACACACTCCCGCCTTCTCACTATTAAATCGAGTTATGGAAGAAATCGATGCCTTTGCAGTCTGATTGGAGAATGTTTTAGGTACGAACTAGTCCACGGGGGATACAAGTGAATTGCTGGCTGCATATAATGCGTTTGGATGGTAAGATGAAACCATCAATACCAGATCATTATCGCCATCTGCTGGCCTTTAGACTATAATTTGTACATCCTGCGAATCCGTAGTTAGACGCTGTCACATGAATGTTATGTTAAGTTGTGAAAGCTCAGCTTTACAATTTTATGTAACATTTCACGGTTCTTAGCTTGCAAGCTGGATATCAATGTTCCTGCTAAATAACAGCGAGATATCCCCAAAAGCTATTTTAAAAGCTTCAAGACGACCGTTATCTGGGAAAGTCTCACGCAAAATGATTGGTAAGTAAATCAAGATGGAATCACATTCACTGTTTGTTAACCTGAGCTAGCTAGCTATAGCTTGTCACGATTGTTTACATGCATGGGTCAGCTGTTTGTCATCCACAACACCAATCGCATGTCCTTGCATATTGTGTCACGGCAAAGACAGTAAAGTGGTCATGGGGCAACATCCAGGGATGCAAACCAGTCACCTTTCGGCGAAATTTGACCTACGTGATTCAAAGTGTGGCTATTCGAAGAATCTGAAATGTAAAATATATTTTGATTTTTTAAAACTATTTTTTGGTTACTACATGATTCCACATGTGTTATTTCATAGTTTTGATGTCTTCACAATTATTCTACAATGTAGAAAATAGTAAAAATAAAGAAAAACCCTTGAATGAGTAGGTGTCCTAAAACATTTGTCTGGTACTGTATACAAATAACTATCAATAGAAAACAGGTAAAACGAAACGAAGTACAGCTAGTTTGCTGTCTTTCTAGCTTCAGTTGGAAGTGATTGTGTTAGCTGTGTTGTTGGCTAGTTCCTCTGAACAACAGTGTCCTGATGAGAGAGCACATTTTCTACGCCAGAAAGAAATCGCGCATCATTAGCTCATTGTTATGGATGTATCCAAATAAATGTCACTGGAAATGTCACTCGACATGTGTACTTGGTGCATTGAGTTGGTTGGAACCTCTCCAGAACCTCTAATAATACAAGATGATTCATTTAAGATTGACTTTGAGTGTCCCTGTGTAGAATTTCCACGACGGGGCCTCCCGAGGGGCACGGTGGTCTAAGACACTGCATCGTAGTGCTAGCTGTGCCACTAGAGATCCTGGTTGGGATCCAGGCTCTGTCGCAGCCTGCAGACCCAGGGGGCGGCGCACAGGTATATGGTGTTTCCTCAGACACATTGGTGTGGCTGGTTAAGCGGGCATTGTGTCAAGAAGCAGTGGTTGGGTGGTGTTTTGGAGGATGCCCGGCTCTCGACCTTCGCCTCTCCAAATCAAATCAAATCAAATCAAATTTATTTATATAGCCCTTCGTACATCAGCTGAAATCTCAAAGTGCTGTACAGAAACCCAGCCTAAAACCCCAACAGCAAGCAATGCATGTGAAAGAAGCACGGTGGCTGGGAAAAACTCCCTAGGAAAAACTCCTGAGAAAGGCCAAAAACCTAGGAAGAAACCTAGAGAGGAACCAGGCTATGAGGGGTGGCCAGTCCTCTTCTGGCTGTGCCGGGTGGATATAGAGTCCGTACGGGAGTTGCAGGGATGAGACAAGACTGTAACTACCAATTGGATACCATGAAATTGGGGATAAAAAGGGTAAAAGTTAAAAAAAGTATAGAATTTCCACGACACATCTTTGGCAGCGATTACAGCCTTGAGTCTTCTTGGGTAAACTTTGACAGCGATTACAGCCTCGAGTCTTCCTGGGTAAACTTTGGCAGCGATTACAGCCTCGAGTCTTCTTGGGTATGACGCTACAAACTTGGCACACCTGTATTAGGGGAGTTTCTCCCATTCTTCTCTGCAGATCCTCTCAAGCTTTGTCTGGTTGGATGGGGAGCGTCGCTGCACAGCTATTTTCAGGTCTCTCCAGAGATGTTCGATTGGGTTCAAGTCCGGGCTCTGGCTGGGCCACTCGAAGACATTCAGAGACTTGTCCTGAAGCCACTGCTGCGTTGTCTTGGCTGTGTGCTAAAGGTTGTTGTCCTGTTGGAAGGTGAACCTTCACCCCAGTCTGAGGTCCTGAGCTCTCTGGAGCAGGCTTTCATCAAGGATCTCTCTGTCCTGATGCTGCCGCCACCATGCTTCACCGTAGGGATGGTGCCAGGTTTCCTCCAGACGTGACGCGTGGCATTCAGGCCAAAGAGTTCAATCTTGGTTTCATCAGACCAGAGAATCTTGTTTCTCATGTTCACTGAGTTGCTTTTCAACCGGTCTTTCTCTCCTCTTCTCCTTTATGTGGGCAGAAAAAAAAACTGGTTCACTGAACTTGCAGGTGGTGAAAGGACATTTTGACATTGTTTGATTTCTGTTGCAGATTGATAACTTCAGGTAAGCATTCCTCCTCTCTGTCTCTCTCTGCCCTCTCTGATCTCTACCCTTTGCTGGACTCCGTCTCTCAGCGTGATTGACAGCAGATCCTCTCCAAAAGCAAACTTACAGAGCGTGACAAGAGCTTAATCATCACCACTGCTGGACTGTGTGTCTGAATGTGTAGTTTCATACTGTATGTGTGTGGTTACACTATAGCCTACCCCTTTTATTAACCCCCGCCTCCCCTCACACATACACATGCTACCCCACCTGCTCTTCCACCCACCACTGACCCCTGAATACATAGTTAACAGCCGTCACAGGTAATGCATTGCTTGGCGAAAGCATGCTGCGTCCCACTATGGTACAGTGGGTCTGCATAAGTGGTCACATAAGTGCTTTCTAGCTGATCTGAGCGATGTGTGTGTGTGCTGCTATCGTGTGTCTGTGTGTGTGTGTGTGTGTGTGTGCGTGTGGGGGGGAGAGGGGCAATTCCACGGTAACAGAGGGACGCTGAAACTCACTTTTTCACTTTAAAATGTATGCCAAGCAAAAACGATTAATTGCAAAGTTTAACAAACCATAAACCTATATGCAGAAGTCTACATTTAACAATTGCCACTGAAAATGTGACTAAAACAAATTTACTTGAGGAACAGTGCAGATGCAAAATGAAATCTCCCTCAGTTTTTATCTACTCCAAATGAAGAACAACTAATTGGTAGGTCTACCTTTACCTTAACTTATAATTCTGCCTCCTTATGAGGGAGAGAAATGAGAAAATATCTTAAAGATGTGTTTTTTTTGGTAACAGAATGACAAGACACTAGGCTATACTTACGGAACGCAAATAATTTCAGCAAAAGTAAATATAAGTGTTGATATTAGTTGGCAGGGGCCGTTACTTAAACGTTATTGTGTTTTGATATCTAGATGTTTTTTTAAGAACCCCTTTCCATCAGTGTGTCCAGAAACCTAAGCCTTTTGAAGATGGAAAATGGTTGAAGAACATATCTATGTTTTCATTTGCTAAAAGTATAGACTCTGAGCTTTCATTTGACACTAACATTTGATATGCTCTTATACACTTCACATGTTGGTGCTCATGGGCCCTTTTACGTGGAACTTACATTAGGATCACCTGCTCTTTCCATGACAGACTGACCAGGTGAATCCAAGTGAAGGCTATGATCCCTTATTGATGTCACTTGTTAAATCCACTTCAATCAGTGTAGATGAAGGGGAGGAGACAGGTTAAAGAAGGATTTTTAAGCTTTGTGACAATTGAGACATGGATTGGGAATGTGTGCCATTCAGAGGGTGAATAAGCAAGACATAATATTTTATTGCCTTTGAACGGGGTATGGTAGTAGGTGCCAGGCACACCGGTTTGAGTGTGTCAAGAACTGGAATGCCAGCCCCCAAAGGGACATCTAGCCAACTTTACACAACTGTGGGAAGCATTGCAGTCAACATGGGAACACTTTTGACACATTGTGTTTAATTATATTTATTTTTATTTTTTATTAACCTTTATTTAACTAGGTAAGTCAGTAAAGAACAAATTCTTATTTACAATGAGTGCCTACCGTTATAGGGTCCCTGTGCTCATGGATTGAGGCTGTTCTGAGGGCGAAAGAGGCACCCTTTTAGGAAGGTGTTCCTAGTGTGTATATATGTATATATATATACACTACCGATCAAAAGTTTGGGGTCACATAGAAATGTCCATATTTTTGTCCATTAAAATAACATCAAATTGATCAGAAATAGTGTAGACATTGTTAATGTTGTAAATGACGATTGTAGCTGGAAACGGCAGATTTTTTATGGAATATCTACACAGGCCCATTATCAGCAACCATCACTCCTGTGTTCCAGTGGCACGTTGTGTTAGCTAATCCAAGTTAATCATTTTAAAAGGCAAGTTGATCATTAGAAAACCCTTTTGCAATTATGTTAGCACAGCTGAAAACTGTTGGTCTGATTAAAGAAGCAATAAAACTGGCCTCCTTTAGACTAGTTGAGTATGGAGCATCAACATTTGTGGGTTCGATTACAGGTTCAAAATGGCCAGAAACAAAGAACTTTCTTCTGAAACTTGTCAGTCTATTCTTCTTCTGAGAAATTAAGGCTATTCCATGCGAGAAATTGCCAAGAAACTGAAGATCTCGTACAAGGCTGTGTACTACTCCCTTCACAGAACAGCACAAACTGTCTCTAATAGAAATAGAAAGAGGAGTGGGAGGCCCCGGTGCACAACTCAGCAAAAGGACAAGTACATTAGAGTGTCTAGTTTGAGAAAAAGATGCCTCAAGTCCTCAACTGGCAGCTTCATTAAATAGTACCCGCAAAACACCAGTCTCAACGTCAACAGTGAATAGGCGACTCCGGGATGCTGGCCTTCTGTTGAGATGTGTCTGTTACTTGAACTCTGTGAAGTATTTATTAGGGCTGCAATTTCTGTGGCTGTGCAGCAGAGGTAACTCTGGGTCTTCCTGTCCTGTGGCGGTCCTCATGAGAGCCACTTTCATCATAGCACTTGATGGTTTTTGTGACTGCACTTGAAGAAACGTTCAAAGTTCTTGACATTTCCCGAATTGACTGACCTTTATGTCTTAAAGTAAGGATGGACTTACGTTTCTCTTTGCTTATTTGAGCTGTTCTTGCCATAATATGGACTTGGTCTTTTACCAAATAGGGCTATCTTCTGTATAACACCCTTACCTTGTCACAACACAACTAATTGGCTCAAATGCATTAAGAAGGAAAGAAATTCCACAAATGTACTTTTAACAAGGCACACCTGTTAATTGAAATGCATTCCATTCCACCTCATGAAGCTGGTTGAGAGAATACCAAGAGTGTGCAAAGCTGTCATCAATGCAAAGGGTGGCTAATTTGAAGAATCTCAAATATAACATATTTGGATATGTTTAACACTTTTTTTGCTTACTACATGATTCCATATGTGTTATTTCATAGTTTTGATGTCTTCACTATTATTCTACAATGTAGAAAATTGTAAAAATAAAGAAAAACCCTTGAATGAGTATGTGTGTCAACTGTTGACTGCTACTGTATATATATATATGTGTGTGTGTGTGTGTGTGTGTGTGTGTGCTGCTACTGTGTGTGTGGAGCTTGGTGGGTCCGGCAGGACTTCACGCCTCGTCTCTCCCAGTAATGACCCCCTACTCTAGGCATCGCCCTCTGCAGACAGGCCAGCGCCCGAGGGCAGGAGCCGGAACATTCTTGCCAGATTGCTTTTCAAGTCCCAAAATGTATCCTTTTCCAGCTCTTGTTCGCTAGACAGATAGTTCCTTTTCTCTTCTTTCTTATTTCTCATCCCTCTTTCTGATCCTCTCATCTTGTAGATTGGTTGTAGATGGGTAGGGGGTCAGAGGTCAGGGAAAGGAGCTAAGCCTGAGTAGAGTTATTTTTAAGATCCTTGGGGAGGTAGTGGAGAGGAAATCTCTCTCACAGAAACACGTCAATCTCTCTCACAGAAACACTTCAATCTCTCTCACAGAAAAACTGGTTCACAACTCATTTGAAGTTGATCATTTACATTGTTGTTAGGTCATTATAATCGAATTACCATTTAATTGTAATTTTTAGGTATATAGTGGTAAATACTGTAGCATACCATAAGATAAAGAGTTTTTGTCATGTAATAAGTAGACATTTCTTCCTCTCTCTCTGTTGTTTTCCAGGTTTGCCTCTGCAGGAGATGATGGCCTGGTGTTGGTGTGGAACGTTGAGGTGAGACTTCCTCTGAGAGGATAGATAGTGTGGTGATAGGAACATACACACATTCAACAGCTTTCAGCAGTAGTTTTATATCTGTAATTATAAACTGGGTGGGTCGAGCCCTGAATGCTGATTGGCTGACAGCCGTGGTATACCACGGGTATGACAAAACATTTATTTTTACTGCTATAATTACGTTGGTAACCAGTTTATAATAGCAATAAGGCATCTCTGGGGTTTGTGATATATTGCTAATATACCACGGCTAAAGGCTGTGTCCAGGCACTCCGCGTTGCGTCCTGCCTAAGAACAGCCCTTAGCCGTGGTATATTGGCCATATGCCACACCTCCTCGGGCCATATTGCTTAAATATAATATTCAAAAAAATGAAGCGAAGAAAGTTGCCAGAATAACGGTTGTGAAGAGGTTCAAGCAACACCAATAGGTGGCAGTGTTGTGAAGATGTTTCATGCCCATTGCCGCATTGTGTGTGTGTGTGTGTGTGTGTGTGTGCGTGTATGTGTGCTCTCAAAACAGGAGAGAGGCTGTTGGAGTTGAAGGGTCACTCACAGCAGATTAAGGCCATGACAGCCTACACACACACCAGCGGAGAGAACACACACACCTCCCTCATCACGGCTCCGACCAAACCCACACGCACACGCACGCACACACACACACACACACACACTGATATTCCCATGTAAAACCATGTTGTGGTGCTCTGTGTGTGTGTGGTTCAGCTGTGGGACACAGAGACAGGCAACAATGTTCAGACCTCGAGTCCTCTGTCAAGGTATGTTCATCTGTTGGTAGCACTTCATTTAACACTTCAAACATTTCAACTTGGTAATGGGTTCTTATTAACCAATCATAAAGAAACAAAAAGGTAGGCTAATGTATAAGGAATACACTATATATACAAAAGTAGGTGGACACCCCTTCAAGTTAGTGGATTCGGCTATTTCAGCCACACCCGTTGCTGACAGGTGTATAAAATCGAGCACGCAGTCATGTATTCTCCATAAACAAACATTGTCAGTAGATTGGCCCGTAGTGAAGAGCTCAGTGATTTTCAACATGGCACCGTGACAGGACGCCACCTTTCCAACAAGTCAGTTCGTCAAATGTCTGCCCTGCTAGAGCTGCCCCGGTCAACTGTAAGTGTTGTTACTGTGAAGTGGAAATGTCTAGGAGCGACAACGGCTCAATCGCGAAGTGGTAGGACACACAAGCTCACAGAATGGGACCGCCGAGTGCTGAAGCGCGTAAAAAAACATATTTCCTCAGTTGCAACACTCACTACCGAGTTCCAAACTGCCTCTGGAAGCATCATCAGCACAAGAACTGTTCGTCGGGAGCTTTTAGAAATGGGTTGCCTTGGCCGAGCAGCCGCACACAAGCCTAAGATCACCATACGTAATGCCAAGCATCGGCTGGAGTGATGTAAAGCTTTCTACCAGTGGAAACACGTTCTCTGGAGTGATGAATCATGCTTCACCATCTGGCAGTCTGACAGACTAATCTGGGTTTGGCGGATGCCAGGAGAATGCAACCTGTCCCAATGCATAGTTCCAACTGTAAAGCTAGGTGGAGGAGGAATAATGGTCTGGGGCTGTTTTCCATGGTTCGGGCTAGGCCCCTTAGTTCCAGTTAAGGGAATTGTTAATGCTACAGCATACAATGACATTCTAGACAATTCTGTGCTTCCAACTTTGTGGCAACCGTTTGGGGAAGGCTCTTTCCTGTTTCAGCATGACAATGCCCCCATGCACAAAGCGAGGTCCATACATAAATTGTTTGTCAAGATCAGTGTGGAAGAACTTGATTGGCTTGCACAGAGCCCTGACCTCAACCCCATCGAACACCTTTGGGATGAGTTGGAACACCGACTGCGAGCTAGGCCTAATTGTCCAACAGCAGTGCCCGACTTCACTAATGCTCTTGTGGCTGAATGGAAGCAAGTCCCAGCAGCAATGTTCCAACATCTAGTGGAAAGCCTTCCCAGAAGTGGAGGCTGTTATAGCAGCAAAGGGGGGACCAACTCCATATTAATGCCCATGATTTCGGAATGAGATGTTCGACGAGCAGGTGTCCACATACTTTTGGTAATGATGGGTATCTTATGTAATTACCATGTCACGTTTTAAATATATGGTCATTTCAAAAGAAAGTGATGAACGTTTTGGTGTTGCCAGCCTTGATTGTTCATTTGTAAAGAGGGAGTTGCTAGGGGAAACAATGCTGTGGGTGATAACAATAACATGTCCTTGTTTGTTCTGTATCTTTTGCCCACCTGTTTTCACTGCCTGTCATACTGTTTCTATAGATACAGTCAGTTCAGTTTATATTTAGCTGGAGATATAATTGTGTGTGTGTGCTAATACTGCTATGCTTCTATCTCTGTCAGTGTCGGTTGGAGCGGTTGTGTGTGTGTCGGTATCAGGAGCAACAAGCTGTGTGTGTGTGTGGAACAGAGACTTCCAGTTGCAGTGTCAGAGCCAGCACCACGATGACACAGTTAATAACACAGAGGTAATGTTAAGATATAGTCATTCATAATTCACTATTCATACATTATCCTCATGTACACAGAGACAACAGCATCACGGTTTAGTTGCCACAAAAGGGGAGCAAGCATTTTGAAATGAAGGGACTACTATCTGATTAGCTAAAACATTCATTTTCGTTTTAGATTTAAGAAAACGCTTACTGTCTTTTGTGCCTATTATCAATACATTTTAATCTCATATATGAAGGGATTTAATGTCAATCATGTGTTGTGTCTCCCAAGGAATAAGTGTCATGGTGGAGTTGCCTAAGAACTGTATAGTAACCATGGTTGCAGTCCTGTATTATTTTTTAACACTTCCGTTGTCCATGTATCTGTTTTTAATTAAAGTTAATGTCCTCTCCCTCTGTGTGTGTAGTGATATTCAGGCTGACCATGTCCACAGGGACAAGTGTATTGGAGTATATAGTATTTCAAATACTTTTCCCCGTGTATTTTAGTATTTTTATTTGAATGGTTATCTGTAAAAAAGCAAATAGTCTGCCAAATTGTATTTGACAGGATTTTGAAATACCTGGGTTAAATGCATGGGAGTGTATTTGAGACTGTGTATTTGAGTATTTCAAATACTTTGCAAGTGTATTTCCACTACTTGTCTTTTCAAATGAAATATATCTGAATTCTTACTTTGAATGTATATGAAATTACTTGATACATTTGAAATAGAATTTGACCCCAGGTCTGGTGTGTGTATTGTGTGTGTGGGGGGGGGTCTTGCTTGGGGGACGGCAGTGTGAGGATGTGGGAGATGCAGGACCTCCTCTTCCCTGCGGAGCCTGCCTCAGCAGGTGAGTCGGTGTAGCTCAGGAGTCAGTGTAGCGCAGGAGTCAGTGTAGCGCAGGAGTCAGTGTAGCCCAGGAGTCGGTGTAGCTCAGGAGTCGGTGTAGCCCAGGAGTCGGTGTAGCCCAGGAGTCGGTGTAGCGCAGGAGTCGGTGTAGCGCAGGAGTCGGTGTAGCCCAGGAGTCGGTGTAGCCCAGGAGTCGGTGTAGCCCAGGAGTCGGTGTAGCCCAGGAGTCGGTGTAGCCCAGGAGTCGGTGTAGCGCAGGAGTCGGTGTAGCGCAGGAGTCGGTGTAGCCCAGGAGTCGGTGTAGCTCAGGAGTCGGTGTAGCCCAGGAGTCGGTGTAGCCCAGGAGTCGGTGTAGCGCAGGAGTCGGTGTAGCTCAGGAGTCGGTGTAGCCCAGGAGTCGGTGTAGCCCAGGAGTCGGTGTAGCTCAGGAGTCGGTGTAGCGCAGGAGTCGGTGTAGCGCAGGAGTCGGTGTAGCGCAGGAGTCGTTGTAGCTCAGGAGTCGGTGTAGCCCAGGAGTCGGTGTAGCGCAGGAGTCGGTGTAGCGCAGGAGTAGGTGTAGCGCAGGAGTCGGTGTAGCGCAGGAGTCGGTGTAGCCCAGGAGTCGGTGTAGCCCAGGAGTCGGTGTAGCTCAGGAGTCGGTGTAGCCCAGGAGTCGGTGTAGCGCAGGAGTCGGTGTAGCGCAGGAGTCGGTGTAGCGCAGGAGTCGGTGTAGCGCAGGAGTCAGTGGAGTTCAGGTGAGACCGACCACATTATCAAGAGAATTCTCTTCCGTCATTGCCACGGCCGTTTACATCCCACCTCAAGCCGATACCTTGACGGCCCTCAAAGAACTTTACTGGACTTTATGCAAACTGGAAACCACATATCCTGAGGCTGCATTTATTGTAGCTGGGGATTTTAACAAAGCAAATCAGGACTAGGCTGACGAAATGCTATCAACATATTGACATATTGACTACTCGCGCTGCTAAGACTCTCGACCATTGCTATTCAAACTTCCGGAATGCTTTCAAGGCCCTCCCCCGCCCTCCTTTCGGAAAATCTGACCACGACTCCATCTTGCTCTTCCCGTCCTATAGGCAGAAACTCAAACAGGAAGTACCCGTGCTTTGAAATATTCAACGCTGGTCTGACCAATCGGAATCCACGCTTCAGGATAGATGGTAGCCGTGGATAGATGGTAGCATTCGCGCGAAACTGAAAGCGTGATCCGCCGCATTTAACCATGGCAAGGTGACTGGTAATATGGCATAATATAAACAGTGTAGTTATTCACTCCGCAATGCAATCAAACAAGCTAAACGTCAGTATAGCAGGGCTCCGGGCAGCCGAGCAGAAATGGAGGAAAACTCGCCTCCCTGCGGACCTGGCATCCTTTCACGCCCTCCTCTCTACATTTTCCTCTTCTGTCTCTGCTGCTAAAGCCACTTTCTACCACTCTAAATTCCAAGCATCTGCCTCTAACCCTAGGAAGCTCTTTGCTACCTTCTCCTCCCTCCTGAATCCTCCTCCCCCCCCCCCCTCTCTCTGCAGATGACTTCGTCAACCATTTTGAAAAGAAGGCTGATGACATCCGATCCTCGTTTGCTAAGCCAAACGACACCGCTGGTCCTGCTCACACTGCCCTACCCTGTTCTTTGACCTCTTTCTCCCCTCTCTCTCCAGATGAAATCTCGCGTCTCGTGACGGCCGGCCGCCCAACAACCTGCCCACTTGACCCTATCCCCTCCTCTCTTCTCCAGACCATTTCCGGAGACCTTCTCCCCTACCTCACCTCGCTCATCAACTCATCCTTGACCGCTGGCTACGTCCCTTCCGCCTTCAAGAGAGCGAGAGTTGCACCCCTTCTGAAAAAACCTACACTCGATCCCTCCGATATCAACAACTACAGACCAGTATCTCTTCTTTCTTTTCTCTCCAAAACTCTTGAACGTGCCGTCCTTGGCCAGCTCTCCTGCTATCTCTCTCAGAATGACCTTGATCCTAATCAGTCAGGTTTCAAGACTGGGCATTCAACTGAGACTGCTCTTCTCTGTGTCACGGAGGCTCTCCGCACTGCTAAAGCTAACTCTCTCTCCTCTGCTCTCATCCTTCTAGACCTATCTGCTGCCTTTGATACCGTGAACCATCAGATCCTCCTCTCCACCCTCTCCGAGCTGGGCATCTCCGGCGCGGCCCACGCTTGGATTGCGTCCTACCTGACAGGTCGCTCCTACCAGGTGGCGTGGCGAGAATCTGTCTCCGCACCACGTGCTCTCACCACTGGTGTCCCCCAGGGCTCTGTTCTAGGCCCTCTCCTATTCTCACTATACACCAAGTCACTTGGCTCGGTCATATCCTCACATGGTCTCTCCTATCATTGCTACGCAGACGACACACAATTAATCTTCTCCTTTCCCCCTTCTGATAACCAGGTGGCGAATCGCATCTCTGCATGTCTGGCAGACATATCAGTGTGGATGACGGCTCACCACCTCAAGCTGAACCTCGGCAAGACGGAGCTGCTCCTCCTCCCGGGGAAGGACTGCCCGTTCCATGATCTCACCATCACGGTTGACAACTCCCTTGTGTCCTCCTCCCAGAGTGCTAAGAACCTTGGCGTGACCCTGGACAACACCCTGTCGTTCTCCACTAACATCAAGGCGGTGACCCGATCCTGTAGGTTCATGCTCTACAACATTCGCAGAGTACGACCCTGCCTCACACAGGAAGCGGCGCAGGTCCTAGTCCAGGCACTTGTCATCTCCCGTCTGGATTACTTCAACTCGCTGTTGGCTGGGCTCCCTGCCTGTGCCATTAAACCCCTACAACTCATCCAGAACGCCGCAGCCCGTCTGGTGTTCAACCTTCCCAAGTTCTCTCACGTCACCCCGCTCCTCCGCTCTCTCCACTGGCTTCCAGTTGAAGCTCGCATCCGCTACAAGTCCATGGTGCTTGCCTACGGAGCTGTGAGGGGAACGGCACCTCCGTACCTTCAGGCTCTGATCAGGCCCTACACCCAAACAAGGGCACTGCGTTCATCCACCTCTGGCCTGCTCGCCTCCCTACCTCTGAGGAAGCACAGTTCCCGCTCAGCCCAGTCAAAACTGTTCGCTGCTCTGGCACCCCAATGGTGGAACAAGCTCCCTCACGACGCCAGGACAGCGGAGTCAATCACCACCTTCCGGAGACACCTGAAACCCCACCTCTTTAAGGAATACCTGGGATAGGATAAAGTAATCCTTCTAACCCCCCCCCAAAAAAGATTTAGATGCACTATTGTAAAGTGGTTGTTCCACTGGATATCTTAAGGTGAATGCACCAATTTGTAAGTCGCTCTGGATAAGAGCGTCTGCTAAATGACTTAAATGTAAATGTTAAATGTAGTATAGAGATGAAGTGGAGTTGCAATTCAACGGCTCAGACATGAGACATATGTGGCAGGGACTACAGACAATCACAAACTTCAAAAGGAAAGCCAGCCACGTTGTCACGTTCGTCGTATGGATTCGACCAAAACGCAGCGGGAATGTGTATGCTCATCTTCTTATTTATTAAAGAAACAAAACAAAACACTAGAACAAAACAACGACGAAAAACCAGTCCCGTAAGGACAAATGGCTATACGGAGAAACAACTACCCACAAATCCCAATGAACAAACACCCCTATTAAATAGGACCTTCAATTAGAGGCAACGAGGAACAGCTGCCTCCAATTGAAGGCCAACCCAATAAACTAAGTATAGAAATATAGTAACTAGACACAGACATAGAAATAGACTAACATAGAACATTGCCCAACAAACCCCGAAACACACTAAACAAACACCCCCTGCCACACACGTAGGGCTGGGCGATATGGCCAAAATATCATATCAAATTTTTGACAGTATGACGGTATTTGACGGTATTTCATGTTTTTGATTAATAAAAGTTCTAAATTTGCTTTATGAGTAGTGCGTGACCCTAGGGTGGCAACACATATATTCTAAATTATTTCAATGCGTCTTTCTCCATTCTGATTGTTTTATACTGTTCAATTCAACATCAACGTACATTTTTTTCCTGCATTTCCATCAATTTCTGCATTTCCTGCACTCATTTCAGATCATTTCCACACTGCCACGATATGGACAAAAATACTAGGCCTTATTTTTAACCAAATGTTGCAATTGCGGTTTAGATCAAAACACTTGAGTGAACCTTTGGAATCATGGAAATAGAATATTTATTATAATTCTATAATTAGAATATAAATAATAGTGGGCACTTTGAATACAGTGTTTGACATGACAACATATGAAAATGCCACGGACGAGTTATTGTGACAGGGTAGAAACCAAAGTGATGTTCAGTGTTTCCTAGGGGACCCATTAATCTTTGGCTCCATTAAATCTTTATTCATATAGCTATAAGAATATTTTGAAGATAAATACACAACGCAGAGGATGAGAGGACGAGAGTACTAAACTAAATAAAGTACTAATGGTCAATAGGGAATTGTCAATGTAAATAGGAGTTGGTTTTCAGTTCAACAGCTGTTTAGAATCTGTGGAATGTCAGTCCTGAACTCAGAGCTACGTGTGCTACGTTCTGTACAATGAGTCTGGAGCAGGATACTTGTTATTTGGCCAAGGACTTCTGATTGGTCAACCCCAGGCTAGGGTGGGGGGTTATAAATGACATCCTGTTGCTTTGTTCTGTGGAGAAAAGCTGAGGACAGGGGAAACTGAACATCTACCTCCCAGCATAACATCTATGATTTGTCCTTTTCAAATAAATATATTTTTCTCCACCTGATTTGCTTTGGGGTTTGGGTTATTGAAGAATAACATCAACTGCTAGCATAGCCAACATATTCATGCTTCGCCTATTCCTCTTTGATTTAGAAGATACTGTTGCACAAACAACATGCTGATTTAAGCTTCCACCAGTACTGGTATCAGGTTGTATTAGCTAACTACGTTTGCTTTGACTCAGTACTTTTATTAGCTAGTTAGCAATTAGCATTAGTGGCTAACACGATTTTGCTTAACTTGCTAAGAAAATAGAAACTAGCTGTTTGCAGATGTAAGAAACACAAACTAATAGTGTAATTATAGAACGCTTGTGGATTTATACACTGCTCAAAAAAATTAAGGGAACACGAAAATAACACATCCTAGATCTGAATGAATGAAATAATCTTATTAAATACTTTTTTCTTTACATAGTTGAATGTGCTGACAACAAAATCACACAAAAATAATCAATGGAAATCCAATTTATCAACCCATGGAGGTCTGGATTTGGAGTCACACTCAAAATTAAAGTGGAAAACCACACTACAGGCTGATCCAACTTAGATGTAATGTCCTTAAAACAAGTCAAAATGAGGCTCAGTAGTGTGTGTGGCCTCCACGTGCCTGTATGACCTCCCTACAATGCCTGGGAATGCTCCTGATGAGGTGATGGATGGTCTCCTGAGGGATCTCCTCCCAAACCTGGACTAAAGCATCCGCCAACTCCTGGACAGTCTGTGGTGCAACGTGGCGTTGGTGGATGGAGCGAGACATGATGTCCCAGATGTGCTCAATTGGATTCAGGTCTGGAGAACGGGCGGGCCAGTCCATAGCATCAATGCCTTCCTCTTGCAGGAACTGCTGACACACTCCAGCCACATGAGGTCTAGCATTGTCTTGCATTAGGAGGAACCCAGGGCCAACCGCACCAGCATATGGTCTCACAAGGGGTCTGAGGATCTCATCTCGGTACCTAATGGCAGTCAGGCTACCTCTGGCGAGCACATGGAGGGCTGTGCGGCCCCCCAAAGAAATGCCACCCCACACCATGACTGACCCACCGCCAAACCGGTCATGCTGGAGGATGTTGCAGGCAGCAGAACGTTCTCCACGGCATCTCCAGACTGTCACGTCTGTCACATGTGCTCAGTGTGAACCTGCTTTCATCTGTGAAGAGCACAGGGCGCCAGTGGCGAATTTGCCAATCTTGGTGTTCTCTGGCAAATGCCAAACGTCCTGCACGGTGTTGGGCTGTAAGCACAACCCCCACCTGTGGACGTCGGGCCCTCATACCACCCTCATGGAGTCTGTTTCTGACCATTTGAGCAGACACATGCACATTTGTGGCCTGCTGGAGGTCATTTTGCAGGGCTCTGGCAGTGCTCCTCCTGCTCCTCCTTGCACAAAGGCGGAGGTAGCGGTCCTGCTGCTGGGTTGTTGCCCTCCTACGGCCTCCTCCACGTCTCCTGATGTACTGGCCTGTCTCCTGGTAGCGCCTCCATGCTCTGGACACTACGCTGACAGACACAGCAAACCTTCTTGCCACAGCTCGCATTGATGTGCCATCCTGGATGAGCTGCACTACCTGAGCCACTTGTGTGAGTTGTAGACTCCGTCTCATGCTACCACTAGAGTGAAAGCACCGCCAGCATTCAAAAGTGACCAAAACATCAGCCAGGAAGCATAGGAACTGAGACATGGTCTGTGGTCACAACCTGCAGAACCACTCCTTTATTGGGGGTGTCTTGCTAATTGCCTATAATTTCCACCTGTTGTCTATTCCAATTGCACAACAGCATGTGAAATTTATTGTCAATCAGTGTTGCTTCCTAAGTGGACAGTTTGATTTCACAGAAGTGTGATTGACTTGGAGTTACATTGTGTTGTTTAAGTGTTCCCTTTATTTTTTTGAGCAGTATATTAAGATCAAAGTGTCATTGTCATCAACATTGTTGCATATGCTGCATTGACCATGCAGACTGAACGAAAGTGTCTCGTGGTCAAGCAACAACAAATGCGCTCCTTGAGTGACGGGGTGGGACTAGGTCTGTGTGGAAAGCAGCATGGAGAGAGAGCGGAGAGGGATGACTCAAGTAGCGGAGTAAACTATAAAAATGGATGTTACACACGGCGTATCACATTTAACAAACCAAACATTCAAATACCGTTATAGAAGGTAAAGTAAAAACCCAAACCGGTCCGTGCATAAATAACGTTATATAGTAAAATACGGTATACCGCCCAGCCCTACAGACACGTCGCCGAGACCGATGTCTTGCTTCCGGACAGGCTAAAAACTTTCTTTCACACGCTTCGAGGATAACATAGTGCCACCAACATGGCCCTCTAACACGCCAGTAAAACATTAACACTTGATAACCCTGGCAAGGCTGCCGGCCCAGATGGTGTCCCTACTGTAGCCGCGACCTCAGAGCATACGCAGACCAGCTGGCTGGTGTGTTTACGGGCATATTCATTCTCTTCCTATCCCAGTCTGCTGTCCCCACATGCTTCAAGATGGCCACCATTGTTCCTGTACACAAGAAGGCAAAGGTAACTGAACTTAATGACTATCACCCCGTAGCACTCACCTCTGTCATCATGAAGTGCTTTGAGAGAATAGTCAAGGATCATATCACCTCTACCTTACCTGTCACCCTAGATCCACTTCAATTTGCTTACCGCCCCAATAGATCCACAGACGATGCAATCGCCATCACTCTGCACACTGCCCTATCCCATCTGGACAAGAAGAATACCTATGTAAGAATGCTGTTTATTGACTATAGCTCAGCCTTCAACACCATAGTACCCTCCAAGCTCAGGGTCTGAACCCCGCTCTGTGCAACTGGGTCCTGGACTTCCTGACGGGCCGCCCCCAAGTGGTGAAGGTATGAAACATCACCTCCACTCCGGTGATCCTCAACACTGGGGCCCCACAAGGGTGCGTGCTCAGCCCCCTCCTGTACTCCCTGTTCACCCATGACTACATGGCCAAGCACGCCTCCAACTCAATCATCAAGTTTGTAGAAGACACAACAGTAGGAGGCTTGATTACCAACGATGACGAGACAGCCTACAGGGAGGAGGTGAGGACTCTGGGATTGTGGTGCCTGGAAAACAACCTCTCACTCAACGTCACCAAAACAAAGGAGATGATCGTGGAGATGATTGAAACAGCAGAGGGTGCACCCCCCCTATCTACATCGACGGGACCTCAGTGGAGAAGGTGGAAAGCTTCAAGTTCCTTGGCGTACACATCATTGACAAACTGAAATGGTCCACCCACACAGACAGTGTGGTGAAGAAGGCGCAGCAGAGCATCTTCAATCTCAGGAGGCTAAAGAAATTTGGCTTGTCACCTATAACCCTCACAAACTTTTACAGATGCACAATTGAAAGCATCCTGTTGGGCTGTATCACCGCCTGGTACGGCAACTGCACCGCCTGCAAACGCAAGGCTCTCCAGAGGGTAGTGTGGACTGCCCAATGCATTACCGGGGACAAACTACCTGCCCTCCAGGACACCTACAGCACCCGATGTCACAGGAAGGCCAAAAAGATCATCAAGGACATCAACCACCCGAGCCACTGCCTGTTCACCCCATGGTCATTCAGAAGGCGAGGTCAGTACAGGTGCATCAAAGCTGGGACCGAGAGACTGAAAAACAGCTTCTATCTCAAGGCCATCAGACTGTTAAACAGCCATCACTAGCACGTTAGAGGCTGCTGCCTATAGGCATAGACTAGAAATCACTGGCCACTTTAAGGAATGGAACACTAGTCACTTTAATAATGTTTACATATCTGGCATTACTCATCTCATATGTATATACTGTATTATATACTATTCTACTGTATCTTAGTCCGTTTCGCTCTGACATCGCTCGTCCATGTGTATATAGTCTTAATTCATTCCTACTTAGATTTGTGTCTATTGGGTATATGTTGTGTAATTTGTTAGATATTACGGCACTGTCGGAGCTAGAAGCACAAGCATTTGATTTGATTTGAGTCAGTGTTGTACAGGAGTCAGTGTAGTTCAGGAGTCAGTGTAGTTCAGGTTAGTCAGTGTAGTTCAGGTGAGTCAGTGCAGTACAGGAGTCAGTGTAGTTCAGGTTAGTCAGTGTAGTTCAGGTGAGTCAGTGCAGTACAGGAGTCAGTGTAGTTCAGGTTAGTCAGTGTAGTTCAGGTGAGTCAGTGTAGTTCAGGTGAGTCAGTGCAGTACAGGAGTCAGTGTAGTTCAGGTGAGTCAGTGCAGTACAGGTGAGTCAGTGCAGTACCGGAGTCAGTGTAGTTCAGGTTAGTCAGTGTAGTTCAGGTGAGTCAGTGCAGTACAGGTTAGTCAGTGTAGTTCAGGTGAGTCAGTGTAGTTCAGGTGAGTCAGTGTAGTTCAGGTGAGTCAGTGTAGTTCAGGTGAGTCAGTGCAGTACAGGTGAGTCAGTGCAGTACAGGTGAGTCAGTGCAGTACCGGAGTCAGTGTAGTTCAGGTGAGTCAGTGCAGTACAGGTTAGTCAGTGTAGTTCAGGTGAGTCAGTGTAGTTCAGGTGAGTCAATGCAGTACAGGAGTCAGTGTAGTTCAGGTGAGTCAGTGCAGTACAGGTGAGTCAGTGCAGTACCGGAGTCAGTGTAGTTCAGGTTAGTCAGTGTAGTTCAGGTGAGTCAGTGCAGTACAGGTTAGTCAGTGTAGTTCAGGTGAGTCAGTGTAGTTCAGGTGAGTCAGTGTAGTTCAGGTGAGTCAATGCAGTACAGGAGTCAGTGTAGTTCAGGTGAGTCAGTGCAGTACAGGTGAGTCAGTGCAGTACAGGTGAGTCAGTGCAGTACCGGAGTCAGTGTAGTTCAGGTGAGTCAGTGCAGTACAGGTTAGTCAGTGTAGTTCAGGTGAGTCAGTGTAGTTCAGGTGAGTCAGTGTAGTTCAGGTGAGTCAATGCAGTACAGGAGTCAGTGTAGTTCAGGTGAGTCAGTGCCGTACAGGTGAGTCAGTGCAGTACAGGAGTCAGTGCAGTTCAGGTTAGTCAGTGTAGTTCAGATGAGTCAGTGTAGTTCAGGTGAGTCAGAGCAGTACAGGAGTCAGTGTATATCAGTGGAGTGGTGTGATCAGAGGGGGTCTTGGTGAGACAGATTACAGCAGTGACGTCGCTAGGCTTCTACTAATGCTACACAGCTGTTTCCTGGCTTTGAAGGGGATTGAAACGCTCCTCTGAGCCAGGGCTGTAGATTCTCTCACTCTCGCTCTCTTTCTCTTGCTCTCTTTATTTCTCTCTGCCGCTCTTTCTCATTCTTTTCATCCATCACCTCACCACAGCTCAGAGTCCGTCATTGTGACGCCTCCTTCTTGAAGCGCTCTCATCAGTCAACACACACACACACACACACACACACACACACACACACACACACACACACACACACACACACACACACACACACACACACACACACACACACACACACACACACACACACACACACACACACACACACACACACACACATTCAAACAATCAGCCAAATCACATTTCCTGAGTTGGCTTTTCTTTTTGCAATTCCACTATAATTTAGGGGAGAGTGGGGTAAGTTGAGCCATTGTTTACATTCAGCATCACTCCGTCAAGGGAAATATAGTATTCTTTCTAACAAAGATATCTACATATATTTCAGGATTGTTGTATCCCTGGAAGTAATCAGAATTCATGTAAACATTACAGTTTTGAAAACATATCTTGTCCCCTCAAAAAGTGGTCTCTTGGCACAATTTACCCTGGTTATGGGGTAGTTGAGCCACAGGACAGGTACGTTAAGCTGCCTACAAATTTCTGTACTGAATTAAATATTACCTTTTTAAAACCATGTCTGTCTTTATTTCCCAAACAGAATTCAACACAATCACAATAACTTTTTTTGTCTTTTAATAATTTTACACATCTTTTAAGACAGGCTAGACACCTAACAAACACATTTAACATAGGCCAGGCCCCGTTGTTACCTCATATCCCAGCGATAATGTCTTGCATTGTGCCAGGGAAGAAAGCACTTCAATTTGCTCAACTTACCATTGGCTCAACTTACCCCAAGGCAAACATTTAGACTTTATTAGCACAGACAGCTACAAGGATGCATTTTCATGCTAGATCTAGGACCTTATTGAAGTTTATAGAGACCCCAACTGATGTATGGAACAATCTTAAAATGATCTACTTTGGTTTAGATACAAGAACCATGAAACGTCTAACACAATAAGTTCATTTCACTTGGTGAACATCCGTCTTTTGGACCTAACTTGCTTACCACTTTTTTTCATGTGGGCTCTCCCTTCACAGACTCCATAAAATGATGACCTCTTCCTAGAAACAAGGGTGGCTCAATTTACCCCACTCCTTTTGCCTTTTTCATTATCTGTATTACGATAAATGCCGTGCAGGTATGATGTCCATAATGTCATGAAACAGGTGTTAACGTTTTAAAGAGGGGTGGATTGTGTTCTTTTGTTGTTGGTTTCTAGAGGATCATCCTTTCACTGTCTGAGGTAAATGGATGTGTAATGCCTGTTTGATCAGTCTAGTGAATGTGTGATGGGACTGATATTTCTTATACATGTTTGTTGGTTCAGTGATTTTACAACTGAAATGATGCGCATTCAGTTGTCCTTGAAGCAGTTATCAAGACTGCTTCAAGGACAGCTTTTTTCCATCTACGTAACATTGCAAAAATCAGAAACTTTCTGTCCAAAAATGACGCAGAAAAATTAATCCATGCTTTTGTTACTTCTAGGCTCGACTACTGCAATGCTCTACTTTCCGGCTACCCGGATAAAGCACTAAACAAACTTCAGTTAGTGCTAAATACGGCTGCTAGAATCCTGACTAGAACCAAAAAATTTGATCATATTACTCCAGTGCTAGCTTCCCTACACTGGCTTCCTGTTAAGGCAAGGGCTGATTTCAAGGTTTTACTGCTAACCTACAAAGCATTACATGGGCTTGCTCCTACCTATCTTTCCGATTTGGTCCTGCCGTACATACCTACACGTACGCTACGGTCACAAGACGCAGGCCTCCTAATTGTCCCTAGAATTTCTAAGCAAACGGCTGGAGGTAGGGCTTTCTCCTATAGAGCTCCATTTTTATGGAATGGTCTGCCTACCCATGTGAGAGACGCAGACTCAGTCTCAACCTTTAAGTCTTTACTGAAGACTTATCTCTTCAGTAGGTCCTATGATTAAGTATAGTCTGGCCCAGGAGTGTGAAGGTGAACGGAAAGGCTGGAGCAACGAACCGCCCTTGCTGTCTCTGCCTTGTCGGTTCCCCTCTTCCCACTGGGATTCTCTGCCTCTAACCCTTTTACAGGGGCTGAGTCACTGACTTACTGGTGTTCTTCCATGCCGTCCATGGGAGGGGTGCGTCACTTGAGTAGGTTGAGCCACTGACGTGGTCTTCCTGTCTGGGTTGGCGCCCCCCCCTTGGGTTGTGCCGTGGCAGACATCTTTGTGGGCTATACTCGGCCTTGTCTTCGGACGGTAAGTTGGTGGTTGTAGATATCCCTCTAGTGGTGTGGGGGCTGTGCTTTGGCAAAGTGGGTGGGGTTATATCCTGCCTGTTTGGCCCTGTCCGGGGGTATCATCGGATGGGGCCACAGTGTCTTCTGATCCCTCCTGTCTCAGCCTCCAGTATTTATGCTGCAGTAGTTTATGTGTCGGGGGGCTAGGGTCAGTCTGTTACATCTGGAGTATTCTCCTGTCTTATCCAGTGTCCTGTGTGAATGTAAATATGCTCTCTCTAATTCTCTCTTTCTTTCTCTCTTTCTCTCGGAGGACCTGAGCCCTAGGACTACCTGGCATGATGACTCCTTGCTGTCCCCAGTCCACCTGGCCATGCTGCTGCTCCAGTTTCAACTGTTCTGCCTGCGGCTACGGAACCCTGACCTGTTCACCGGACGTGCTTGTTGCACCCTCGACAATTACTATGATTATTATTATTTGACCATGCTGGTCATTTACGAACATTTTAACATCTTGACCATGTTCTGTTATAATATCCACCCGGCACAGCCAGAAGAGGACTGGCCACCCCTCATAGCCTGGTTCCTCTCTAGGTTTCTTCCTAGGTTTTTGGCCTTTCTCAGGAGTTTTTCCTAGGGAGTTTTTCCCAGCCACCGTGCTTCTTTCACATGCATTGCTTGCTGTTTGGGGTTTTAGGCTGGGTTTCTGTACAGCACTTTGAGATTTCAGCTGATGTACGAAGGGCTATATAAATAAATTTGATTTGATTTGATTCCAGGTCTCCAATTTTAATCTGATGTCTTTATTTAATCGGATGTCCTCAAATCCTGCATTGTCTTCAAGTTGGTCACATTTATTTGCCAAATGTCTGTATGCTTATTTTAACAATTTGGCTTGTTTTTTTAAAGCCTCAAATGAATGTCACAAATGAAAGATACAACTGTATTTTTTAAAATACTTTTATTGTTTCTCACATATACATTTTAAAATAAGTGTCGACAATGAACAACAAAATAAGACATCCTCGGACACAGGCCAGAAAACTATATCCACCTAACTCCTTCTAGGATCCAAACAGAATATCTTCCCATTGGGCACAGATGTCATTTCAACATCTAGTTTGTATTTACACTTGATTGCGATGTCAAATATAGTGAACTCAACGTGAAATCCCCCCCCCAAATGTCACCATGTCATTGAATTTAGGTTAAAATTTGTTAAATAAAATACGAATATAATTCCCTTTACGTTGATGACTTTTTGCAAATCCAATCAGTTTTCCACGTTGATTCAACATCATATCTTTTTCAAAATCTATCTGATGACGTAGACGCAAACAGTTTCTACCCGGTGGGTTGATACACAACTAAAGCATCAAACCATCAAGTCCTTCAAAAATACATAAAACATTTCTACAATATTTTACGTTTGCCTTTTCACAGCCAATAACCACAAAAAAATAAAGCTTATATACATTAATGCTTGCAGAATATCTGTTGGTTGTTCCGCTTGGAAACAGCAGAAAACAAAGGGATTGGCACGTTCTCCATACCCACAGTCTCTGACCAAAACTCACTTGACAACAAACAAGAACATAACTCATTGAAAATAGATTAGGCTCAATAGAAAACAGTCCACGGGAGACTAGATAGTGGGTTGTTTAAGTCAGCAGAAGCTAGGTAGTTTACAGTGTCCTATAGCAGTGAAACTAGCGTTGCCTTGACTGAGTTGAGTTAAGGCATTTGTCTTACCGTGTTCTGAAACTAGCACACAGTCATTATCAAATACAAGTTTCTCTCCATAATATTTGGTAGTATTCACCAGTATCAAATGACACCATATTCCCACATAGCACACTTATTTGTCACTACATAGGGAATATGGTGCCATTTGGAACAATAAAATACAGGTTAAAATAGTAAGGTTAAGTACTCTATGACTTAGTCCGGTGTCTTTGTTCAGCTGCTCGCGAACACAAACGAACCACATAGCGCAAACAAACCATTTGAAGCCTGAACTCTGAACCCTGTTTTAGAGGAGAGGGTCAAAGTAAGGCACCTTAAAGAAGATCACTGTGCCTTTGGTTAAATACGTACACCAGTTTTGATTTTGTCGGTTCAATTTACACACATGCACGCACACGCAAACACATACTTTAAACTCAAAGCGTGCCACCCATTCACAACACCTCCGACTAAGCCTGTCTTGTATGGCCGCTGCTGTTGCACAAGGGAACGACCTGAAACTGCATTCCCCACTTACCAACCACTGGAGGGAGACAACTACACGGTAATGTGATTCTAGACGACAAGAGAAAGAAAAGGATGGACATCATGTTTTATGATAGTGACATTTGAAATAATATTTTAATAGCAGTCTAGCCAGAGTTGAAAACCGAGCCAAACCGAACCAGGTAGCAGTAGAGTGTGCTGGGAGCTGAAAGTGCTCTTTTCCCAGAGAGGATCCAAAGACGGGGTCAATCTAAAATAACCCCATATACCCTTGATAGTGCACTACTTTTGATAAGAGTTGTCAAACGTAGTGCACTATATAGGGTATATGGGGTGCATTTAAGATGCAACTGTTTAAGCCCCAAGAGCTAAGTGTGCCAGTCTATCAGCACATAAATATCTGGCCCAAAAGTAGGGCCCTACGTAGGGAATAGGGTGTAATTCGAGCCAGGGCCAGCCGAGTATTTCATGCTGTCTGTCCCATGGTGGTTTCATCAGGCTCTTGTGAGGCGGCCCTCTGCTCAGACCACACTGCCATGCTACTTCACAACGGACCAGCAACACATTACGGGGAGGCAGGAGGGACAAAAAGCAGTTGGAAAATGAAATGCACTCCTACTATTGCACCGCACACCACAGCACAACTGAAATGTTAGAAATCACAGAGTTGTGCTTTGGAATAGTATTTTAGTTAGCCAATGCTAATTAGTTTCCTTCATATTTGGAGATTGCAATTATCTACAGTATGTGTCCACTTCAATGTGCCTTCGATGTTTAAATGAATGTACTGTTTCACTGGAACTTTATGACCCATTTAAAGTAATGAATTAGGGCCAGCTTCAATGCAAGCTGTCATAAAACAGTACACTAGCCTACTGTCGCTCAGATAATTCAGTGCTGTGGCTTCTAAGTTGTAAAGATCAACAGTACTTAATATATACTGCTGTTTTTCCCCCACTTGTTGCTAATAGAGTTAGAATACTGTTCTAATGCTGTTCCGACTAAGCCCCAGTGTTCTCTTTTAAGAGCCATGTCTGGAGCTGAGTTCCAGAGGGGGCAGAGTGAGGGCTGGTTCTAGCCCCAGGGGGGAGCATGGTGGTGGGCGAGCTGCCCGTGAGGCCTGGCTCTCTGAGCAAAGCTCTGGTTTTCCCCCGTAGAGAGAGATATTACAGCAGTCAGTTCAGCTGGGCTCTGCTCTGTAAACCTCCCAGGTATGGAGCGAACACAGACCGCTGACTGCTCTGGGTCTGCTGCCAAATACACACACACACGCACATCGCTGTTTTACTCCGCCTAACTGGGCTTATCAGAGCTCAATATTACCTAATACTTCCATCTGGAGACAGAACAAGGAGAGCTAAGTTCCAGTTTTATAAGTTGGCTGTGTGTGTGTGTGTGTGTGTGATTCAGGGAACAGGTTTCTCTCTTCATTAGTTCTGTGCTCTCTTCTCTTTTATTCCTGGTACAGTAGAAGTAGTTTGTTTGTCAGCAAACCTTTGGTCCCCACATCACCACACACTACCGGTAGGGACTAAGCAAGGACGGACAGAAATCAGAGGTACGACAAACAACAGCAGACACTTGCCTGAGATAA
This sequence comes from Salmo trutta, assembly GCF_901001165.1. NCBI lineage: Eukaryota > Metazoa > Chordata > Actinopteri > Salmoniformes > Salmonidae > Salmo > Salmo trutta. Next base: position 61,845,009 of record NC_042968.1, read on the forward strand.
AAGAAACAGATATAGAGCACAGACAACGTCACAGGAAAAAAAGGAAAAGATGTGAGAAAGTGACACGTTTTTTTTGTTGAGCTGCTAAAGTGCGGTTGGTTGGGACAGATTGTCAGGAGGGCTGTAGAGTCACATTAGGGGCCCAAGAGGAACCACAGAGGGGTCTGAAGAGGCTGGAGAGTCTCAGTGGGTAATACTCAAATGTCCACCTATTCGCTATGTAGTGCACTACTTATGACAATCAGTTTGAAGTAACATCCAATAACTATGGATGGGAAAGATGTCTGGACAGAAGGAGAGCACTATAGGGGGAATTGGGGTGTCATTTGTCAGCCAGTATGTCAGTCCCCTGGTCTCTTCTCAGGGCTCCAAGCTGCAGACTCTGAGGTCTACAGACTCTTGAGGTCTACAATGGTCTACAGTCCATTGTGTGTGGAGCTGGGTAGAATCACCGTGGGAGGGGCTAATACCAGCGCCGGGCTACATTCGCTGTCTCCCCCAGCCCAGTGAGAGGGAGGGATGGAGGGATAAAGGGAGAGAGAGGGAGGGATGGAGGGGGTCACGGAGGAGGGGCCGGCCGCAGGCTCTTGCACTTCATGTCGTCCAGACCCTTCCAGTATTTGTAGTTCTCTGACAGGTGCTCCATGAGGCCAGGTAGACTGGCAAAGGCTGGGGGGGAGACAGAGGAGAGTGTGAGGTTAACACACACAAACACATGAGCCAGCAGAAATGACAGCCGGGGCAACTGGGTCTCAGGCAGCGTGTGTGTCTGTTGTTTACTTCCTAGTTTCCGACTCATTTGACCAATCACGTCAGATCTTTTTACAACAGATCTTTTCACAGCTGATCTGATTGGCCAAAGATCCGAATTGGGCTGCCTGTCTAAACGCGGCCTTTGTGCTTCTGCGTGTGCGTGCGATTTTGTGTGTGCTTTTGTATGCACTTTTTGTGTACTTTTGTGTGTGTGTATCTGTGCTAGTGAGCGTGCGTACAGTAGGTCTTGCTTCACTGCGTCTTGACTTAACCCCTCCGGCCCCCGGATACCCCCCCCCGCCTCTCCACCCTGTCCCAGTGGCCTCTAGGAACTTTTCCGTGACATCAGCAGTTTTATTGACTTTAAACATGTGTTCTCTTCTCTGATGGAGGGGGGTAACCTCCAGCAACACCCCAATGTCAGAGGGAACGGTGAAATGGGGAATAAGTGTATACTATCCTCTTTTGACCCAGCCCCTTCTCCCTCCCTCTCTCCTTCCTCTGGGCTACTGTGCTCCACTGTGACGTGAGAAGGAAGACTCTACCTCTTTTACAGGGATGGAGGGAATAGAAGAGAGGAGAAGAGAGGAGGGAAGGCATGGGAAAGTTCTATTCCTTATTTCCTCCCCCCTCCCTGTGGGTCCTCTGTTTGTGTGTGTGTGTGTGTGTGTGTGTGTGTGTGTGTGTTCTTACCATCCCAAGCGTCAAACATGTCTGTGATGAAGTAGTCTATGAAGGAGATCTGAGACTTGGGGATACTGCAGGTGGTCCTATCAAAGACAGGCATGACCACCGGTAGACCCTGTCTCTTCTCCTCATCAGTCTGAAATATAAGGATAGATTCACACACAGGTTAACACACACACATACTGTAGTATACAAGAGATACATGTACACAGTCGTACCACATATGGATGTAATGCCTGACAATGTTCCAGAAATGCATGGCTATGACATCTAGTCTACAGCGTGGCCAATGTGTTCCCCAATTTGGCTTCTTAAATGAATAAACTTTACATATTGATTAATGGAGATTGTTTTTTTTGGGGCCACCAAGCCAAAACTGTGATATAATGAGTGAGTAAAAAATGTCAACAAAGGATTTCACAAAAATGTTACATTCTGTCATAAAGAGCAGATGTTCAACTTCTTAAAAAAAAAAAAAGGTTTCCCATCTCAAAAAAGTAAGTGCCTCTCTTCAGCTTATTTACATAATGAAAAAGATCTAGGTCGGGCACTGAGCTGATTTCATTACTATTGTTATTGTTTAAACAAAAACTATACATCCTACAACGCTCCGCAATATGTCAAAGTGTAGGTCTAGGACTTGTGCTTCTAATGAGTGGTATTATATGGCTCTAGAGTGGATGGTTAGCGGTGTTATGTTGTGTAAATAACCAAGTGAATTTACCACATCTGGGAAAAATCCACTTGAACGGCCCTCCAACTGGTAATTACTAGTTAAATCAGCCATGAATCCCCTTGTGACAGGGAATGGGAGCTTGTTGTGTGCAACAGTGAGGGGAAATTTAATGTAAGATTCACACACATTTTTTCGGTTGGTAAAGCATTCCTAGCTTGTCTATCTATGGGTGACAGGGTTGACGTGTTATGCCCACCTTTCTTTACACAATGATTTGACTGTTAGATGCTCAATGTTTCTTTAGAGATAAATAGAGTTCAGTTCACGTAACAGGGTGCACCTTAAAATGAGGGACAGACATAAATGAATCGCTAATCACATGAACTAAATAATCATCCTCAGAAATAACTTTGTCAAAGCAACAAAATAACTAGGTCTTTACCATGATGGCGAACACTTGGCAGTCTTTTTGGGGATTAGTGGGTTAAAATCTTCCTCGAAGTCACAAAGTCAAGTCTTTTTTCATATTGAAAATGAGAGTTAATGAATTCTCCATGTGGTCTATATTAAAGGGCACTTCATTTCATATAACAGGCTTTTACAATTCTATATTCTGCTCAATTTCTACTTAACACTCATTTTGTGGAAATGGAACACTCTCCTAAAGTTTGTTTGTTGATTTGTCATATGTACAATGAAAGACGTGGAGTCACTACATGACTGATAATGTATCACGTTTGTTGTCATTTCTGTAGTCATTTAAATGCATGTTAGTGTTTTTAATATGCTTTTGGTATGTGTTAAGTACAATAAAAATGCATTTTGACAAAATATATTGTAGCGGCCGCAGCCTGTTAGAACAGGGCTTGATAAACTATAGTTTGGGACCCAAAGTGGGCCCTGAGCATGTGAACAGTAGATCGCGAGTTATGAGTAAACATTTATAATGACACACTATTTCTTCTTAATGTGGGTCATTTGAGGACAGTACATTTCACATTTGGGTCTTGAGCTATTTTCCACACATTTTCATTAAAAAAATATATCTCTTACAAATACATTTAAATGCATGTTGGAATATATTTAACAAAACATTTCCAATTACATTGAAAAATATATCAATAAATACTTTAAATACATTCAATAGATTTTCCAAAGCATTTAACATATATTGTGATATACATTTTATAGATGATTATATATACATTTTAAATACATTCTGTAATACATGTTGAATGTATTTTTAAAAAGATATATAAAATATTTTTTATCGAAAATATATTACAAAAAATATATATATGTATGGGACAACACAAATGCATTTCCCACACAGTGTACCACCAGACAGACAGACAGTGATAGAGGCAGAAAGAGAGAGGGAGAAAAGGTAGGGAACAGATCTATTGGTGCACACAGATAGCTAAGTAGACAGTTGTTCAGGTCAGGATTGCCAGCTGCAGACACTGTCCTATAGCAGGAGAAAAGTCAAAGCTGCTATGACATACTATGACATACTCTCCCGCCTTTCTTAGAGTGTTGAGCCGGGTTAAAACCACTGAACACAGCTGATTTTAGCTGAAGCTTTGGTTAGGAGTACCACAACCTGCCTCCAAAACCATTTTCAATAGAAATCTTTTTATACACACTGCCCTTTATACACACTGCCCCCTCACCTGTGCGAAGTACTCCTCTGAGATGCGTCCAGCCCATTCTATGCAGAGGTCCAGGGGTCTGCAGGGGTTGGCCACGTCAGCACACTTTATCATCATCCTCTTGATCAGCAGACGGTTCTCTGGGCTGTTCCTGATACTGGCTGGGCCCTCGCTGTCACTGCCTTCACTCTGTTACAGAGAAACACACACAGACAAGGTCAGAAACGCACACAGACAAGGTCAGAGACACAAACACACACACAGACACACACATATAGACGCTTAGCTTTCATTTGACACTAAATCTGACATGCTCCTATGAACTTCACATGTTGGTGCTCATGGGTCCATTTACATGGAACTGACCGTGTGTGTGAATATACACTGACGTACAAAACATTAGGAACACCTGCTCTTTCCATGACATAGACTGACCAGGTGAATCCAGGTGAAAGCTATGATCCCCAATCGATGTCACCTGTTAAATCCACATCAATCAGTGTAGATGAAGGGGCGGAGTCAGGTTAAAGAAGGATTTTTAAGCCTTTAGACAGTGAGACATGGATGGTGTATGTGTGCCATTCAGAGGGTAAATGGGCAAGACAAAAGATTGAAGTGCCTTTGAACAGGGTATGGTAGTAGGCGCCAGGCACACTGGTTTGAGTGTGTCAAGAACTGCAAAGCTGCTGGGTTTTTCACGCTCAACAGTTTGCCGTGTGCGTCAAGAATAGTCCACCACCCAAAGGACATCCAGCCAACTTGACATAACTGAGGGAAGCATTGGAGTCAACACAGGCCAGCATCCCCGTGGAACGCTTTCGACACCTGTAGAGTCCATGCCCCAACGAATTGAGGCTGTTCTGAGGATAAAAGGGAGGAGGGGGGTCATCTTAATGTTTTGTACACTTAGCGTATATAGTTATACATAACAATGGCCTGAGCCTTAAAGTTGCTCCACTCACAAATGATTTAGTTGCTTTGTGATATTATCTTAAGTAAGTGGTAGAGCTGAGATAGAATCAGGCTAGACACGCTGCTGCCCACAAGGGCCATGGTTACTCATATCAGATAGGGCTTCAAACTGGACTCACATGCTCTGAATACAACTATCTTCCACTAGAACAGTTCATTGATAAATGTCAAAATACTTAGCCTGTTATTCCCATTCTCTCATTAATGCTTATGATATATACACTACCATTCAAAAGTTTGGGGTCACTTAGAAATGTCCTTGTTTTTGAAAGAAAAGCACGTTTTTTTGTCTAGTAAAATAACATAAAATTGATCAGAAATACAGTGTAGACATTGTTAATGTTGTAAATGACGATTGTAGCTGGAAATGGCATATTTTCTATGGAATATCTACATAGGCCCATTATCAGCAACCATCACTCCTGTGTTCCAATGGCACGTTGTGTTAGCTTATCCAAGTTTATCATTTTAAAAGGCTAATTGATCACTAGAAAACCCTTTTGCAATTATGTTAGCACAGCTGAAAACTGTTGTCCCGATTAAAGAAGCAAAAAACTGGCCTTTAGACTAGTTGAGTATCTGGAGCATCAGCATTTGTGGGTTCGATTACAGGCTCAAACTGGCCAGAAACAAAGAACTTTCTTCTGAAACTTGTCAGTCTATTCTTCTTCTGAGAAATGAAGACTATTCCATGCGAGAAATTGCCAAGAAACTGAAGATCTCGTACAACGCTGTGTACTACTCCCTTCACAGAACAGCACAAACTGGCTCTAATAGAAATAGAAAGAGGAGTGGGAGGCCCCGGTGCACAACTCAGCAAAAGGACAAGTACATTAGAGTGTCTAGTTTGAGAAAAAGGTGCCTCACAAGTCCTCAACTGGCAGCTTCATTAAATAGTACCCGCAAAACACCAGTCTCAACATCAACAGTGAATAGGCGACTCCGGGAAGGCTATCACTCCATTTTGCAACGCCATGCCATACCCTGCGGACGGCGCTTAATTGGAGCCAATTTCCTCCTACAACAGGACAATGACCCAAAGCACAGCTCCAAGCTATGCAATAACTATTTAGGGAAGAAGCAGTCAGCTGGTATTCTGTCTATAATGGAGTGGCCAGCACAGTCACCGTATCTCAACCCTACTGAGCTGTTGTGGGAGCAGCTTGACCGTATGGTACGTAAGAAGTGCCCATCAAGCCAATCCAATTTGTGGGAGGTGCTTCAGGAAGCATGGGGTGAAATCTCTTCAGATTACCAAATAAACAACTAGAATGCCAAAGGTCTGCAAGGCTGTAATTGATGCATATGGAGGATTCTTTGACGAAAGCAAAGTTTGAAGGACACAATTATTATTTCAATTAAAAATCATTATTTATAACCTTGTCAACTTCTTCACTATATTTCTTATTCATTTTGCAACTGTTTTCATGTATGTTTTCATGGAAAACAAGGACATTTATAAGTGACCCCAAACTCCTAATATATATATATATACACATACACACACAATTTCCTAATATATATATATAAACTCAGCAAAAAAAGAAACGCCCCTTTTTCAGTACCTTGTCTTTCATAGATAATTCGTAAAAATCCAAATAACTTCACAGATCTTCATTGTAAGGGTTTAAACACTGTTTACCATGCTTGTTCAATGAACCATAAACAATTAATGAACATGCACCTGTGGAACGGTCGTTAAGACACTAACAGCTTACAGACGGTAGGCAATTAAGGTCACATTTATGGCCTTTCTACTGACTCTGAAAAACACCAAAAGAAAGATGCCCAGGGTCCCTGCTTATCTGCGTGAACGTGCCTTAGGCATGCTGCAAGCAGGCATGAGGACTGCAGATGTGGCCAGGGCAATAAATTGCAATGTCCGTACTGTGAGACGCCTAAGACAGTGCTACAGGGAGACAGGACGGACAGCTGATCATCCTCGCAGTGACAGACCACGTGTAACAACACCTGCACAGGATCGGTACATCCGAACATCACACCTGCGGGACAGGTACAGGATGGTAACAACAACTGCCTGAGTTACACCAGGAACGCACAATCCCTCCATCAGTGCTCAGACTGTTCGCAATAGGCTGAGAGAGGCTGGACTGAGGGCTTGTAGGCCTGTTGTAAGGCAGGTCCTCCCCAGACATCACCGGCAACAAACCCACCATCGCTGGACCAGACAGGACTGGCAAAAAGTGCTCTTTACTGATGAGTCGCGGTTTTGTCTCACCAGGGGTGATGGTCGGATTCGCATTTATCATCGAAGGAATGAGTGTTACACCGAGGCCTGTACTCTGGAGCGGGATCGATTTGGAGGTGGAGGGTCTGTCATGGTCTGGAGTGGTGTGTCACAGCATCATCGGACTGAGCTTGTTGTCATTGCAGGCAATCTCAACGCTGTGCGTTACAGGGAAGACATCCTCCTCCCTCATGTGGTACCCTTCCTGCAGGCTCATCCTGACATTACCCTCCACCAGCCATACTGCTCGTTCTGTGCGTGATTTCCTGCAAGACAGGAATGTCAGTGTTCTGCCATGGCCAGCGAAGATTCCGGATCTCAATGCCATTGAGCACGTCTGGGACCTGTTGGAACGGCGGGTGAGGGCTAGGGCCATTCCCCCCAGAAATGTCCGGGAACTTGCAGTTGCCTTGGTGGAAGAGTGGGGTAACATCTCACAGCAAGAACTGGCAAATCTGGTGCAGTCCATGAGGAGGAGATGCACTGCAGTACTTAATGCAGCTAGTGGCCACACCAGATACTGCCTGTTACTTTTGATTTTAACCCCCCTTTGTTCAGGGACACATTATTCAATTTCTGTTAGTCACATGTCTGTGGAACTTGTTCAGTTTATGTCTCAGTTGTTGAATCTTGTTATTTTCATACAAATATTTACATGTTAAGTTTGCTGAAAATAAATGTAGTTGACAACGAGAGGACGCTTTTTTTGCTGAGTTTTAACGCATATATATTAGTATTTTCCATTCACACACCACAATGAGCAGATGTTAATGAGTTTATTATGTAATAATAAACTGCACACGGACGCTAGCGCGCGCGCACACACACACACACACACACACCACACACACACAGAAGGGTGTGTGTCTTACGTTTGAGCTGGACTCCTCGATAGCGGCCATTGGTTTGTTGATGCTGTTGGCAAACTTGTTGACATGTTCAAAATGGCGGGTCATCTCTGTAGCCAGCACCATGTCAATGATGGCCTGCCTCAATGTCCGGAACTGAGTCCTAATATAAACACACACACAGAGAGGGGGGTTACAGGACCAGGAAAATCAACTGTCCTCAATGTTTTCCAAGAAGTTCTAGGTTCATACAAATCTAGAAGTGAATCACATCACATGATATGTTCCAGGGTAATAACCCAACATGCTCCATATCTGTCGCCAGTGGTCACGTGATCCCTCTTATGGCGTAGAGGAAGAGGCATGTCAATTCATTCTTCTGACAAGGACATGGCCTCTGGTTTGGAATTCTACTGTAGAAACACTTTCAGCTTCAGGTGGGAACCACCTTTTACTTTCCTAATCTCTATGTGACTCTAGCCTGGTCCCAGAATATGTTTGTGCTGTCTTGCCAACCAACTCTTATGGTCATTGTCATGCCGGTGACATTGACCATAGGAGTTGGCAAGACAGCACAAACATATAGAAGACAGCACAAACAGGTACGGGACTAGGCTATCGATGTTCTTGAAGATGTTGCTCTAAGCTCTGTGTGACTGTACCTGTCGATGTTCTTGAAGATGTTGCTCTTGCTGTCCCTGACGGTGAGTTGGAAGGCGAGGGCGGCGTGGTGACTCTCTAACACAGCCGTGTCATTGTACAGGATGGCCAGCTCACTTCCTGCGTTGCACAGGAAGCTGTTGGTCCTCCCCGGGTGGTCCACGTCATGGACCGTCGCAGCGATCAATGCAGCCACCTCGTCCAGTTGGTCTAGACTGCCCTGAGAAAAGGATACAACCAGGAAGTAATGTTACTTAACTACAAGGAATAGAAATTTGACATTTTTAGAAATGTTTTGATAGATTTCTTTTGGAGTACTTGAGTACTTGGAAAACAAGAAGCAATTACAGCCTCAAGTCTTCTTGGGTATGACGCTACAAGCTTGGCACAGTATTTGGGGAGTTTCTCCCATTCTTCTCGGCAGATCCTCTCAAGCTCTGTCAGGTTGGATGGGGAGCGTCGCTGCACAGCTATTTTCAGGTCTCTTCAGAGATGTTCGATCGGGTTCAAATCCGGGCTCTGGCTGGGCCACTCAAGGACATTCAGAGACCACTCCTGCGTTGTCTTGGCTGTGTGCTTAGGGTTGTTGTCCTGTTGGAAGTTGAAACTTCGCCCCAGTCTGAGGTCCTGAGCGCTCTGGAGCAGGTTTTCATCAAGGTTCTCTCTGTACTTTGCTCCGTTTATCTTTCCCCACAGCATGATGCTGCTACCACCATGCTTCACCGTAGGAATGGTGCCAGGTTTCCTCCAGACATGACGCTTGGCATTCATGCCAAAGAGTTCGATCTTGGTTTCATCAGACCAGAGAATCTTGTTTCTCATGGTCTGAGAGTCTTTAGGTGCCTTTTGGCAAACTCCAAGTGGGCTGTCACGTGCCTTTTACTGAGAAGTGGCTTCCTTCTGGCCACTTTACCATAAAGGCCTGATTGGTGGAGAACTGCAGAGATGGTTGTCCTTCTGGAAGATTGTACCATCTTCACAGAGGAACACTGGAGCTCTGTCAGAGTGACCATTGGGTTCTTGGTCACTTCCCTGACCAAGGCCCTTCTCCCCCGATTGCTCAGTTTGGCCGGGCGTCCAACTCTAGGAAGAGTCTTGGTGGTTCCAAACTTTTCCATTTAAGAATGATGGAAACCCCTGGAAACCACAGAAATGTTTTGGTGTCCTTCCCCAGATCTGTGGCTGGACACAATCCTGTCTCGGAGATCTACGGACAATTTCTTTGACCTCATGGCTTGGTTTTTGCTCTGACATGCACTGTCAACTGTGGGACCTTATATAGACAGGTGTGTGCCTTTCCAAATCATGTCCAATCAATTGAATTTACCACATCTCAAGGATCATCTCAAGGATGATCAATGGAAACAGGATGGACCTGAGCTCAATTTCAAGTCTCATAAGCAAAGGTTCTGAATAATTACGTAAATAAGTTATTTCTATTTGCAAACATTTCTAAAAACCTGTAGAATGGGGTATTGTGTGTAGATTGATGAGGAAAATGTTTTATTTAATTAATTTTAGAGTAAGACTGTAATGTAATGTAACAGAATGTGGAAAAAGTCAAGGGGTCTGAATACTTTCTCAAGGCACTGTATATGCCAACAGTGCGCAACAATGCATAATTTATCATAACCATTACAGATAACAAATACTAATTGCAAAATGTCCCCGTATATATTCAGTCAATAAAAAAACAAGTGCCATTTAAGATTAATTTATTGAAACCGGCAGGTAGCCTAGTGGTAAGAGCGTTAGGCCAGTAACCGAAAGGTTGCTAGATCGAATCCCTGAGCTGAACAAGGCCATCATTGAAAATAAGAACTTGTTCTTAACTGACTTGCCTGGTTAAATAAAAAAAGCAACATAAACTGATTATATTGTGGAACACAATCTTCAAAAAGGCAGCAACGCTTGCTTGTAAAAGGCTGTGCAATGGCATAGATTTTTTTTTATAGCCAGGGATGGCAAAAATGACAAAATACAATTACAAAATACCATAAAGATCAATGTATTTAATCAAAATACAGAACTGCAACAACCTTCTCAATAACGGTTATAAAAAAAGTTGTTATCGCTATGACTATGATATGTTGTTTATCTACCTTAGTTGGGTAAGTCACTCTGGATAAAAATGTAAATGTATATGTGAAAATGAACATATCAAAATTAACTGCAAAGCACACTGGGTATTATTGGCCTTGTTTTGGGGTGGAGCTCATTAGAATATACTCAGCATGCTTTGCAATTGTTCATTGTTCATACAAAACAGAAAATACATTGAAGTGTAGTTCAGCCCAGTGAAATTCAAAATACTCAGAACAAATGAAAAATACGTATTTCAAATACATGTAACAGAAATACTGCAATCTCTGTTTATAGCCTAAGCTAACCAATTCGAAATGGCACAAGCAGTTCGCAAAGTAGCCTAAACCGGAAAATAGACGGGAAGCAATTATTCCAAAACGGCAGCGTTCGTTGTTAGAACACATATTTCCCTATTTCAGTCAACCAGTCCATTTTGAATTTGTGATAAAACCGTCATCATTTGGAAAGGAGTGTAGCTTGTGTATCCCATCACTTTTCTAGGCATTTACATCTGTAGGCCTAATGAAAGCTTGTATGCGCACTCAGCACGCGTGTGTAGAGGCAGCGGTCGGAACGCAACTGACTGATTGAGACAGGGAGGGGAAAGGGAATTTAGTGAGAAGAACTGTGTGACGCTTTGGCTTGGTTTCTTTTTGTTGTTGTTGTGCACCGCAAATTCACACGTATAAATGGAACACTAGAGTCAAAGCAAACGAACGTCGTCTTCAATAAAACATTTCGATCGCTGGTTAAAGATCAAGTTTTGACGTCCGTTTTGAGTGCTCGATTACTCATGCCCAATTGTCTGAGATCGTGCATAAACTATAAATACTGTCTAAGTCTCTCTCAGCATAACCTCATACTCAACAAAGGAATAATACCTAAAAAATGCACGCAATGCGAGCACAACTAATAATAATAATCACTAGCAAATGTTCACTTTATGACAAGAAGAGGATATATTTATTGGAGGGGATAAGCGGGGAGAAAAGAAAGGCAATGTATTTGGATCTCAATGCCCTCAAGGCAAAACACGTATTGACTGAGTCCAATATGAAAACAATAAAAACATCCCTACTCCAACTCTCACTGGTCACTGACATACATTCATCTCCTGCCAAGCAAAGCAAACGGATACTCTACACGCTGCTGAAAACACATGGCAGGGAATTACATAGATCAACTTATCCGTCAACACTCTGAGATGTCAGGCGCGATCATGTTGCGGTGATACATTCAAGCTAGCTGGTGTCAGTAGTCATTTCACGTGTGAAAGTAGTTTACGTGTGCACATCCAACCAATCTCTAGGTACAGTGCACTGTCGTATGCATCCATAGCATATTGCAGGTGTGACCGAAAGGTCTTCACCAGGCCTGTGAGGAGAGTCTTTAGCTCTGTGTGTGTTTGGCCTACCTTGACCTTCTCCTTGCGTAGGAAGTAGGCGGTGGCGTGGAGGACGTCGGCGGCGTGGGTGGAGTTGTGGTAGGAGTTGGAGGCGTGGTAATTAGCCTCTATGACCTGGAGCCAGCAGCGTAGCGTAGCCTCACTGCAGCTCAGGAACTCACACACCCCGAACCGGGCAAAGATCTTCAAGCCCAGGTAGGTCAGAGGTCTGCGTGGATGACAGAGGGAGGACAGGGGAGATAGATGAGTGGCTGAGAGACGTGGTCCTTCAACTCCCTTCTGTATTGGTATATAATAACCTCTATCTTCACTTCTCCCTTAACCCTTTTATTCTGTCTGTCTGTCTGTCTGTCTGTCTGTCTGTCTGTCTGTCTGTCTATCTTTCTCTCTTTCTCTATCTATCTATCTATTCCCTCTACCTCCGTACCTCTTACAGGTGGCAGCTTCCAGCTCCAGGATGTTAAACTCCCATTGGTCTTCGTCATCCAGCATCTCAGCGATGGCCGGAGGGATGTCATTCAGCGTTACTGGGATGGCCAGCTGACTTTGGCTCAAATCTGTAGATACACACGCACGCACCCATTCATTCACGCGCACGCACACACACAGATCAATTGATTGCATTTGGGACATTTGAGAGCAATACGCAACAACAACAATTTCCAATGTAGTCCTCAGCCGTGTCCCTAAGTTACTTAGAAACACTGCCTCATGGTAAAGGGTCAAATACAGGTCTACTAAGAAGTCAACTAAGGTCTATTAAGAAATGCAAGGGGCAAAAAGCACATGCTGCTTCCTAAAGATTAGCAGGAGAGGACTTTTCTGGACTTCTCAGCAGTGCCCTTCCATTTCTCAGAAAGAAGACGTACGTAATTATCTCTCCCATCATGACTTAAACAAATAGAAGTGGATTACGAAATGACTGCCAGCGTCTGCCGATGGACCAGACTCCAACTGATGAAATAAATGATCTGAGACAGAGGTCCATACACTAAATGTCCCCCATCATGTGTAGTACTGTGAATGTTTCCAGTGTAATTACATTTCATGATATATATAAAAAAAATACATTATGCAACACAAATATACCACTAAAACTACACCTTATTAGACTCAGTTTGTGTGACTAGAGTAAACTCTAGGGTCCTAGATGTAAGTAGCATTCTGGTAGGATAATGAATAAATCTCATATTTATGTGATGTTTTATGATGAAACAGACGGGTGCTTACTTGGAAAAGTACTTTTGGAGAAGACATACTCGTTGCCAGACAGTCTCCGTAAACCGTCCTGCAGACGGAAAAAGACGACAAATCACTCTCTTTTGGTGCAGTTGAAGTGGGAAGTTTACATACACTTAGGTTGGAGTCATTAAAACTCGTTTTTCAACCACTCCACAAATGTATTGTTAACAAACTATAGTTTTGGCAAGTTGGTTAGGACATTTACTTTGTGCATGACACAAGTAATTTTTCCAACAATTGTTTACAGACAGATTATTTCACTTATAATTCACTGTATCACAATTCCAGTGGGTCAGAAGTTTACATACACTAAGTTGACTGTGCCTTTAAACAGCTTGGAAAATTCCAGAAAATGATGTCATGGCTTTAGAAGCTTCTGATAGGCTAATTGACATAATTTGAGTCAATAGTAGGTGTACCTGTAGATGTATTTCAAGGGCTACCTTCAAACTCAGTGCCTCTTTGCTTGAAATCATGGGAAAATCAAAAGAAATCAGCCAAGACCTCATAAAAAAAGTCTGGTTCATCCTTTGGGGCAATTTCCAAATGCCTGAAGGTACCACGTTCATCTGCACAAACAATGGTACGCAAGTATAAACACCATGGGACCACATAGCCGTCATACCACTCAGGAAGGAGACGTGTTCTGTCTCCTAGAGATAAACGTACTTTTGTGCGAAAAGTGCAAATCAATCCCAGAACAACAGCAAAGGACCTTGTGAAGATGCTGGAGGAAACAGGTACAAAAGTATCTATATCCACAGTAAAACAAGTCCTATATCGACATAACCTGAAAGGCCGCTCAGCAAGGAAGAAGCCACTGCTCCAAAACCGCCATAAAAAAGCCAGACTTCGGTTTGCAACTGCACATGAGGACAAAGATCGTACTTTTTGGAGAAATGTCCTTTGGTCTGGTGAAACAAAAATGGTACTGTTTGACCATAATTACCATCGTTATGTTTGGAGGAAAAAGGGGGAGGCTTGCAAGCCGAAGAACATCATCCCAACCGTGAAGCACGGGGGTGGCAGCATCATGTTGTGGGGTTGCTTTGCTGCAGGAGGGACTGGTGCACTTCACAAAATAGATGGCATCATGAGGATGGAAAATTATGTGGATATATTGAAGCAACATCAAGACATCAATCAGGAAGTTAAAGCTTGGTTGCAAATGGGTCTTCCAAATGGACAATGACCCCAAGCATACTTTCAAAGTTGTGGCAAAATGGCTTAAGGACAACAAAGTCAAGGTATTGGAGTGGCCATCACAAAGCCCTGACCTCAATCCTATAGAAAATGTGTGGGCAGAACTGAAAAGGCGTGTGCGAGCAAGGAGGCCTACAAACCTGACTCAGTTACACCAGCTCTGTCAGTAGGAATGGGCCAAAATTCACCCAACTTATTGTGGGAAGCTTGTGGAAGGCTACCCGAAACGTTTGACCCAAATTAAACAATTTAAAGGCAATGCTACCAAATACTAACTGAGTGTATGCAAACTTCTGACCCACTGGAATTGTGATGAAAGAAATAAAAGCTGAAATAAATATTTTTCTCTACTATTATTCTGACATTCACATTCTTAAAATAAAGTGGTGATCCTAACTAACCTAAGACAGGGATTTTTTACTAGGATTAAATGTCAGGAATTGTGAAAAACTGAGTTTAAATGTATTTGGCTAAGGTGTATGTAAACTTCTGACTTCAACTGTATATCTCAAATCTGGCTAATAACAACATATTTGACATTATACAATGACTTCAGCATTCTAATTCACCCAACGAGACATATCCCCCATAACTCAGGAACTCTTGTGTTTGAGTATTGTGTTTGTGAGAATAGTAGGGGAGGGGAGTTGAGGAGAGTTGAGGTGAGATGAAGAGAGGAGAGTGGAGGAGAGTTGAAGACAGGAGAGGTGAGGAGAAGAGAGGAGAGGGGGAAAGGAGAGGTGAAGAGAGGAGAGTGGGGAAAGGAGAGGTGAAGAGAGGAGAGGTGAAGAGAGGAGAGGTGAAGAGAGGAGAGGTGAGGAGATATGAGGAGAGGAGAGGTGAGGTGAGAATAGGAGGGGAGGGGAGTTGAGGAGAGTTGAGGTGAGGGGAGATGAAGAGAGGAGAGTGGAGGAGAGTTGAAGACAGGAGAGGTGAGGAGAAGAGAGGAGAGGGGGAAAGGAGAGATGAAGAGAGGAGAGTGGGGAAAGGAGAGGTGAAGAGAGGAGAGGTGAAGAGAGGAGAGATGAGGAGAGGAGAGGTGAGGAGAGGTGAGGAGAGATTATGAGGAAAGGTGAGGAGAGATACATTTCCTGTACGACAAACAGTCTATAACTCTCTGTTTCAGGACGTTGATCACTGTGAATGATCCTTAACTTGGTTTAATGGATCTCAGTGTGTGTGTGTGTGTGTGTGTGTGTGTGTGTGTGTGTGTGTGTGTGTGTGTGTGTGTGTGTGTGTGTCATAGTGGGTCTCTGTCTGTCTGCCTGTGTGAGACTGGACGAATGGCTCCCAACCACTACAAATGTTGTGACCAACCTAAAATAATTTACATTTTCTTATAACCCTTTTAAATGATATTGAATTGTGTGAATCCTGTTGTAAATAAAGCTATGTTTGGAGCCATTGTCCAGTCTGAAGCCTTGACCCAGGAGGAATCACATTCCTAACTCCAACTTAACCCGAGCCCTATTCCCGGAGTTGTCCCGGAGTTTCCGGGACAAACCCCTCCCCCCCCCCCCGACCCCCCAAGAATGCACATTTTGATTAATGTGCTCAATAAAAAATAGTGTTTACAAAACAATTTTCACAAAATTAAACATGCTTTTACATGGTGTGGGAATTTTCTATTTTTCATGTATCCTAAAAACTGGTTCCAGACTTCGATTAAATTAGGCCTGTGAAGGAATGTGTGTGTGTACGTGTGTGTGTGTAAGTATGTTTGTGTGTGTGTGTGCATGCGTGTGTGTGTGTGAGAGCGTGTGTGTAGCCCCTAACTCACGCTCATGAGCCCGCCTACAAGGTCGTTGGTGTGTGGGTCGTCCTCCTTGGAGTCCAGCTGAGGAGAGTAGAGCTCTGCGGTCCTCAGAATCTCCAGGACTCGGTCCAGTGCCTCCGCTACAGACACCGGACTGGACTCCTGGGCCGCGTTGATGATGTTGATCACCTGGAGGAGGGAGAGAGGGAGGGAGATGTAGGACGCAGTTACATTTTATTTAACACACACACACAGCCCTAAGAGAAACTTCACTCTTCAGACAGAAAGTGCCTTTCTTTGAGCCTGTTTCAGGGAGCTCTGCATGTGATGCCATAGAAAACATGTCGGGAGTCAAATAGACAAATCAAGCAGCTAGTCAGAGAAGGTAGGAACATCATAAAGCCTAGAGTTAGACTCTGATCTCTGGAGAGGCTTTCAGTCATAGGCTGATCCCAGATCTGTGCAATTAAATAAGGCCTTCACCTATCCCATCAAATCACCATCCATTCCTGTTGAACTCTCATCAGTGAATTCGATTTTTTTTTAAACTCAAGACTGGCACTAGAGTCAGATTAGACTGACAGATATTTCAACTCTGTTGTCACAATCATTAGAATCTTCAGGTCAAACCTGACGTTGTAATCAAGGCTGTTGCTCGCCAAACAGGTTTATTGGACACTGTTCAGTCAGATGGACAGACTTCGAGTTTCACTGGCCACAGAACTGCAAACAGCTTGAAATTGCATAACATTCCAAGAATGTTTGCAAATGTTCAGAGAACACCGTTTGGAGAATTTTCCTTCGGATTCTCAGAGCACTATTCCGGGAACATTCCTGTGACATTCTGAGAACCATCAATTGTCAGTTGGGTCGGCTAGAAGTTATGTCCCAACAATATGGGAACTTCAAACCACACTTGTTGTGTCCCAGATATTCGCCCTGTGATGTGGTCTTTCTGTGGTTGAGAGGACTCTGAGAAGATCTGTGGAGCTTTCTACTGCCTCTGATAGGTCTTCATCCTCACGCGAGCTTCAGAGAGTGTCAGGTATGGTTCTAGGAACATCCTCTATTGGTTTGGAAGGAGCACAGAGTGGGAAAGGAGAGGGGAATGTGTGTGTGTGTGTGTGTGTGTGTGTGTGTGTGTGTGTGTGTGTGTGGGTTGGTTGGTTCTTCTATCCTTGTGGCGACCTAAAATCCCCCAAATTCCCCACAAGGATAGTAAAACAAGGAAAATTCTCCCTCGTGGGGACATTTCCCATGTCCCCATGAGGACAAAGGTTATTTTCAGATTAAGGGTTAGGTTTAGGGTTACAATTAGGGTTAAAATTACTGTTAAGGTAATGGTTTAGTGGTTAGGTTTAGAGTTAGGAGTTAAGTTTAGGGTTTGGATTAGGGTTAAGGTTAGGGTTACGTTAAGGGTAAGGGTTAGGGGCTAGGGAAAATAGGATTTTGAATGGAAATTCATTTTAGGTCTCCACGAGGATAACGTGTGTATGCGAGTGTGTGCGTGTGTGGTGTCTGTGTGCACTGTACCTTGGTGATGGGGGCCTCTATGGTCATAGAGTGGATTCTGGCTACAGATGAGTACCTGCGGTTTTGCAGACTGGGTGCTGGAGACAACAAGACATTAGTTATCAGGACTACAACATGCTCTTCTTCCAGTCAAACATTTCACTCTAGTTGATATTATATGAGCTTGTGAAGTGAATCATGTATGACGGACGTAGCACATCAGACCACTGGGCCTGTGGTGGCAGGCTGCTCTGTACAATGATGTATTATGTACAGTTGGGTCCAAAATTATTGGCACCCTTGATAAATACGAGCAAAAAAGACTGCATAAAATAAATTATACAAATAGTGAGCTATATTGTTCACTTCAAAAAATTGGGAAATTATAGTATTTTACACTAATACAATTGCTCAGAGATAGAGTTTAACAAGTAATTAAAACAATTGAAAAAAAGGATAGGAGTGCCAATAATTTTGAACCTGTTTTCAATACTCTAGCTCATTCCTCTTGCGAGGATAATGACACTGTCTTTTTCTGAAATGTTTTATGAGATTGGAGAACACGTTGGGAGGGATCTTCTACCATACAGAATCTTTCCAGATCCTTGATATCCTTTGTCTGCTGTTATTATGGACTTCCCTCGTCAATTCAGGCGAGAGAGAGAAAGAGAGAGAAAGAGAGAGTAAGAGAGAGAGAGAGAGGTTGGAGGACAAGAGAAGCACCACTTCAGCCCAGCTAATGAAAATAGCAGCAGCCGCGTCATAGTGAGGAGGATGTCATCAGAGGCCAACAGCTCAACTGCCTTCCATAATGCACTGTAATCTGACTCATATTGTTCTCTGATCCTCCCTCTCTCCTCATCCCCCTTTTTCTTTACCTCCTTCCTCTCTCTATCTTCCCCCTCTCTCTGTGTCCTTCTCCTTAGGTCCTGTGTGGCTTAGTTGGTGGCTCGCAACACCCGGGTTGTGGGCTCAATTCGCAGGGGAGGGGGGACCAGTAGAGGGCCTCTGCTAAATGACCCCAAAAAATGTAAATTCTTGTCTCTATATTTGTCTTCCCCTATCTCCATTGGGATCCCTCCCTCAGTGTTATCTTACCATTTCTCACAGACACACGCACACAGTACCCTGGTGTTCATACACACTCACCATCACTGCCACGTGAGCTGATTGACCTGGTATCAACCGACTCTTTCCTCCTGTCTCTGTGACGCAGGGAATGGCTCTCTGGGAAAAGAAAGAAGTCAGGATGACGGGCTATACGACCCAGATTAGGACTGAGCAACTTCTTAAAGATAGACAACTGCCTCACTTCTCGTCGTCTATGAGGCTTCAGTGTTCAACTTTGCAGTTTAGATAAATCGTCAAAAATCCTTACGTGACAGGGGGGGGGGGGGTTCAGGGATTTTGTCTCACGAAACAAGTCCCTGAAAGTTACATCAGTGGCCTTATGATGAATTGAAAGATTAAAGAGAGAGGGAGCGTAGCTCACCTGACTGGGAATGTTCTCCATCTTTGTTGATCTTATGGACCTGAGACAGACAATAACAGGAGAAATGCAGTTTGATATGGACCACATCACAGACAGAGAGAGAAAGGGAGAGAGAGAAAGAGAGCGCATGAGTGCATTAGTAGATCTGGCCGGCGTTTTGTAAGAAAGAGTTCCTCCTGCAGTTTTACTGTGCAATCTTTCGCCCCGACGGTCTGTCAGGCTGCTGTGAGTTTGCCTCTCTTGCAGTGAGCGCATATAACACACTAATAAGACAGACTCAACATGGACTCAACATTACCCAACGACTGCGCCCATAGATCTACACATGACCGCACACAGGAGGGTCAATTTATAGGCCTGATGCAAGTAGGGTTCAGCTGGGTTCATGTTTGGGAAGGTGTCAGTCAATATAGGTTCTTACTGTTTCCACAGCCATTGATTTCTATTGGCCAGCTGGCACAGGATGAGAAGTGAGGTGAGGTGAGGTGAGGACGGTTTGGTTGGGGAGCTGATGGACTATAAGGAGGATGAGGGGAGAGGTGTAAGGGGAGATGAGGTGAGGAGGAGGAGGAGGAAGGGTGAGGGTAGGTGGGGAGGGGTGACGTTTCTTTTTTTGTTGCTTAGTTTATGCGCAAGAAATGGAATTAAACGCTTGTCAAATGAATAGAAAAAGGGCACAACACAACACAAACAATTACGACTGGAAAATATTGTTTCCTTTTGTGAGCTCAAAGTCACTGGAAGGTCATATCAGATAATATGAGGTCGGTCTATCTGATTTGGTCGGGGTCCACTGTTAGCAACGTAGAATTCATGCCCGTGCAGGGCTCCAGTGTTCTGTAAAGGGTCGCACACGTCGCACCGAATGTGGATCTCCTATTTGTCTATCGTTCGTTCAGCAGTTCGTTCAGCACCCTCTGTGGAAAGGTTCTACATTGAACCCAAAAGGGTTCTACCTGGAACCCTTTAAGGTTCTACATAGCACCTTTTTTTCTAAGAGGGTACTCTCGGCAGGCAGATGCTACTGGTGTGTTCGAGCCCTTAGGATTGAGATGACTAGTGACCTCTGATCCATTTAGTGCATCCTCACACGGACTCAGGATGAACTCTGGCCATGACACACAACGTTACTCAGGACTCAAACGGGACCGTACATAGGTAAAGTCAGCACTGCCACTGCCTATGTTACACAGCAGATCTATAGGGGGCTAATGGCAGCAGGGAGTCGGCAGGGTTGGAGTTAATTCTAATTCAATTCCATCTCCCTGTTAATTCCATTTAATTCAATTAAAATTCCAGGTCAGTCTTTGAATTTAGAGATAATTAAATCCCTCCCATGTCCATGTTTGGTCAATTCCAATAATTACATTTCCAATTCAATATCATCCCCAACAATTCCACAAATTCCAATTAGAATTCAATTAAATTCAGGCTTTCAGGCTGATCATGTAGCTGTTCAGACAGCCTAGCTTAACTGGAAAAATACAAGTATAAATTATTTAGGGCTGCAGTCAATGTTTTATATTAAGTGCATTAATTCCATTAACTGGGAAATGTCGAAATATTGAACTCCAATTCAATTCCAAAGAGGACATGTTTTTACAATTTCAAATCAATCCCAATTCAAACAGTCCAAAGAGTCTAATTGCAATTAAAATCCAATTCCATAACTTGAAGACTGGTGAAATTCGAATTGAATTTAACGTACATTCTTTACTTCATGAGTTCATTGAAGAATTGAATTGGAATTTCAAATTCAATTGGAATTGACCCCAACCCTGGTAGCCAGGGCTACTAACAACAGCATGCAGACTGTCTGTTGGCTACAGTCAGTTCTGTTGCGCTGCTAGTGTCATTAGCTGTCAACACAGGTCTGATAATTTGATATGGGCTTGTCTACAGTGGTGTGCTGGATCAGAGCCAGCAGTGGTCTGATACCTGCTTGCCAGCTGGGCGGTGAGACACATTCTAATGTTCCTGCGCTGGTCTTTAAAAAGACAGCAGTAGACTTTTTCTCTCTCTATCTACAACTTAACTTGCTCTAGGTCTAATACAATCTGCTCCTGTCATCAGGCCCAACAGGATGCGTCAGGGCACAAGACAACTGCTTCCAGTTCACTCTCAACAATCTCGCCCTCCTCTCCCCCTCCTTCTCTATCTCTCCGTCTTTCGTTTTCTCCAGCGCGCACCAAGTAGGGGAAATAGGAATAAACACGGCTGATGACAGAGGAGGTTGCCAGATTTAGCTGGCTTGCATCTTAATGGCCTCCTTGGGCTGGAATGCACAAATATATATGAAGTAAAACACAGCACATTACACTGGCTGGGGCTGCATGGGAAACACTCAGGAATATGGATGATTACTGTGAGTGGAGAGAGAGGAAGAGCGGGGAAAGAGAAAGAGAGAGAGATGGAAGAGGGAGAGAGAGAGAAAGACAAAGAACGAGAGAGAGAGAGAGAGAGAGAGAGAGAGAGATGGGAGAGAGAGAAAGACAAAGAACGGAGAGATAGAAAGAGAGAATAACTACCGTGGGATATGCGTCAACAGCAACCTTGGGGAAATCCTCTGCATTATCATTAACAGCAGACTTGTACATTTCCTCAGTGAAAACAATGTACTGAGCAAATGTCAAATTGGCTTTTTACCAAATTAACATACAACAGACCACTTATTCACCCTGCACACACTGATTGACAAACAAACAAACCAAAAGAAAAGCAAAGTCTTCTCATGCTTTGTTGATTTCAAAAAAGCCTTTGACTCAATTTGGCATGAGGGTCTGCTATACAAATTGATGGAAAGTGGTGTTGGGGGAAAAACATACAACATTATAAAATCCATGTACACAAACAACAAGTGTGCGGTTAATATAGGCAAAAAACACACACATTTCTTCCCACAGGGCCATGGGGTGAGAAAGGGATGCAGCTTAAGCCCCACCCTCTTTAACATATATATCAACGAATTGGTGAGGGCACTAGAACAGGCTGCAGCACCCAGACTCACCCAACTAGAATCTGAAGTCAAATGTCTACTGATGATCTGGTGATTCTGTCACCAACCAAGGAGCACCTACAGCAGCACCTAGATCTTCTGCACAGATTCTGTCAGATCTGGGCCCTGACAGTTAATCTCAGTAAGTAACACCAAAATAATGGTGTTGCAAAAAAGGTCCAGTCGCCAGGACCAGAAATACAAATGCCAGACACCGTTCTAGACACCGTTGCCCTAGAGCACACAAAAAACTATACATACCTTGGCCTAAACATCAGCGCCACAGGCAATTTCCACAAAGCTGTGAACAATGTGAGAGACAAGGCAAGAAGGGCATTCTATGCCATCAAAAGGAACATAAAATTCGACATACCAATTAGGATCCGGCAAAAAATACTTGAATCAGTTATAGAACCCATTGCCCTTTATGGTTGTGAGGTCTGGAGTCCGCTCACCAACCAAGAATTCACAAAATGGGACAAACACCAAATTGAGACTGTATGCAGAATTCTGAAAAAATATCCTCCGTGTACAACGTAAAACACCAAATAATGCATGCAGAGCAGAATTAGGCCGATACCCACTAATTAATTAATCAAAATCCAGAAAAGAGAAGTTAAATTCTACAACCACCTAAAAGGAAGCGATCCCCAAACCTTCCATAACAAAGCCATCACCTACAGAGAGATGAACCTGGACAAGAGTCCCCTAAGCAAACTGGTCCTGGGGCTCTGTTCACAAACACAAACAGACCCCACAGAGCCACAGGACAGCAACACAATTAGACCCAACCAAATCATGAGAAAACAAAAAGATAATTACTTGACACATTGGAAAGAATGAACAAAAACGAATTAACACAAACTAAAATGCTATTTGGCCCTAAACAGAGAGTACACAGTGGCAGAATACCTTACCACTGTGACTGACCCAAACGTAAGGAAAGCTTTGACTATGTACAGACTCCGTGAGTCTGTGAAATGTGATGTGAAATGGCTAGCTAGTTAGCGGTGGTGCACGCTAATAGAGTTTCAATCGGTGACGTCACTCGCTCTGAGACCTTGAAGTAGTTGTTCCCCTTGCTCTGCAAGGGCCGCGGCTTTTGTGGAGCGATGGGTAACGATGCTTCGAGGGTGGCTGTTGTCAATGTGTGCAGAGGGTCCCTGGTTCGAGCCCAGGTGGGGCGAGGAGAGGGACGGAAGCTATACTGTTACATGAGCATAGCCTTGCTATTGAGAAAGGCCGCCGTAGGCAGACCTGGCTCTCAAGAGAAGACAGGCTATGTGCACACTGCCCACAGATGAGGTGGAAACTGAGCTGCACTTCCTGACCTCCTGCCAAATGTATGACCATATTAGAGACACATATTTCCCTCAGATTACACAGATCCACAAGAATTAAAAAACAAACCCGATTTTGATAAACTCCCATATCTACTTGGTAAAATACCAGTGTGCCATCACAGCAGCAAGATTTGTCACCTGTTACCACAAGAAAAGGTCAACCAGTGAAGAACAAATACAACCCATATTTATGTTAATTTTCCCTTTTGTACTTTAACCATTTGCACATCTTTACAACACCGTATATATACATAATATGACATGTGTAATGTCTTTAATCTTTTGTAACTTGTGTAACGTTACCTGTTCATTTTTATTGTTTATTTCACTTTTGTATATTATCTACTTAACTTGCTTTGGCAATGTTAACATTGCTTTCCCATGCCAATAAAGCCCCTTGAATTGAATTGAGAGAGGGGGGAGGGGGGGGGGGGCAGTGTATGTGAAGAGAATGAAAGACAGAGAGAGCAGAGGGGGGACAGTTAAATAGAAATAGGTCAGAGTCCTACATGGTGAAGGTCTAGTTACAGACCCTGCTGTCTACTCAACAACTAGACTATAACATGCAAACTAGACTAGGGACACCGGCCAAGTGTCCCGCTGGGAAAGACCAGAAAGAGGAATTATTCTATTTAGTGCTCAAAGCAACTCTGCCTGGCTACCCATCCACATCGCTCTGGCCAAAAGCCACGCCCACTAACAATTCTTCTCCATTCAGGATGAGTCGTCAGTAAATCTATCAGGTCTACGCAGAAACAGACTGCTCCTTTTTCTTTATTTTCCTGGATAATCTCCCGTTGAAGTGTCCTGAGGTAAGGAATGTTTTTGGAAGTACAACACTGCTGTCTTGACAACAGTTGGCCGCAAGAATTCCAAATCAGAAAAGTACTGTAAGGGCTGATAGGGCAATGTCATAAATCACACTGCAATGAAGAGGAGATGGGTGGGCTACTTTCAGTTCTTTCCCAGAGTTGACTTTTCCCTTAGTCAGCAGTTCTCAGCACATCACTTGATTTCTACTTCTATGTATCCTTTACTTATAGAGGAGAGTGGGGTAAGTTGAGCCAAAGGGGTGAATTGAGCCACACGTGTTTCTAGGAAACCATACACAAAATTCATAATTTGACCAAATATTTATAATTTCATGGAGTCTGTGAAGGTAGAAACCACATGGAAAAAGTTAGGTCCAAAAAAAACGGATTTTCACAAAGTCAAATGAAATGATTGTGTTATAGGTTTCATGATGGTTTCAAATATATATAGGTACAGTGGCTTGCGAAAGTATTCACCCCCTTGGCATTTTTCCTATTTTGTTGCCTTACAACCTGCAATTAAAATAGATTTTTTGGGGGTTTGCATCATTCGATTTCCACAACATGCCTACCACTTTGAAGATGCTAAATATTTGTTATTGTGAAACAAACAAGAAATAAGACAAAAAAATAGAACACTTGAGAGGGCATAACTATTCACCCCCCAAAAGTCAATACTTTGCAGAGCCACCTTTTGCAGCAATTACAGCTGCAAGTCTCTTGGGGCATGTCTCTATAAGCTTGGCACATCTGGCCACTGGGATTTTTGCCCATTCATCTAGGCAAAACTGCTCCAGCTCCTTCAAGATGGATGGGTTCCGCTGGTGTACAGCAATCTTTAAGTCATACCACAGATTCTCAATTGGATTGAGGTCTGGGCTTTGACTAGGCCATGACAAGACATTCAAATGTTTCCCCTTAAACCACCCGAGTGTTGCTTTAGCAGTATGCTTAGGGTCATTGTCCTGCTGGAAGGTGAACCTCCATCCCAGTCTCAAATCTCTGGAAGACTGAAACAGGTTTCCCTCAAAAATGTCCCTGTATTTAGCTCCATCCATCATTCCTTCAATTCTGACCAATTTCCCAGTCCCTGCCGATGAAAAACATCCCCACAGCATGATGCTGCCACCACCATGCTTCACTGTAGGAATGGTGTTCTTGGGGTGATGAGAGGTGTTGGGTTTGCGCCAGACATAGCGTTTTCCTTGATGGCCAAAAAGCTCAATTTAGTCTCATCTGACCAGAGTACCTTCCATATGTTTGGGGAGTCTCCCACATGTCTTTTGGCGAACAACAAACGTGTTTGCTTATTTTTTCTTCAAGTAATGGCTTTTTTCTGGCCACTCTTCCGTAAAGTCCAGCTCTGTGGAGTGTATGGCTTAAAGTGGTCCTATGGACAGATACCCCAATCTCCGCTGTGGAGCTTTGCAGCTCCTTCAGGGTTATCTTTGGTCTCTTTGTTGCCTCTCTGATTAATGCCCTCCTTGGCAGGTTTGTTGTGGTGCCATATTCTTTCCAATTTTTAATAATGGATATAATGGTGCTCCGTGGGATGTTCAAAGTTTCTGATATTTTTTATAACCCAAACCCTGACCTGTACTTCTCCACAACTTTGTCCCTGACCTGTTTGGAGAGCTCCTTGGTCTTCATGGTGTCGCTTGTTTGGTGGTGCCCCTTGCTTAGTGGTGCTGCAGACTCTGGGGCTTTTCAGAACAGGTGTATATATACTGAGATCATGTGACAGATCATGTGACACTTAGATTGCACACAGGTGGACTTTATTTAACTAATTATGTGACTTCTGAAGGTCATTGGTTGCACCAGATCTTATTTAGGGGCTTCATAGCAAAGGGGGAGAATACACATGCATGTACCACTTTTCCATTTTTTATTTTGTTGAATTTTTTGAAACATGTTTTTTTTCCATTTCACTTCACCAATTTGGACTATTTTGTGTATGTCCATTACATGAAATCCAAATAAAAATCCATTTAAATTACAGGTTGTAATGCAATAAAATAGGGAACACGCCAAGGGGGATGAATAATTTTGCAAGGCTCTGTATCAAAACCAAAGTAGATAGTACAGGCTAATAAAGTCAAAATGTTTGCCTTGGGGTAAGTTGAGCCAATTGTTGAGCAAATATAAAGTTGAGCCAATTGAAGTGTTTTCTTCCCAGGCGTAATGCAAGCCATTATCGCTGGGATATGAGGTAACAACAGGACCTGGCCTATGTTAAAAGCATTTTAAAAAGTACAAAGTGTTTCTAAGGTGTTAAAAGATTATATATAAAAAAAAGCGAATGTGATGAATTGTGTTTGGGAAAGAGATAGACATGGTTTTAAAAAGGTAGCGGTAATATTTACTTCAGTACAGAAATTTGTAGGCATCTTAACTTACCCTGCGCCGCGTCTAAATTTACCCCATACCCAGGGTAAATTGTGCCAAGAGACCACTTTTTTGGACAAGCTATGTTTTCAAAACGGTAATGTTTACATGAATTCTGATTATTTCCAGCAATATACAACATCCTGAAATATATGTATACTGAAACAAAATATAAACACAACATGTAAAGTGTGATGAGATGAAATAAAAAATCCCAGAAATGTTCCATATGCACAAAAAGCTTATTCCTCTCAAATTTTGTACACAAATTTGTTTACATCCCTGTTAGTGAGCATTTCTCATTTGCCCCGATAATCCATCCACCTGACAGGTGTGGCATATCAAAAAGCTGATTAAACAGCATGATCATTACACAGATGCAAGTTGGGGACAATAAAAGGTCACTCTAAAATGTGTAGTTTTGACACACAACACAATGCCACAAACAGTGCATTCGGGAAAGTATTCAGACCCCTTGACTTTTTCCACATTTTGTTACATTACATCTTGATTATAATAAATGGATTAAATAAAATTTGAAGTTTTAGCAAATTTATTACAAACAAAAACCAGAAATGATTACCTTATTTACGTAAGTATTCAGACCCATTGCTATGAGACTCAAAATTGAGCTCAGTCACATCCTGTTTCCGTTGATCATCCTTGAGACGTTTCTACAAGTTGATTGGAATCCACTTGTGGTAAATTCAATTGATTGGACATGATTTGGAAAGGCACACACCTGTCGGGGAAGAAGAGCCTTGGTCAGGGAGGTGAACAAGAACCCAATGGTCACTCTGACAGAGCTCCAGAGTTCCGTTGTGGAGATGGGAGAACCTTCCAGAAGGACAACCATCTCTGCAGCACTCCACTAACCAGGCCTTTATAGTAGAGTGGCCAGACGGAAGCCACTCCTCAGTAAAAGGCACTTGACAGCCCATTTGGAGTTTGCCAAATGGCACCTAAAGGACACTCAGACCATGAAAAACAAGATTCTCTGGTCTGATGAAATCAAGATTGAACTCATTGGCCTGAATGCCAAGCGTCACGTGTAGAAGAAACCGGGCAGCATCCCTATGGTGAAGCACGGTGGTGGCAACATCATGCTGTGGGAATGTTTTTCAGCGGCAGGGACTGGGAGACTAGTCAGGATCGAGGGAAAGATGAACGGAGTGGTCCTTGATGAAAACCTGCTCCAGAGCGCTCAGGACCTCAGACTGAAACGAAGGTTCACCTTCCAACAGGACAACGACCCTAAGCACACAGCCAGGATAACGCAGGAGTGGCTTCGGGACAAGTCTCTGAATGTCCTTGAGTGGCCCAGCCAGAGCCCGGACTTGAACCCAATCGAACATCTCTGGAGAGACCTGAAAATAGCTGTGCAGCGACGCTCCGCATCCAACCTGACAGAGCTTGAGAGGATCTGCAGAGAAGAATGGGAGAGACTCCCCAAATAAAGGTGTGCCAAGCTTGTAGTGTCATACCCAAGAAGACTCTAGGCTGTAATTGCTGCCAAAGGTGTTTCAACAAAGTACTGAGAAAAGGTCTGAATACTTATGCAAATGTGATATCAGTTTTTTTTATATACATTTGCAATAATGTCTAAAATCAGTTTTTGCTTTGGCATTATGAGGTATTGTGTATAGATTGATGACGTAATTAATAAAAATCTATTTTAGAATAAGGCTGTAACGTAACAAAATGTGGAAAAATCAAGGGGTCTGAATACTTTCCGAATGCACTGTATGTCTCAAGTTTTGAGGGTGCAATTAGCATGCTGACTGCAGGAATGTCCACCAGAGCTGTTGCCAGATAATTGAATGTTAATTTCTCTACGTCATTTTACAGAATTTGGCATTAAGTCCAACCTGCCTCAAAAACCGCAGACCACGTGTAACCACACCAGCCCAGGACATCCACATCCGGCTTCTTCACCTGCAGGATCATCTGAGACCAGCCCCCCGGACAGCTGATGAAACTGAGGGTTTGCACAACCAAAGAATTCCTGCACAAACTGTCAAAAACCGTCTCAGGGATGCTCATCTGCATGCTCGTCATCCTCACCAAAGTCTTAACCTGACTGCAATTTGGCGTCGTAACCGACTTCAGTGGGCAAATGCTCACATTCGATGGCTACTGGAGAAGTGTGCTCTTCACGGATGAATCCCCGGGCAGTATGGTGTCGTGTGGGTGAAAGGTTTGCTGATGTCAACATTGTGAACAGAGTGTCCCATGGTGGTGGTGGGTTTATGGTAAGGGCAGGAATAATGAATGAACACAATTGCATTTTATCGATGGCAATTTGAATGCACAGAGATACCGTGACGAGATCCCGAGGTCCATTGTCGTGCCATCCTCTGCCATCACCTCAAGTTTCAGCATGATAATGCATGGCCCATGTTGCAAGGATCTGTACACAATTCCTGGAAGCTGAAAATGTCCCAGATCTTCCATGGCCTGCATACTCTCCAGACATGTCACTCATTGAGCTTGTTTGGGATGCTCTGGATCGACGTGTACGACAGTGTGTTCTAGTTCCCGCCAACATCCAGCAACTTCACACAGCCATTGAAGAGGAGTCGGACAACATTCCACAAGCCACAATCAGCAGCCTGATCAACTCTATGTGAAGGAGATGCATGAGGCAAATCATGGTCACACCAGACACTGACTGGTTTTCTGACCCACGCCCCTATCTTTAAGGTATCTGTGACCAACAGATGCATATCTGTATTCCCAGTGATGTGAAAACCATGAATTTATTTCCTTATATGAACTGTATCTCAGTAAAATCTTTAAAATCGTTGCATATTGCGTTCATATTTATTTTCAGTGTAGATATCTTTGTTAGAAAGAATACTATATTTCCCTTGACAGAGTGATGATGAATGTAAATAATTGCTAAACTTAACCCACTGTCCCCCATTGAGATGCAAAACAAATCTCTTTTAAACGTTATAATGCTAAACAAATAGGATGAGGAGATCTGTCACATGTAGGACCAGAGACAACCTAGTGTTTCCCAAGGATAAGAGTCAGGAGAGAGAAGAGAACAGCGCTCGGCTTTGGCACGCAGATCCAAACATCGGACTCACCGCCAGTCAGAGACAGCAGATGAAAGGCAGCGGCTAGCTAGCCTAGCGTAGCGCAGGTTAGAGAGCAGCTAACTTGGCCTGAAGGTATTAATAGCTCTGGCGGTGTCTGGCTGCTAGCCCTCTCGGGCCTTAGCAGGGGATGCTTATTGTAGCTTAGCGCTAGCTTAGCTTAGCATGAACACTAGCTCTTAGCCTACAACCCTACTGAGCACCACGTGCTCGGGAGCAAGCCAAAACAATACAGGCCACTATAGACTACAGATGCCATAAATGCCATAACAATGCTAGCATGCCAAAGCAACTTACAGTAGGTCCACAGACATTAGACAACATCTCTTACTCACATGGTACTGTACACACACAGTAGAGTGGACAAACAATGACTACCACATAGCATAGTGCTGTCTGTCAGACTGGTACAGAACAGGCCAACATATTCACATGAAATTACATTTGTAACATACAAGTGTAGACTTTACCGTGAAATGCTTACTTACGAGCCCATTCCCAACAATGCAGTTAAAAAGTAAGAAAAGTAACAAACAGATCAAAAGAAACTAGTAACAATAAAATAACAATAACAAGTCTATATACGGGTTATATACAAGGAGCACTGGTACTGAGTCAGTGCAGGAGGTATGAGGTAGTTGGGGTGATTGATTGAGGTAATATGTACATGTCGTTTCGGTGATTGATGGAAGTACTATGCACATTTAGCTAGGGGGTGAAAAGCAGAAAGTCCGGGTGGCCATTTAATGAACTGTTCAGCAGTCTTATGGCTTTGGGGTAGAAGCTGTTCAGGAGCCTTTTAGTCGCAGACTTGTTGCTACGGTACCGCTTGCCGTGCGGTAGCAGAGAGAACAGACTGTGACTTGGGTGGCTGGAGTCTTTCACAATTTTTAGGTGACACCGCCTGGTATAGAGGTCCTGGATGGCAGGGAGCCTTGCGGTCAGATGCAGAGCAGTTGCCATACACATTGTACTGCAATGAAAGGCATCATACAGTAGTAGAAAAATGGTCTTCACATGGCTGCCATAGGGCTGTCCTTGAACCACTTGAGGTTGCATGTGTACCATATAGCTACAATGCTAGCATATAAGGGAAAAGCACAGGAAACACCACCTGCCTTCCATACAGCATAGAGCTGCCATTGATCGACAAGACCTTGAGGCCATATGAGTTACATCACACTGAAGTTATGTGATACTTGACAGAAAAAAAGGGGAGATCAATAAATGTTTTTTTTCTTTTCTTGATGGGGTATATATTTCTCTTATGTACACACAGTTGAAGAATAGATAATGTAGCTAACTATCAATGATTAAGACCACCTTGACTGCTCTGGTTACATGAAACATAAAAATAACTTTCATGCCTGTTTATCTAACTAGTGGCTGCATGGCTCACCTGTTTGTTGTTGTCACTGTGGGGCCTCTTGATGGACACAAAATGGCGGATCTTTCTGTAAAGAGATTGAAAGAAAACCATATTAGATTGGGAACCATATGTAACCAGTTACCAGTTAACAACCTGTCAACCACCAGTTAACCATTTAAACAACCAGTTAACAACCAATTAACTGTAAACGGTCCTCCTAGAAGGAAGACCAGTGGCGTGAATTCATGGATGCCAAGGGAAGCCAGGCTTCCACAAATATTTGACCCCCCCTCCCCCCCAAAAAAGATTTGGTCTCTCTGTGTTTTCATAATTTTCTGTCAATTCGCAAGTGGCTGAATCTCACCGGAGAAATCATCCGAGCGAGGGAAACAGCGCCCCTCTGTCTGTATGTGTAGCCCATGTATCTGATGCTGTCTGGAACAAAAGAGTATGACATGTTGCCGCCGTAGCATTTGATTGATTGATGCCAATAAGCATTTGGCCTCCCTTGAAAAAACAATGAAAAAATAATTAGCCAATCAGCGTTGAGCTCAACTGTGGGTTGTCCTGGCGCAGAAAAACACCCCCCATGGGAGACCAGTTTGGATTTGGCTTCGCACCAATCAAATCACATCAAATCACAAGCAAAATGTCATCATTCTTGTCTGCTTGAGTTGATGTCCTGCAGTAGCTAGCTTGCAAAAGCGGCACGTTCCAAAGTCATGGACGGAGATGTGGATTTGGACTTGTGGTTTTGACTTAATTCTCTTTATACGCCAATGATTAAGACAGCGGTTCTGATCTTATCATAAATGAATATGTTGTGACACTGGCCTGAGACGATTGAAGTTCAATGTGTAGCCTAGATGTAGCAAGTACCATCATGTTAACTAGCTAGCTAACTTAGCTGCTTCATTGTTGCCCAAGAGAGGAAGTTAGGCTCGCAAGCATTTCAGCTAAGTAGCCAATGAAAACAAAACTAAAAGCATACTGTATGACAGAGCCATAGACCGTCTTGCCAACATGAAAGAGAAGAGGATGGCATTGGCATTCAACTAGTCTACAAAAGCCTTTCATTTTTTCAATTGCATGCAAACACACACACAGACAGAAATCAGTACCATGGACAGACACATGATATTTAGAAACATTGATCGGACTAAATTGTTTTTGGTATCTTAAACTTTGTTTCCAGTGTATTAAACTAAGCATATAGAGTGCATTCGGAAAGTATTCAGACCCCTTGACTATTTCCACATTTTGTTACATTACAGCCATATTCTAAAATTGATTAAATAAAAAATAAAAAATACTCATCAATCTACACACAATACCCCATAATTTCGAAAACAGTGTTTTCTAAATTTTTGCAAGTGTATTAAAATTAAAAAACAGAAATACCTTATTTACATAAGAGGCGACTCCGGGATGCTGGCCTTCTAGGCAGAGTTCATCTGTCCAGTGTTTGTGTTCTTTTGCCCATCTTAATCTTTTCTTTTTATTGGCCAGTCTGAGATATGGCTTTTTCTTTGCAACTCTGCCTAGAAGGCCATAATCCAGGAGTCGCCTATTCACTGTTGATGTTGAGACTGGTGTTTTGCGGGTACTATTTAATGAAGCTGCCAGTTGAGGACTTGTGAGGCGTCTGTTTCTCAAATTAGACACTCTAATGTACTTGTCCTCTTGCTCAGTTGTGCACCGGGGCCTCTCACTCCTCTTTCTACTCTGGGTAGAGCCAGTTTGCGCTGTTCTGTGAAGGGAGTAGTACACAGCGTTGTATGAAATCTTCAGTTTCTAGTTAAATCCCGCATGGAATAGCCTTCAATTCTCAGAACAAGAATAGACTGATGAGTTTCAGAAGAAAGTTCTTTGTTTCTGGCCATTTTGAGCCTGTAATCGAACCCACAAATGCTGATGCTCCAAATACTCAACTAGTCCAATGAAGGCCAGTTTTTTGCTTCTTTAATCAGGACAACAGTTTTCAGCTGTGCTAACATAATTGCAAAAGAGTTTTCTAATGATCAATTAGCCTTTTAAAATGATAAACTTGGATTAGCTAACACAATGTGCCATTGGAACACAGGAGTGATGGTTGCTGATAATGGGCCTCTGTACGCCTATGTAGATACTCCATTAACAATCAGCTGTTTCCAGCAACAAAAGTAATTTACAACATTAACAATGTCTACACTGTATTTCTGATCAATTTGATGTTATTTTAATGGACAAAAAATGTGCTTTTCTTTAAAAAACAAGGACATTTCTAAGTGACCCCAAACTTTTGAACGAATGGTAGTGCATCTTTTTTTTTTTATAGATTTGCAAACATTTCTAAAAACCTGTTTTTGCTTTGTCATTATGGGGTATTGTGTGTAGATTGATGAGGGGGAAAAAAAACAATTTAATCAATTTTAGAATAACTCTGTAACGTAACAAAATGTGCAATATTTGCTTTGTGGAATTCACTGGACAGATGTTGCTCTCCGGTTTTGTGATGAAACAAACGTATGTGCAGTTGAATTCATTCCGCCACTGTGTGACTGTTTGCTGTCATGGCCTTATTGTATATCACGGTGGAGTCTGAACGAAAGCATTATAGAGGAAACAATTTGGCTTTTTGGCTTTTTTATTGACTAGGCTTCCCCAGTGATTTTACCCACGCACATCTACTGAGGAAGACCGCGGCTTGCCAGAGTAGATAAACATGTTATTTAAGTGGAAGGGATGAAGGCAGTGACTTACCCTCCCTGGCCAATCACAGGCGTGATCTTGACGTGCTGCTGTATGCTGTCACCCGACTTCCTCCTGGCGTAGTAAATCCCCTGCCACTCCTAGACATAGAGAAAACTATAGTCAGACGACACCATAACACTCCTAGAGAATTACAATCGGACAACTGAATAGAAAACACCGGAGGGGAAAAAAAAATCGAGATTAATAGATGGATGTTCTTCAATGAGGTCCTGAGGTTTTTCATTGTCTGATGCTCTCTCACCTTTCCTTTCTTGATGCAGGTGTTGATGGTGTCTAGAAGATCTGCTCGGTTCTTGTCACTCTTTGGGAGTTCCGTCAGCTCTTTCCCTATCAACTCTCCCTTGTGGTAACCCATCATACACTCAAATGCCGGGTTCACATACTGGGGGAGGAGGGAGAGAGATGGATTGGTTTTTCCATTTTTACTTTATTTCACCATCATTTCACTGAATACCTAAACGACCCAGCAAGGTCAAGACCGACGGCGTTTTGTGCGTGCGTGTGTGTGCGCATCACTGGCGTAGCGTAGTTTCTCGACCTACCGCAAAGTCGGAGTTTGGGCCCTCCCTCCCTACCTTTTGTAATTTTAAACGCTGTCCATGGTTCTGAAATTGCGACGTCTACGCGGCTGCCTATCGATATGCTATCAGATGATGTGGTTGTCATTTTCTCATGTTAAGCCTAATGTTGATGTTTCATGAAGCTATAGGCCTACAGGGTCGCAATGCTGCTATTTAGAATGCTGGCTGGTGGCAACAACGTATTTACTTGTTCAGTCATTCAAGTAGGAAATTCAAACATTGCAGATTGTAAAAGGAATGTTTGATGCAACAGCATACTAATCAGTAACCAATTTATGTATTTTTTCATGTACAACTGTCCTGTAGGCCTATAGCCTACCTTAGTTGTCCTCGCGCTCTCTAGCAGCTTGGATAGGACGTTTGTGCTGCGTATAACCAATCTATTAATGCCAAATAATACAATCAGTCCACCGTCAAAACAATCGCTTGCAAGCGATTGTTTCCTTATGCAGACAATGCAGCCTATCTATAGCTAGTGTTTAGCTGGTAGCCTATTTATATTACACGGACTCCACGCTGTCGGGGCTATCCGTCTTATCACTCGTAGGCTTACCAGTGTTCACAGAAAGGGGGTTGCTCTCATGAGCTGCCGCTGGGTCTCCGACAGTCATCAGCTTAGTTTTCTGGGAGAGGAGGAGGAGGAGATGGAGGGCCGGTAGTCTCACTAGAGGAATTGCCACTGTTCTCAAGGGGAGGACAAAGAGGAGGAGGAAGGCCACTGTCATGGCCGGGACGGGGGACAGTGGTCGGGACTGGTAGGCTGCTAGTGCCAGCTGCTACATAACTCGGCCTACTAGCATCCGCCTGCGATGGTGTTTCGTCGGTTGAGGACGAGGTGATAATTCGGTAATTTGGCACGACCTTGATCAGGTAAAGCTTTCTTGCGTTGTTTTTGTGCACCACTTGGTCTGGCCTTGTCTTTATCCATCTTGAAGAACATACTCACTCTCCATCCATATCAAGAGTCTCACCTGATTCACCTTAACTTTTTTGAACTAGATGCACGATGCATGAAAACTATTGTCTGCCTGGCTCACCTATACCAATGTAGATTGGTCAACACAAACACTTGGCTTGCTACATGTGCAAATTAAAAAGGAGGGTTACTGTCAAAATTATTTATATATTTTTTTTATATACACAGTTGAAGTGGGAAGTTGACATATACTTAGGTTGGAGTCATTAAAACTCGTCTTTCAACCACTCCACAAATTTCTTGTTAACAAACTATAGTTTTGGCAAGTCAGTTAGGACATCTACTTTGTGCATGACACAAGTAATTTTTCCAACAATTGTTTACAGACAGATTAGTTCACTTATAATTCACTGTATCACAATTCCAGTGGGTCAGAAGTTTACATACACTAAATTGATTGTGCTTGGAAAATTCCAGAAAATTATGTCATGGCTTTAGAAGCTTCTGATAGGCTAATTGACATAATTGTAGACCTCCACAAGTCTGGTACATCCTTGGGAGCAATTTCCAAACGCTTGAAGGTACCACGTTCATCTGTACAAACAATAGTACGCAAGTACAAACACCATGGGACCACGCAGCCATCATACCGCTCAGGAAGGAGACGCGTTCTGTCTCCTAGAGGTGAACAAACTTTGGTGCGAAAAGTGCAAATCAAATGTCCTCTGGTCTGATGAAACAAAAATAGAACTGTTTGGCCATAATGACCATCGTTATGTTTGGAGGAAAAAGGGGGAGGCTTGCAAGCCGAAGAACACCATCCCAACCGTGAAGCACGGGGGTGGCAGCATCATGTTGTGGGGGTGCTTTGCTGCAGGAGGGACTGGTGCACTTCACAAACTAGATGGAATCATGAGGGAGGAAAATGATGTGGATATATTGAAGCAACATCTCAAGACACCAGTCAGGAAGTTAAAGCTTGGTCGCAAATGGGTCTTCCAAATGGACAATGACCCCAAGCATACTTCCAAAGTTGTGGCAAAATGGCTTAAGGATGACAAAGTCAGTGTGTTGGAGTGGCCATCACAAAGTCCTGACCTCAATCCTATAGAAACTTTGTGGGCAGAACTGAAAAAGAGTGTGTGAGCAAGGAGGCCTATAAACCTGACTCAGTTACACCAGCTCTGTCAGTAGGAATGGGCCAAAATTCCCCCAACTTATTGTGGGAAGCTTGTGGAAGGCTACCTGAAACGTTTGACCCAAGTTAAACAATTTAAAGGCAATGCTACCAAATACTAATTGAGTGCATGTAAACTTCTGACCCACTGGGAATGTGATGAAAGAAATAAAAGCTGAAATAAATCCTTCTTTCTACTATTATTCTGACATTTCACATTCTTAAAATAAAGTGGTGATCCTAACTGACCTAAGACAGGGAATTTTTACTAGGATTAATTGTCAGGAATTGTGAAAAACTGAGTTTAAATGTATTTGGCTAAGGTGTATGTAAACTTCCGACTTCAACTGTAAATGTGAGATCACCAGTGCATGGGCCCCCAGAGCTTGTGGGCCCCCTCCGTGCGGGGGCTGCAGGGTTTACGCTACGCCAATGGTATATGTGTATACCTGTATCACATGGTCTTCACTGGTGATCTCCACAGCCTCCTGACAGTGGTCCAGAGCAGTGAACACTGAGTTACACGCCCTGACGGAGACAAGAGAGAGCGATCTGTTTAGTCATACATAGTGTGTGTGTGTGTGTGTGTGTGTGTGTGTGTGTGTGTGTGTGTGTGTGTGTGTGTGTGAGGCCCAATGTACCTGAGTTTGAACTGGCAGCGCACCTCTCCATGTTCAATCTGGAGCAACTCATTATAGCAGGCAGAGATACTGCTGTTCTCCACATACCTCTGACAGAGAGAGAGAGAGAGAGAGAGAGAGAGAGAGAGAGAGAGAGAGAGAAGGAGGCATGAAGTGAAATATGACAAACATGGTCAGCTATGAGCTGCGGACCTTTCAGCCTGGAGGTAGGGCATGTGATGAGAGCTGTGACCTGCTGACATGTTAAATAGACTGCTCGCATACAATAAAGTACAGATCAGTACAGTACAGTTGGTAACCACTGTGATGTGTTTATAAGATGAGCTAGCTGACTGGCTGACTGACTGACTCAGCAGATGGATGATAGGATAGCATGAGTGTTTTGAGTTGTCTCGCTCAGTACACTTTACAGAGTCCCAGAGGAGTTGGTGGGGGCAGATGTCATGCCATATAAAGTTATATACCTTCTTCCCCCTACAGTACATAGAGAACATAGGAGAAGAGTACATACTCTGCTGAATCCAGCGCAGAGGAGAGGAAGAACAGACGGCTCCTCCTGACCTGAAGGCCTATAGAGTAGAGAGAGCAGCACAGAGAGCACACACTATGACATCATCAGCTCACATAAGATATACATACAGTGCCTTCGTTAAGTATTCATACCTCTTGACTTATTTCACATTTTGTTGTGTTACAGCCTGAATTCAAAATGGATGAAATATATTTTGTTTCTCACCCATCTACACACAATACCCCATATTTACAAAGCGAAAACATGTTTTTAGAAATTGTTGCAAATGTATTGAAAATTAAATACATAAATATCTAATTTACACAAGTATTCACACCCCTGAGTCAATACTTGTAAAAGCGCCTTTGGAGGCGATTACAGCTGTGAGTGTTTTGGGTTCAGTCTCTAAGAGCTTTGCACACCTGGATTGTACAATATTTGCCCATAATTCTTTTAAAAATCATTGCTAGTGTCACGACTTCCCCCGAAGGCGGCTCCTCTCCCTGTTCGGGCGGTGCTCGGCGGTTGTCGTCGCCGCCCTACTAGCTGCCACCGATCCATTTTTCCTTTTCGTTTATGTCTGTCTGTTTTATTTTAATCCTGTGTCCTATTAGTTAATTTCGGTGGGTTTATTAACCTCCGCTGCCTGCTATTCTTTGTGAGGGATTATTTGCTGTTGATGCTACGTTAGGGGTGCGTGTTTGCGCCACAGGGTTTTTTTCCCCCACGGTCATGTTGTACCATTTGTAGTGTATTTAGGAGTAGAGGTTTCTCCTCCGTGTGTTACGTTTATTTCCCTGTGTGTGGCGACTTCGTTGGGTGTGTTTCCCCACCTGTTGTTGTCGTGTTTGGGACGTTCTAATAAACGTTTGTGCTTCTGGAAATCCTTGCTCTCCTGCTCCTGACTCTTGCACCTACTACCTCTCTTAGGAGGCACGTAACAGAATCCCGCACCACTTCATGGAGTCAGCAGGAGCTGACGCGCTCTCCACTTCCGAGGAGGAGCGCGTGCAACACCACACCACAGTTCTAACAAAGGGGTTGAATACTTATTGACTTAAGATATTTCAGCTGTTCATTTTTTATTTATAAAAAAATATGTTCTATAAACAAAATTCCACTTTGACATTTATATTTCAGTCATTTAGCAGACACGCTTATCCAGAGCGACAAACAGGAGAAATTAGGGTTGAGTGCCTTGCTCAAGGGCATCTCGACAGATTTTTCACCTAGTCAGCTCGGGGATTCAAACCAGCAACCTTTCAGTTACCGGCCCAACGCTCTTAATCACTAGGTTACATTATGTGGTGTTGTGTGTAGATCAGTGACACAAAATCTAAACGTAATCAATTTTAAATACAGGCTGTACAACAACAAAATGTGGAAAAAGTCATGGGGTATGAATACTTTCCGAAGTCACTGTATCATTATAGAATACACATAAATGTACTGCATGTCATTATCACCATCAACGTGAAAACATTTATCATTATATTTGGTGTGTGTGTGTGTGTGTGTGTGTGTGTATGTATGTAACTTGTGTTGTGAGAAAAATAATTATCTTGAATGGTGGCAATAAACGCCATCAATCAATTATGATTTGATAGACGTGTATACTTACGTCTGTGGCACGACGGCCAGAATGACTGTGTGTTCTGAGCGCTTTGTGGCACGAATCAACCTGGATCAACAACACAAGAGATTGATCATCTAAGAGACTGATAAAACAGAAGCGCTCGAAATCCCGCAGATGGCCAAGAAAAATATATATTTTCACAACCACAACATTATCAAATATATGTTTTGGACCACATACGAGGACTTGTAGTGCTTTTGTGCTTTACCTTAAAAAATTCCCTAGCTAACTCACGAGGCAGGTTTGAGAGCAATAAGTGTGATTGAGTTGATCGCTTCATTTGACAGACACACAACATGAGAGGAGGCTTTAGAATGAGTGCCAGTATAAACATGTGGGCAGTGGAGGAGTGATGTCATTGGCATATGAGAGAACATTTCTCTACTTTACACAGGCTCACCATGGACACAATGTACTGGAGGGATGGGAGGGAGGAAGGGAGGGAGAGGGAAGGAGTTTGAGAGATGGAGAGAGAGAGAGAGAGAGAGAGAGAGAAAGAGAGAGAGAAAGAGAGAAAGAAAGAAACTTGTGATAGATCGGTCTTTATTGAGAAGAGAGAAAGCCACTCTCTGCTTCTGGGAAAATATTACCATGCGTGACTAATAACTCTAATCTCTAGATACTGAATAAAGAAGCATATCATGGTCTGACCACATGATAAATACTGGGTGGGATTATTAGGACAGTTTGAGTTTTTAGTGTATCTACACTGAACAAAAATATAAACACAACATGTTTCATGAGCTACAAAACAATTATCCCAGAAATGTTCCATATGCACAAAAATCTTATTTCTCTCATATTTTGTGCACAAATTTGTTTACATCCCTGTTAGTGAGCATTTCTCCTTTGCCAAGATAATCCATCCACCTGACAGGTGTGGCATATCAAGAAGCAGATTAAATAGCATGATCATTAATTACACAGGTGCACCTTGTGCGGGGGACAATAAAAGGCCACTCTAAAATGTACAGTTTTGCCACACAACCCAATGCCACAGACGTCTCAAGTTTTGAGGTAGCGTGCAATTGGCATGCTGACTGCAGGAATGTCTACCAGAACTGTTGCCAGAGACTTGAATGTTAGATAATATTGAACTATTCCAACCGGCCTCACAACCACAGACTACGCATATGGCGTTATGTGGGTGAGTGGTTTGCTGATGATAATGTTGTGAACAGAGTGTCCCATGGTGCGGTGGTAATTGAATGGGCAGGCATAAGCTACGGACAATGAACACAATTGCATTTTATCAATGGCAATTTGAACATACAGAGACATTGTGACGAGATCCTGAGGCCCATTGTCCTACCATTAATCCGCCGCCGTCACCTCACGTTTCAGCATGATAATGTACGGCCCCATGTCGCAAGGATCTGTACACAAGCTGAAAATGTCCCAGTTCTTCCATAGCCTGCACACTCACCAGACATGTCACCCATTAAGCATGTTTGGGATGCTCTGGATCAACGTGTGCGACAGTGTGTTCCAGTTGCCGCCAATATCTAGCAACTTCGCACAGCCATTGAAAAGCAGTGGGACAACATTCCACAGGCCACAATTAACAGCCGGATCAACTCTATGCGAAAGGAGATGTGTGGCGATGCATGAGGCAAATGGTGGTCACACCAGATACTGACTGGTTTTATGATGCACGCCCTTAAATGCTTTTTAAGGTATCTGTAATGCATATCTGTATTCCAAGTCATGTGAAATCCATAGATCAGCTAAACATTTTTAAATTGCTAAATTAGTTTAGAAGCCAGCTATCTAAACTTCTTATCAAGGTGGAATTACCGGCTGTGTGGGGGGGGGGGCATTGATTTGGTTAGTCAGTGTCACCCAGATATCATATTAAAAATTGCAAACATTTCTCTCCAACCTATGGCAAAATGTGTAGAATTACATCAAATGATTTTTAAAACTGTAAAATCTTCTCTCTGCCCCATGGCGAAATGTGTACAATTGCAGCAAACATGCTTTGAAACTGCATAATTCTTTCTACACCCCATGGCAAAATGTTTAGACTTGCACAAAAGTAACTTAAAAAAATATTTTTTTCATCTCCACTGTTAAAATGGGGGCCACTAAAATGATTT
The DNA here is from genome assembly GCF_901001165.1 of Salmo trutta. NCBI lineage: Eukaryota > Metazoa > Chordata > Actinopteri > Salmoniformes > Salmonidae > Salmo > Salmo trutta. The sequence continues at coordinate 61,886,526 of NC_042968.1, forward strand.
GCTCACAATGCAATGTGTGTGTGAGAGGGTATGGATGCGGGTACACAGACCTGTGAGCAAGATTTTTTGTGGCCCCCAGCCCCATCAAAGTTGCCCATCACTGACCGACAGACAGACATACAGACAGACAGACAGACAGACAGACAGACAGACAGACAGTTTGAGTTTACCGACAGACAGCTTCTGCCTCAAAGTATCGTGAGTGGCGTCCATCGATGACTACAATCTCGTGGCTCTTGTCCAGGAAACACTCGATGGCGGACTCAGGCGTTCGGGCGATGTTACACCTGAAACCCGCCCGGTCACACGCCCACCAGAAGGCATCGCTTTGACCATCCTCCTTCGCAAACACCAGCAGGACCTGGGACAGAGAGAGAGAGAGAGAGAGAGAGAGAGAGAGAGAGAGAGAGAGAGAGCGCGCAGATGGTCTGAAGTACCTCTTACCTGACAGAGGCAGCTTGCTGCCAAAACATTGGTTACTTTAATAAATCATTTGTTAATAAATCATTTGTTTGCTTGTCGGAGCAATAGTGTGTGGTTATAATCTTTCTGAAGTTGTTTTATACAAACATGAAGCTAGGACCGGTAGACTAATAAGCTTATCAGTGCTTTTAAGTGCTGATATACAGTACAGTATCCCAAAAAATGATAAATTAAATAGTAAAACATACATCACTTAAAGTTGCAATATGCATAAATCGCTCCACCACTTCCTGGTGGCTAAAATTAGAATAGTTTGCCTAATTTCAGTTTATGTCACAAAACAAGCAATGTAGTACTGTAGATAATCATTGCACCATAAAAACTGCTGTGAAATATCTTTCCTATAATCAAAAATATTGAATTTTCAGCTGTTTGATGCTAGTCTACAAAACCGAAAGTAAAAGATGCAAAAACGAAACAGAAGAACGGGAAGCATAGAAATAGCTCACATAGAACAGATCTATCGCTTCGTAGACTTGATTTTAATGCGAATGACAGATCTGTAAATCACATTTCTATGTGAATTTGGACGAGCCGCCCAAAACGTTACATATTGCAGCATTAACCGTTCAAACACACAACTTCACACCACTTTCATCTCCTATTCCAATGAAAGCCTGCTATTGTTCCTTAATCTATACAGAACAAAAATATAAATACAACATGTAAAATGTTTGTTCCATGTTTCATGAGCTGAAATTAAAGATCCCAGAAATGTTTCATACACACAAAAAGCTTATTTCTCTAAAATGTTGTGCACAAATTTGTTTACATCCCTGTTAGTGAGCATTTTTCTCCTTTGCCAAGGTAATCCATCCACCTGACAGGTGTGGCATATCAAGAAGATGATTAAACAGCATGATCATTACAGAGGTGCACCTTGTGCTGGGGACAATAAAAGGCCACTCTAAAATGTGCCGTTTTGTCACATAACACAATGCCACAGATGTCTCAAGTTATGAGGGAGCGTGCAACTGACATGCTGACTGCAGGAATGTCCACCAGAGCTGTTACCAGAGAATTGAATGTTCATTTCTCTACCATAAGCCGCATCCAACATCATTTTAGAGAATTTGGCAGTATGATTAACTGGCCTCACAACCGCACACCACGTGTAACCACGCCAGCCTAGGACCTCCACATCCGGCTTCTTCACCTGCAGGATAGTCTGAGACTGGCCACCCGGACAACTGATGAAACTGAGGAGTATTTCGGTCTGTAATTAGCCCTTTTGTGGGGAAAAACTAATTCTGATTGGCTGGGCCTGGCTCCCCAGTGGGAGCGTCTAGCTCCCAAGTGGGTGGGCTCACAGTGCATTCGGAAAGTATTCAGACCCCTTGACATCTCACACATTTTGTTACGTTACAAAATGTGGAAAAAAGTCAAGGGGTCTGAATAGTTTACGAATGCACAGTATGCCCTCCCAGGCCCACCCATGGCTGTGCCCCTGCCCATTCATGTGAAATCCATAGATTAGGGCCTAATGAATTGATTTAAATTGCCTGATTTCCTCATATGAACTGTAATAGAAAAAATAGAAAAATCTTTATTTTCTTTTGTATTATTGACTGCACGTTTGTTTATGTGTAACTCCGTGTTGTTGTTTTTGTCGCACTGCTTTGCTTTATCTTGGCCAGGTCGCTGTTGTAAATGAGAACTTGTTCTCAACTGGCCTACCTGGTTAAATAAAGGTGAACTATCATATCTTTTTTTAAATCAGTAAAAGCATTGAAATTGTTGCGTGTTGCGTTCATATTTTTGTTCAGTATAAGAGTAACCAGGAGCTAGGTGGATGATAGTTAATGATGGCTGATGAGAGCTGTATTTCACACCAACAGTTGTCTGGCCTGTACTGTACACCGACAGTTCTTCATACTGTATGGTAACTTTACCAATACTCTTACTGCTCGACTCCTATAGTAGAGCAGTAAGAGACAAGAGGCAAGAATAGAGGGACTTGTGTGTACACACACACACACACACACGCACACACACGCACACGCACACACACACACACACACACACACACACACACACACACACACACACACACACACACACACACACACACACACACACACACACACACACACACACACACACACACCAATGGACAACTAACACAGGGAGAAAGGAAGTAGGGATAGAGATTTATAAAGATTTCTTAATTACGTTTCACTTTTTAGATTTGTGTGTATTGCTTGGTATTACTGCACTGTTGGTGCTAGGAACACAAGCATTTCGCTACGCCCGCAAAAAACATCTGCTAAATATGTGTAGGCCGACCAATAGAATTTGATTTGATTGAAAGAGAAACAGCCCGAGGGAGACCAAGAAGAGAGGAGAAGGGAGACGAGAGAGAGCGAGCCGTCTCGCCAGTCATGCCGGACAGACTGACAGGATCATGAGGGAAAGAAGGGAGCAGAGGATGGATGAGAAGAAGAGGAGAAAAGAGAAGGGGGGGGGGAGCTGGCATTGGTAGGAGGCTGTGAAAGGTCTACACCCTTTGATCCCGAGCTGGGCTGTGTAACCATGGAGCTGCCGTGTGAAATTCCACACACACACACACACACACACACACACACCTCAGGCGACACCGTCCCAAAATCCTACTATCTGCCGACCTGCCCTGCACCCGCACACGGGCCAGACAGGGGGCGCCACACGTACACAGTTCTGTATGTGTTGCCGCTTGAGTCCGTGTACATACACATAATCAAATTAAATCACATTTTATTTGTCACATTACTTACAAGCCCTTAACCAACAACAGCTTCATGGCACGACTCCAACACCGTCATTAAGTTTGCCGATGACGCAACAGCGTTAAGCCTGATCACCGACAACAACGAGACAGCCTACAAGGAGGAGGTCAGAGACCTGGCAGTGTGGTGCCAGGATAAAAAACCTCTCCCTCAACGTGGAAAAGGAGCACGCCTCCATTCTCATCGACGGGGCTGTAGTGGAGCAGGTTGAGAGCTTCAAGTTCCTTGGTGTCCACATCACCAACAAACTAACATGGTCCAAGCACACCAAGACAGTCGTGAAGAGGGCACGACAAATCCTTTCCCCCTCAGGAGACTGAAAAGATTTGGCATGGGTCCTCAGATCCTCAAAAGGTTCTACAGCTGCACCACCGAAAGCATCCTGACGGGTTGCATCACTGCCTGGTATTGCAACTGCTCGGCCTCCGACCGCAAGGCACTACAGAGGGTAGTACATCACTGCGGCCAAGCTTCCTGCCATCCAGGATCTCTATACTAGGCGGTGTCAGAGGAAGGCCCTAAAAATTGTCAGACTCCAGCCACCCAGTCATAGACAGTTCTCTCTGCTGCCGCAGAGCAAGCAGTACCGGAGCCCCAAGTCTAGGTCCAAGAGGCTTCTAAACAGCTTCTACCCCCAAGCCATAAGACTCCTGAACATCTAATCAAATGGCTACCCTGACTATTTGCACTGCCCCCCCCCTTTATGATGCTGCTACTCTCTGTTGTTATCATCTATGCATAGTCACTTTAATAACTCTACCTACATGTACATATTACCTCGACTAACCGGTGCCCCCTCACATTGACTCTGTATATAGCCTCACTATTGTTATTTTAATACTGCTCTTTAATTATTTCTAACTTTTATTCCTTATTTTTTAGGTATTTTTCTTAAAACTGCATTGTTGGTTAAGGGCTTGTAAGTATGCATTTCACTGTAAGGTCTACACGTACTCGGCGCATGTGACAAATAAAATTAGATTTGAACATTAGATTTGATTTGATTTAAGAAGATTTTAGAAAAAAAAGTGTTAAGTAAAAAGTAGATAAGTAAAACATAGAAAATAAAAGAAACAAATAATTAAAGAGCAGCAGTAAAGTAACAATAGTGAGGCTATATACTGGGGGTACCGGTACAGAGTCAATGTGCGGGGCACCGGTTAGTCGAGGTAATTGAGGTAATACGTACATGTAGGTAGAGTTAAAGTGACTGATCATACTGCCTCCAAGTGGATTTCTTTCACGAGTATCTTTATCACCCAAGTGCTAAATAGTTGGAGTGTGTTTGAACACACAATCACTTAATAGTGATTAATTCCAGTGGTTTCCCTAAGTGGTTTACACACTGTGTTGCCCTCAAGGCAGGACTGACATAGAGAAGGGCCTCTACCCCTGACTGCTGTGCCACGCTGACTCAGCCAGTCACAGTTCAGAGGTTAAAGCTAGAATCCTTTAAGCCTCCATCTCTGCACACCCTTGACCAGACAGACAGATAGACAGACAGACAGTTAGAGGGACGAAGGTATGGAACAGACAGACGGACAGATGGACAGACAGACAGTTAGACTGATAGTTAGACAGATATTTTCTCAGAGCGATAGCGAGAGACGTCTAGCTGACTGGCTTTACACAAGTCTTGTCAGTGGGACTCCTCTTGGTGTAGAGGAGTACGGTGAGGAGGAGACATACTAACAGTCATCAATCTGATGGATCCTTCCTAATAAGCGTGGTTTACTCCTCACACTCAGAACAACATGTAATTGCTTTTCCCGTGTTTTGAAGTGGGGGCCACAACGTTTCGCCATATGGTTTCTTAAGTTAAGTGACCATCCTAAGTTCCCTGTCCAAAGTAAGAGCAGAGCACCCTGTATACTGTCTTCTGCAGCCTACAGTCAACAACACTTCACCCTCTGAGCCCTCTGGAAAAGAATCCCTCTGATTGAGGAGGAGTCCTGTGACAGGGTGCAGAAACGAAGGAGCGGAGAGAAGTAGATTTGGAGTTACCGAGTCTTTCCAGGGCTCAGAGGGAATGATAAATGTCAGGAGGAAACTTTCAGCATGCAACGCTCTCCTCCGAAGCATTTTATCTTTTCTTCTCTCTTTTCTCTCTCTCGTTCTCCCTGTTCAAGTGGGAGGGAGGTAAAGAGGGAGTGGGGAGTTAGGTCATGGTACAGTGGAGTTTGCGTGTGCATGACTCTGTGTGCATACGAGACTGTGTGTGTGCGGATGTGTGTGTGCTTCCGCTGTCTGTTTGTGCGTGTGCATGACTCTGTGTGTGTCTACGCAACTGTATGTGTGAGTGTGCGTCTGTTTCCGTGTGTGTGCACCCTTGTGTGTCTGTTTGTGTGTATGACTTTGTGTGCGTGTTTGCGTGACTCTTCGTGTGTGTGTGTGTGTGTGTGTGTGTGCGCGCTCCACATCTTGAGGAGAGTAGTTATTTTAATGGAGCGTGTGTTGAGGGCTGTATGGGGAGGAGGGGTTGTAATAAAGTCTCTAGTCTTTCCACCTGGTTCAGCCAGCCGCTGCCAGACACTACCTCCTGCAGAGGCTTTTACACAGCCTGATAAAGAAGAATGGATGAGTTCTGGATATGAGGTTTGGATGAGGTTTTATTCAGCACAATAAAGATGGGTGGATGAAGGGTAGAGCCTTTCAGTATGTATTTTCTTTCAAACACTTTGAGCATTTGATTAAGCCCGCCAGATGGCGGGGGAGGTTTGCACTTTTGGGACTATTCCATTACTCCATCAAGCGCAATGAGAGAGATGTAAAAAGACAGAGACCTAGATGTCCTAGATGTCTAGATGTCTAGATGCACAAGAAACATAAAACACCTATGATCTTGTGTAACTAACACTCCCTTTCCTAAATTACACAACAGCGTTAAGGCCTGGGAGCTAATCTGGACTTCTCAAAGGCTCACACTGCCTTAATCCCAATCCACAGGACACAACCTCAACCTCAGACTAGCAGCTGTTCACAGCTGGTCACCGGAAACTTAACTACCACCAGCCCACACACCATCGGGTGTAAAGCAGGGATGGAACCAGTTCAGGGAACACAAACCCGAAAACCGAGGAAACAGAAACAGAACTGCGAACGAAAGTGATCTCCGTTATTTTAAAATCTTGAGAACCGGATAATAATGTTTTTTTTTTGTTCCTGCACATATCTGACCAATCAAACATGTTAACATCTAGCTTACCCGTTCCATACCAACATGCTCTATCTGCACTAACTGGTGGAGTAAATTCACAAGCTAAATGTAATTACTATGTTCATTTCACGGGTTAAAATATAAACGAAATGGAACTTTTATGAACCGTACATTTCTTGGGGGGTTTGAACAGATTCAGAACTTTATTATGCTGGTCAGAACAAAAAAAATAGGGGTTCTGTTCAGAACGGAACAATTGGAAAATGATTTTGGTTCCAACCCCTAGTGAAAATAGTTATATAGTGTACATGTATGTACATTTGTCACGACTTCCATCGAAGTCGGTCCTTCTCCTTGTTCGTTCGGCGGTCGACGTCACCGGCCTTCTAGCCACCGCCGATCCACTTTTCATTTTCCATTTGTTCTGTCTTTGTCTTACACACCTGGCTTCACTCAACCAATTACTTGATTATTATTTAACCCTCTGTTCCCCATGTTTTGTTTGTGAGTGATTGTTCATTGTACATCGGTCCGTTTTTTTTGTGGGCCTCGCTATGTGGCCTTGTATTTTTGAGTGAAGTACGTTGATTACTCATATCTGCTGTCCTGCGCCTGACTCTCTACACCAGCTACACACAGGATCCTTTACACTATGCCATGTTGTGTCATGTGGTGTCTCATTGTTACGCCATGTTGAAACCATTCTATCATGCAATGATAGCTCCAGTGTTTCCCCTATATTCATTTAAACCAAAGAATTGGATGCAATTAAAAATATATACAGTACCAGTCAAAAATTTGGACACACCTACTCATTCCAGGGTTTTTCTTTATTCAAACTATTTTCTACATTGTAGAATAATAGTGAAGACATAACAATTATGAAATAAGACATAAGGAATCATGTAGTAACCCCAAAAAAGTGTTAAACGAATCCAAATATATGTTATATTTGAGATTCTTCAAAGTAGCCACCCTTTGTCTTGATGACAGCTTTGCACACTCTTGGCATTCTCTCAACCAGCTTCATGAGGTAGTCAATTAACAGGTGTGCCTAGTTAAACGTACATTTGTGGAATTTCTTTCCTTCTTAATGCGTTTGAGCCAATCAGTTGTGCTGTGACAAGGTAGGGGTGGTATACAGAAGATAGCCAGCCCTATTTGGTAGAAAACCAAGTCCATATTATGACAAGAACAGCTCAAATAAGAAAAGAGAAATGACAGTCCATCATTACTTTTAAGACATGAAGGTCAAGGTCAAGAACTTTGAAATTTCTTCAAGTGCAGTCGCAAAAACCATCAAGCGCTATGATGAAACTGGCTCTCATGAGGACCGCCACAGGAAAGGAAGACCCAGAGTTACCTATTCTGCAAAGGATAAGTTCATTAGAGTTACCAGCCTCAGAAATTGCAGCACAAATAAATGCTTCACAGAGTTCAAGTAACAGACATATCTCAACATCAACTGTTCAGAGGAGACTGTGTGAATCAGGCCTTCATGGTCAAATTGCTGCAAAGAAACCACTACTAAAGGACACCAATAATAAGAAGAGACTTGCTTAGGCCAAGAAACACGAGCAATGGACATTAGACCGGTGGAAATCTGTACTTTGGTCTGATTAGCACAACTTTGAGATATTTGGTTCCAACCGACGTGTCTTTGTGAGACGCAGAGAAGGTGAACAGATGATCTCTGCATGTGTGGTTCCCACCGTGAAGCATGGAGGAAGAGGTGTGATTCAAGCCACACTTAACCTGAATGTCTACCATAGCATTCTGCAGAGATACGCCATCACATCAGGTTTGTGCTAGTGGGACTATTATTTGTTTTTCAACAGGACAATGACCCAACACACCTCCAGGCTGTGTAAGGGATATTTGACCAAGAAGGAGAGTGATGGAGTGCTGCATCAGATGACCTGGCCTCCACAATCACCTGACCTCAACCCAATTGAGATGGTTTGGAATGAGTTGGACCGCAAAGTGAAGGAAAAGCAGCCAACAAGAACTCAGCATATGTGGGAACTCCTCCAAGACTGTTGGAAAAGCATTCCAGGTGAAGCTGGTTGAGAGAATGCCAAGAGTGTGCAAAGCTGTCATCAAGGCAAAGGGTGGGTACTTTGAAGAATCTAAAATCTAAATTATTTTTTTAACACTTTTTTGGTTACTACATGATTCCATATGTGTTATTTCATAGTTTTGTTGTCTTCACTATTATTCTACAATGTAGAACATTTTTAAAATAAAGAAATAACCCTTGAATGAGTATATTTCTGCTGAGACACGCTTTTAAATGGATAGTCGTTGGCTCAATGACTGGAAGTCTATGGGAACATCTAGCAATGCACCCCCCTACCCTTGCCACCACTACTAAGGGAAAAACTGAGATCACATCCCATAGTGAATACAGACACAGTCACAATCTACATATTGTAGATAGACATACAGCGCATTCGGAAAGTATTCAGACCCCTTGACTTTGTCCACATTTTGTTATGTTGCAGCCTTATACTAAAATGTATATAATAGTTTTTTCCCCCCTCATCAGTCTACACACATATTCAGTATTCAGATCCTTTACTGAGTACTTTGTTGAAGCACATTTGGCAGCGATTACAGCCTCGAGTCTTCTTGGCACAGCTGTATTTGGGGAGGTTCTCTGTCAGGTTGGATGGGGAGCGTCACTGCACAGCTATTTTTAGGTCTCTCCAGAGATTGGTTTCAAGTCCGGGCTCTGGCTGGACCACTCAAGGACATTCAGAGACTTGTCCCGAAGCCACTCCTGCGTTGTCTTGGCTGTGTGCTTAGGGTCGTTGTCGTGTTAGAAGGTGAACCTTTGGCCCAGTTTGAGGTCCTAAGTGCTCTGGAGCAGGTTTTCATCAAATATCTCTCTTTACTTTGCGCCGTTCATCTTTCCCTCGATCCTGACTAGTCTCCTAGTCCCTGCCGCTGAAAAACATCCACACAACATGATGCTGCCACCACCATGCTTCAACATAGGGATGGTGCCAGGTTTCCTCCAGACGTGACGCTTGGCGTTCAGGCCAAAGAGTTCAATCTTCGTTTCATCAGACCAGAGAATCTTGTTTCTCATGGTCAGAGTCCTTTTCGTGCCTTTTGGCAAACTCCAAGCTGGCTGTCATGTGCCTTTTACTGAGGAGTGGCTTCCGTCTGGCCACTCTACCATAAAAGGCCTGATTGGTGGAGTGCTGCAGAGATGGTTGTCCTTCTAAAAGGTTTTCCCATCTCCCGCACATTGACTAGTACCGGTACCCCCTGTATGTAGCCTCATTAATGTTATTTTATTGTGTTACTTTTTATTACATTTTTTACTTCAGATTATTTAATAAATATTTTATTAACTTTATTTCTTGAACTGCATTGTTGGTTAAGGGCTTGTAAGTAAGCATTTCACGGTAAGGTCTACACCTGTTGTATTCGGCGCACGTGAGAAGTAAAATTGGATTTGATATGATTTGATTCCGCCGATGTGTTTCTATGCTGTTGTTCAGCCTGCTTATTTGAATGCACTGGTTTTACACAGCTCTGGCTAAATAACTGAAACGCAAACAAAATGTACAGGCCCCAAAAGTAATTTTCGCAAATCTCTCTGATTACGCTTTCTAATCATGTCCTAAAATCCTATTCTGTGCCAATCAAAATGGCCACCACTCCAAAGCCTCTAGTAGCGTGAAGAAGAGACAAACTGCCCATGATGTGCTCTACCACAACATGTAACATCACTGAATTGCATAACAAAATACAGCAGAGTCCTGATAATTGACGGCCGGTGGGCACCAAACTGGAGCATGCTGTTATCAGGAGAAATACAGAAGAATGTAAAGTGCAGTTTTACCTGAATAGGTTCCTGGGTCAGTCTCATAGGTCCTATGCATTCTTCTGTGGCTGATACCTGGAACACAACCAGAGAGGGAGAGAGATGGAATGAGTTCAAGCTCCGACAAAAACAACAAAACAATGAATAGCAAGAGTAAAAACAGACGAGAGAGCAGGAGTAAAAAAATGAAACGTAGAAAAGATGGGAAACAGAGTACTGCTTACCATTTTACCCTCTTCTTCAGGTACCATACATGCCCTGAACCACTCTCTCACTATCACTTTTTCCCCTCTCTCTATCTCTTTCTTTCTCCCTCTCTCTGTCTCAACCAGCTAATACTCCATAAGCAGGTATTCCTCAGTAGAAAAACAGAAGCTCTACACTCCTGAACAAACCTTGGTTAGCTTACTGAACAATGTTACTCAACTATAGCAGGAAGGATTTCTGGCTACTGGACTATCGACTAACGGCTTAGGATGTTCCACGCACACACTCACACTATTAGTGACGCAGCAAGACCAGGTCCGTTACAAGCCTCTTTAAAGAGTATTAAGGGATACAGACAGACAGGTGTATGTGAGTAATGCCTTGTGGACGAGCAGTACCGACACTGTTGATAGACCGTAGCTAACGCAGCTTAAAAAATGACATGCACATGGGTCCTTCCACCAATTCGGTGCCTTTTGAGAATTGTGACTTGGTGAAAAAAAACATGTTTGATTTCAATACAATTTTAACATTCTGTCATAAAGAACACATGTTCCACTTCAACCTCTCTTGAGGTTAAAAAAAAAGCCTATAAAAAGTGCCTATTAAGCGGCAAATAAAGTAACAGGTTTGACCGTAACAGGGTTGACCATTTCACCTTAAATCAGCCATAAATCCTCTTGTGACAGGGGGAATGGAAGATAGTTGTGTGCAACAGAGAGGGGCAATTGAATGCAAGCTTATTTTTTATTTTTTATTTTTTTTTTTTAAACATTCCTAGCCTGTCTGTCTATGGGTAAGAGGGTTGACGTGTTATGCTTCAAAATGGCCGAAAAGAACCAGCTCACCTGCTTCTACACTATGATTTGACTATTTGATGTTCAGTGTTTTTTTTTTAAATAAATATTTTAAAAGGAATAGTTTCATCATATTAAAATGAAAATTCAGTTCACGTAACAGGGTTGACATTAAACATGAGGGACAGACGTGAATGAATCACCATGAAATAAATAATCATCTTCAGAAATTACTTTGTCAAAACAACAAAATAACTAGGGCTTTACAATGCTGGTGAACACTTGGAGAAATGTTGGAGTTGTGGTTTAAAACGTTTCTAGGAGTCACAGAGGGTGCACCGAGGGACATGTTAAAATACTGAATTTTGCCACTTTAGCAAGTCTTTATTCATATTGAAAATCAGATTTATTGAATTCTCCATGTGACCTATATTAAAGGGCACTTCATTTAATATAACAGGCTTTTAAAATTCAATATTGGTGTCCTTAAAATGCCAAAGGGAAGCAAATGGCACTAATTTCGTTGAACGACCCACATTGGTGGGTGGCAATGACATCTCAGACCAATACCCAAGTCTCCACATATGCAGTACTTCACGTTGACCCATATCTGTCTCTGTGCCTCTCTGGACACCTGTCATTATCTGTTTATCACAGCTCATCACGGCTCATTGACTCAGTACTGTGTTAATTGTCCCTCTTGGCCTCCCTTACAGAGTTGAATGAGGCCAGCTCTGCAGTCACATTCAATGGATAAGGGACTGTTTGTGTTTGTTTGTGGGGACATCAGTTAGGATCTGATGTATGGCCAACAATGTATGGCGATTAGTGCCAACAATGAGCTCATCAGATCTCTTGTGCCCTGCCCCTGTGTCTCCTATGGTTCCTGAACCATGCCGGTGTAGGACGACAGAGAGGGGCATAGAGGGATGTATAGAGAGTGTATAGAGAGTGTATAGAGTGTATATAGTGTTTAGAGAGTGTATAGAGAGTGTATAGAGAGTGTATAGAGTGTATATAGTGTTTAGAGAGTGTATAGAGAGTGTATAAAAGGGTGACTAGAGAGTGTATAGAGTGTATAGAGTGTATATAGTGTTTAGAGAGTGTATAGAGTGTATAGAGAGTGTATAGAAGGGTGTATAGAGAGTGTCTAGAGTGTGTATAGAGAGTGTCTAGAGAGTGTATAGAAGGGTGTATAGAGAGTGTCTAGAGTGTGTATAGAGAGTGTCTAGAGAGTGTATAGAAGGGTGTATAGAGAGTGTCTAGAGTGTGTATAGAGAGTGTCTAGAGAGTGTATAGAAGGGTGTATAGAGAGTGTCTAGAGTGTGTATAGAGAGTGTCTAGAGAGTGTATAGAGAGTGTCTAGAGAGTGTATAGAAGGGTGTATAGAGAGTGTCTAGAGTGTGTATAGAGAGTGTCTAGAGAGTGTATAAAAGGGTGACTAGAGAGTGTATAGAGTGTATAGAGTGTATATAGTGTATAGAGAGTGTATAGAGAGTGTATAGAGAGTGTATAGAGAGTGTATAGAGAGTGTCTAGAGAGTGTCTAGAGTGTGCATAGAGAGTGTCTAGAGAGTGTATAGAAGGGTGTATAGAGAGTGTATAAAAGGGTGACTAGAGAGTGTATAGAGTGTATATAGTGTTTAGAGAGTGTATAGAGTGTATAGAGAGTGTATAGAGAGTGTATAGAGAGTGTATAGAGTGTCTAGAGTGTGCATAGAGAGTGTCTAGAGAGTGTATAGAAGGGTGTATAGAGAGTGTCTAGAGTGTGTATAGAGAGTGTCTAGAGAGTGTATAGAAGGGTGTATAGAGAGTGTATAGAGAGTGTATAGAGAGTGTCTAGAGTGTATAGAGAGTGTCTAGAGTGTGTATAGAGTGTATAGAAGGGTGTATAGAGTGTATAGAAGGGTGTATAGTGTATAGAGTGTCTAGAGAGTGTCTAGAGAGTGTATAGAAGGGTGTATAGAAGGGTGTTTAAGAGAGTGTATAGCGTGTATAGAAGGGTGTATAGAGTGTATAGAGAGTATAGAGTGTATAGAGAGTGTATAGAGAGTGTAGAGAGTGTATAGAAGGGTGTATAGTGTGTATAGAAGGGTGTATAGAGTGTATAGTGTCTAGAGAGTGTATAGAGAGTATAGAGTGTATAGAGAGTGTATAGAGAGTGTATAGAGAGTATAGAAGGGTGTATGGAGTGTATAGAGAGTGTCTAGAGTGTCTAGAAAGTGTATAGAGTGTATAGAAGGGTGTATAGAGTGTATAGAGTGTATATCGTGTTTAGAGAGTGTCTAGAGTGTATAGAGAGTGTATAGAGTGTCTAGAGAGTGTATAGAGAGTGTATAGAGAGTGTATAGAAGGGTGTATAGAAGGGTGTATAGAGAGTGTATTGATGGGTGTATAGAAGGGTCTATAGAGTGTATAGAGAGTGTATTGAAGGGTATAGATGAGAGGGGGTGTGGACAAAACCACAGGCAGCAGTCTCTCATCTAACCACTGTTAGAGAGTGACTGGACTCTAGAACCTTAAGAGTTAGTGCTGAGCGATTAACCAAAATGATTATTTTGTATTTTTTATTAAACAACTAATTGACCGATGTCGGTTCAGTTATTTGAATTCCATTTACATTTGGTGTGTGAGAAATCAATTAATTCATGAGAGAAATCAAGTCAAGAACTATGTGGGATGCTGGACTGAAGGAAGTTTAATCAAATATTCAACCTAGTTCAGTGCAGAAACGTGCCTGTTTTTTTCCGGCTCGGGCAGAGACGGATGAGAGTGGAAGAGGTGAAGCAAGAGGTTTTACTCTCGCCAAAATCTGTACAAAATAAGCCCAATGAGTTTCTCTAGGTTTATTTTGGACGTAAGCTTGTCGCCTCGCCTGCCTTCCTGCCTTTGAGTAAACGACTCCCATTGTAAGAGCGGAAACCTGAGCATCTTGTCATTATATATAGATCTCTGGACGGATACACCGCATAGACCACATGAGAGAGGAATGTACAAAACACAATGACGAGGGACAGAGACAGTTTGTGAAAGTATGCCTTATCTACTTTATTTATTTTTATTTAACTAGGCAAGTCAGTTAAAACTTCTTCAGGATTGGTGGATCACCTGCGTGACGGTTGAGCTAACATAGGCTAATGCGATTAGCATTAGGTTGTAAGTAACAAGAACATTTCCCAGGACATAGACATATCTGATATTGGCAGAAAGCTTACATTTTTGTTACTCTAACTGCACTGTCCAATTTACAGAAGCTATTACAGTGAAAGAATACCATGCTATTGTTTGAGGAGAGTGCACAGTTTTGAACATGAACAGTTATAAATAAACAAATTAGGCACATTTGGGCACTCTTGATACAACATTTTGAACAGAAATGCAATGGTTCATTGGATCAGTGTGAAACTTTGCACATACACTGCTGCCATCTAGTGGCCAAAATCTAAATTGCACCTGGGCTGGAATAATACATTATAGCCTTTCTCTTGCATTTCAAAGATGATGGTACAAAAAAACTGTTGTTTTTTTCTTTGTATTATTTTTTACCAGATCTAATGTGTTATATTCTCCTATATTCCTTTCACATTTCCATAAACTTCAAAGTGTTTCCTTTCAAATGGTATCAAGAATATATCCTTGCTAGTAGATTTGGGTATGTCATTTTAGGCGGAAATTGAAAAAAAGTGGCCGATCCTTGAGAACAAATTCTTATTTACAATGACGGCTACCCCAGCCTAACCCTAACCCGGACAATGCTAGGCCAATTGTGCGCCACCCTATGGGACTCCCAATCATAGCCGGGTGTGACACAGCCTGGAATCAAACCAGGGTCTGTAGTGACGCCTCTAGCATTGAGATGCAGTGCCTTAGACCGCTGCGCCACTTGGGAGCCCTTTGAGCAGAGATGAGATGATGACTTTAAGGAATTAAAAAGAATAAAGTCATCAAATAAAATGAAATAATATACACAACTTAAATATTTTATTATTTCATAGTCATTTCCTATTTTTCAATTGATGTCTACCCAATGTGGACCTGACAGAGACAATGGAATATTTTCAATGTTTTGGCAATTGAATGTTCACAATTTTTCGTTTTGAAATGTCAATTAAAAAACTCTAAAATCATTGTAATGTCATTATATCATGATGCATTTAACGTAAAAAAAGATCAAAACCGAAATCGAAAAAACTTTATTATTTTGTAATAATCTAACTGAAACCGAACCAACCTAAAAAAACCACTAATAGCTCAGCACTATTAAGCAGAGACAGGTTAGAGCATAATTATCTCTCTCTCTGTTTTTCTCTCTCTTTCTCTCTCTCAGTTTCTCTCTCTTTTCATGTAGTGTCCATTTATTCTGGCCTATATGAGTCCGCAGTGCTGTGTATGTGTTGTAGCGCTGGCCCAGATAAAAAAAAGCC
Source organism: Salmo trutta (assembly GCF_901001165.1). Lineage (NCBI taxonomy): Eukaryota > Metazoa > Chordata > Actinopteri > Salmoniformes > Salmonidae > Salmo > Salmo trutta. Next base: position 61,902,196 of record NC_042968.1, read on the forward strand.
CACTATGGTTCCCTGAAAGCTCTCAGATACATTAGCACAGATGCATCCTCTCCACTCTAAAATCTCTTCTAGCCTTTCATCAGACCACCTGGTAGCTGACACCTGCCTGCCTGCCTGCCTGCCTGCCTGCCTGCCTGCCTCCCTGCCTCCCTCCCTCCCTCCCGTCCTCCCTCCCTCCCTCCCTCCCTCCCTCCCTCCCTCCCTCCCTCCCTCCCTCCCTCCCTCCCTCCCTCCCTCCCTGTCTGTCTGTCTGTCTGTCTGTCTGTCTGTCCTGAATATAGAACAGGCTGTGTTATACTGTAACAGAGAACACAGAGTACCATCTACCTGTGTGTGTTTGTGTGTTCATGACAGGAAATATGAAGCCATAAGCAACCATCAAGGTCACATTACTGCATCATAACGACAGGTACACATCTCTCACTGCATTCACAATGACATTCACTTACAGTTACAGTGAGTAACCTACATACAGTGGGATCCCGAAAATTATTGACACCCTTGATCAATTATCAATAATGACAGTATAAAATAAATCATTCAAATACTGATCTATATTGTATGATCAAAAAATTGGGAAATTATAGTATTTTACAATTGCTCAGAGAAAGAGGTTTTGTTTAAAAAGTTTTTTTTAAAGGCAGGGGTCAAAATTATTGACACCCCTAAAGAGTCTAATAAAAAAAGTCAACAAAAGTTTCGTTTTTGGTCCCATATTACTATCACGCAATGACTACATCAAGCTTGTGACTCTACAAACTTGTTGGATGCATTCGTTGTTTGTTTTGGTGTGTTTCAAATTATTTTGGGGCCCAATAGAAATGAATGGGAAATAATGTATTATGTCATTTTTGAGTGTCTTTTATTGTAAATAAGAATATAATATGTTTCCAAGCACTTCTACATTAATGTGGATTCTACCATGATTACGGATAATCCTGAATGATTTGTGAATAATAATGAGTGACAAAGCTACAAGTGGTCAAAGATCATAATCCCAAGACATGCTAACCTCTCACCATTACCAATAACAGGGGATGATCTTTGACCCTCTGACATTCTCACTCATCATTATTCATGAATAATTCAGGATTATCCGTAGTCATGGTATTTGAATTATACAATGTCTTCTCACCATGCAGTGTGATCTAACATGGTGAAGTTATAGATACGATATGGTCTGCATGAAACAACACACTCATCAACAGTGTTGGGGAACATTACGCTTAAAGGTAACTCGTTAAGTTACATCGTTACTTGCATTAAAAGTAACTGTCAGGAGATACCTTGCGTGTGTCGGGCATTCATTCTTATGCTCTATAGAGGGCGAACACTACCTTTGAATGGCTTGCATAGCCTACCGTCTGTAGCCTAATTTATAATTCTGGGCTATACCAACTCAAGTAATAATGACAGATGCAATATCTCCTTTACATACTTAAAATTAATGCTTTTGTTTAATTATGTACACATAAGTATAAACATATTGAAGTATGAACACATGTTTACCCAAACAAGAAAATGCTCATCCAGAGGCGGCGCTCCTAGTGGCCGGGGACTTTAATGCAGGGAAACTTAAATCTCTTTTACATAATTTCTACGAGCATGTTAAATGGGCAACCAGAGGGGAAAAAAACTCTGGACCACCTTTACTCCACACACAGAGACACGAACAAAGCTCTCCCTCGTCCTCCATTTATCAAATCTGACTCTATCCACCTGATTCCTTCTTACAAGTGAAATTAAAGCAGGAAGTACTAGTTACTCGCTCAATAAGGAAGTGGACAGATGACGCAGATGCTAAGCTACAGGACTGTTTTGCTAGCACAGACTGGAATATGTTCCGGGATTCTTTCGATGGCGTTGAGGAGTATACCACATCATTCACAAGCTTCATCTATAAGTGCATAGTGACCGTACGTACATACCCCAACCAGAAGCTTTAAAATCTTGCACAAAATGTACCCTTGCAATAACTTGTTGTCAATATTCATGGATTTAGAGGACATATGCCTTTTCTGTGATAAAGAAGGAGAAACTATTATACACATTTTTTATGAGTGTGACTCTGTGAAGTTATTTTGGAGCGAGTTAAGTATTTACATTTTTTATTTTATCAATAAAACCCATGTATTTACAATGAAAGATGTAATATGTTATTATTAAAATGAAAACGAAAGCACTGATTGAGTCATTCATTTCTTCATTCTCTCCGGTAACTTTTATAAACACAAAAACAAATATTGGAAATCTGTCCCTAAATGCACTATATTTTTACTTGAAATCCAATATCTAATAAAATCTCTAGAACTAGTCAATAACAAAAAAAAACTATATTCTTAGAACTCTATCATAAGTTTACACAACTGTTTACACAACTGTAACCCCGGGCTTTTTATCTTTTTTATTTATTTTATTTTATGAAAATTGACTTTTGAAAGTAAATCCTTGTGATTTTAATTTTTTTTTACTTTTAATGAAAAAATATACATGTAGTGATGTCTTATGTAATCTGACGAACCATCAAACAGGCAAAGCATCAACACAGGACTAAGATTGAATCGTACTACACCGGTTCCGACACTCATCGGATCGTGACAGGGCTTGCAAACAATTACAGACTACAAGGGGAAGCACAGCCGCAAGCTGCCAAGTGACACGAGCCTACCAGACGAGCTAAATAACTTCTATGCTCGATTCGAGGCAAGCAACACTGAAGCATGCATGAGAGCATCAGCTGTTCTGGACGACTGTGTGATCACGCTCTCCGTAGCCAATGTGAGTAAGACCTTTAAAAAGGTCAACATTCACAACATACAGCGCATGTACTCTGAGCATGTGCTGACCAACTGGCAAGTGTCTTCACTGACATTTTAAACCTGTCCCTGACCGAGTCTGTAATACCAACATCTTTCAAGCAGACCACCATAGTCCCTGTACCCAAGAACACCAAGGTAACCTGCCTAAATGACTACTGACCCATAGCACTCACATCTGTAGCCATGAAGTGCTTTGAAAGGCTGGTCATGGCTCACATCAACACCATTATCCCAGAAAATCTAGACCCACTCCAATTTGCATACCGCCCCAACAGATCCACAGATGATGCAAACTCTATTGCACTTCACACTCCACAAAAGGAACACCTATGTGAGAATGCTATTCATTGACTACAGCTCAGCGTTCAACACCACAGTGCCCTCAAAGCTCATCACTAAGCTAAGGACCCTGGGACTAAACACCTCCCTCTGCAACTGGATCCTGGACTTCCTAACGGGCCGCCCCCAGGTGGTAAGGGTAGGAAACAACACATCTGCCACGCTGATCCTCAACACTTGGGCCCCTCAGGGGTGCATGCTCAGTCCGCTCCTGTGCTCCCTGTTCACCCATAACTGCATGGCCAAGCACATCTCCAACACCATCATTAAGTTTGCCGACAACACAACAGCGGTAGGCCTGATCACCGACAATGATGAGACAGCCTATAGGGAGGAGGTCAGAGACCTGGCAGTGTGGTGCCAGGATAACAACCTCTCTCTCAACATGATCAAGACAAAGGAGATGATTGTGGACTACAGGAAAGGAGGACCGAGCACACCCCCATTCTCATCAACGGGGCTCTAGTGGAGCAGGTTGAGGGCTTCAAGTTCCTTGATGTCCACATCACCAACAAACTATCATGGTCCAAACACACTAAAACAGTTGAATTTGAATATTGAAACAATGTTGCAAATGTCAGAGAGACAGACATCAAGGTTTATACAAATCTCTGCTGTTGAAAACAAAATGTTAGTCTAAAAGAAATGTGAGATAATGGCTAGATGCCTTTTAGATTGGAGATCAAGTTCATAAAGTGCCTGGCTGGGCTGATGAGACAGTGGATTGTGCAGTAGTGCACAGTGGATTGTGGAATAGACACCGGCATTCAGGATTAGACTCTAACATGTTTCTTTGTAATGCTTTAGCCCCAACACTGCTTATCAACATGTAGTAAAACCACGGTATGAATTAAACATTAGACATTATGTGGATATATTGAAGCAACATCTCAAGACATCAGTCAGGAAGTTAAAGCTTGGTCGCAAATGGGTCTTCAAAATGGACAATGACCCCGAGCATACTTCCAAAGTTGTGGCAAAATGGCTTCAGAACAACAAAGTCAAGGTGTTGGAGTGGCCATCACAAAGCCCTGACCTCAATCCTATAGAAAATTTGTGGGCAGAACTGAAAAAGTGTGTGCGAGCAAGGAGGCCTACAAACCTGACTCAGTTACACCAGCTCTGTCAGGAGGAATGGGCCTAAAATTTACCCAACTTATTGTGGGAAGCTTGTGGAAGGCTACCAGAAATGTTTGACCCTAGTTAAACAATTTAAAGGCAATGCTACCAAATACTAATTGAATGTATGTAAACATCTGACCCACTGGGAATGTGATGAAAGAAATAAAAGCTGAAATAAATCATTCTCTCTACAATTATTCTGACATTTCACATTCTTAAAATAAAGTGGTGATCCTAACTGACCTAAGACAGGGACATTTTATTAGGATTAAATGTCAGGAATTGTGAAAAACTGAGTTTAAATGTATTTCGCTAAAGTGTATGTAAACTTCCGACTTCAACTGTATTTACATTTCTGTCATATGAAATACTGGCATGTGTGGTGACCATTAGACCTTTTTCCCCCACTACTTTCCCACTAACCAAAATATCACTGGTTCGAATCCCGAGCCGTCAAGGTGGGAAAAAATATGACAATGTGCCCTTGAGCAAGGCACTTAACCCCAAGCTCTGGATAAGAGCGTCTGATAAAACGACTAAAATGTAAGAATTCAGTTTGAGTCGTCAGGCAACGATTGCAGAGCCTCTTGAAGTAGATATAAATAATGATTTAAGTCATTTAGAAAAACAACAACAACGACATCATTCATGAGATAGAAAGTCATGAGAGGTTCAGGAAAGTGATGGGCAGTTAGCTAACTTGTATGGAGGGTTTGTGTGAGTGATGAGTTGTAAGCTTGTGACAGAGGTTACATATGAGGTAGAAATTAGGTCAACACTCAGACTCCTGAAGACCATGGACCTGCAAGACCCATTACTTACACAGATATTAAGAAAACAAAACAAAAATGTGTTACACACAGTGCACACGCTGTTGGGTCGGAAACAACCGGATGCTTCTGGATTTCAGGGGAAATGGAAAGAGAGTCTATGATGCGACTTCCGCTTTTCTTAGGGATAGGAGCCGCTAGCGGGACAACTTCCGGTGAAACTGGAGGGCCCACAATTCAAATAAATAATCATAAATATTATGGATTTTAAATATATATGTACATATAAGTGTCTTATATCAGCTGAAAGCGATTGTTTGATGACGGCACCCCCCCATCAAAATATTTTTCCACCGGCACAGGTTTCATACATTCACAAATAACAATTAAATATTCACTTACTTTTTGAAAGTCTTACTCTGATTTGTCATTCAGACGGTCCCAGCTATAATATGTAGTGTCATTTTGTTAGATAAAATCCTTCTTTATATCCCAAAAAGTCTGTTTAATTGGCGCCATCGATTTGAGTAATCCACTCATTCAACATGCAGAGAAAGGAATCCGAAAATCTACCCCTAAACTTTGTTTCAGCAAGTCAAAATACAATTCTATTTACTCCTCAGATACCCTAAAATGTAATTAAACTATAATATTTCTTACGGAAAGAAGTATGTTCAATAGGAAACCGATTTTATCAGGTGTGTAATGTCTTCATGTCGCGCGCAAACACGAATTTACAAGACTGTGTCCTTCTGCTATAACTGATATTTCTTATTTGTTTTTTAAGTTACAAGCCTGAAACCTTGAACATAGACTGCTGACACCCTGTGGAAGCCATAGGAAATGCATCCAGGGAGCTAATGTTCAATATGACCGTACTCTTACATTTCTAAGAGGATGGTTTCTCCCCCAAAAAAATTCTGGTTGGTTTTTCTTTGGATTTTCTCCTACCATATTTAATGTGTTATTTTCTCCTTCATTATTTTAACATTTCTACAAACTTCAAAGTGTTTTCAGTGCCTGAGCTACAGGCAGTTTACTTTGGGCACGTCATTTAGACAGGAAGTGGAGAAAAAAGGGGCCTAGCACTAAGAAGTTTTAACAAAGCGACACTCCAGTTGAACTCCTCCTCCACATTTACTTGATTGGTTCAACAGTGTAGAAGAGGGCTTGTGGTATGGCGCAGAGCTGATCAGTCACATCTTTAATCTTGAAATCCTTTATGAAGGATTTAAACTTAATAGAGATTTGGAGAGAAATGAAACCAGATGATGTGGAATACTCCTGTTACTCTAGCACTCACCAGACCTATTACCAAATCGACTATTGTTTGATCTCTGCAGCATTACGCTCTAAAATTGAAGATTGCTTCTATGATAGCATTGTCATCTCTAACCACTCTCTAGCATCTCTTATATATTCCGATTCTAATTTAGTTGGTGTTCCACCTAAATGGCACTTCCAACCTAAATGGCTGCAAGATACAAGTTTTACAGAACACATTGGACAGCAAATTGACCTATACTTTTCAATTAATACAACACAGACTTCAGCTTGTACTAGATGGGAAGCCTATAAAGCTTTCATAAGGGGTCAAATTATATATTGAATCAGCTCCAAGTCAACAAATACTCATCAAAATATTTAATTACTTGAAAACAAAATTAAAACTCTGCAGAGAGAAATTTTCCTCACTAATTCCACAAGGAATTGCTCTTGCTCAGGGTTCGATATAACAGAATTTCTGCGGGTAGTGCTCCATTGGCCTAATATCCAGTGGTACTACTGGGCAGCTCAGCTTCGCACTGCTATGTACTATTTTACCTCCGAGTCTCTCCCTTCGTGGATGGAGATTGAGATGTCTTCAGTTGTACCCAATTCACCCCTTAACCTCTACATTTACTCAGCTGATATCAAGACACACCTTTGTTTTTAATACGATCAACGTTTGGTATGAGGTGCGGAAGTTCCTTGGTGAAACGCATTCTTTGCCATGTTTTAGTTCTATCTGGGGAAACCACCGAATCCTCTGCGCACAAACTGAACTCTTGGAAGGAAGTTATTTGGGAGGACATAGTCTTGGATGAATGGAGTAGTATATGTACTAAGGCTCAGACACAGACTGAATACTCGGCTAAAACTATTGCAATACAATTGGTTGATGCGAACATCTGTAACCCCTGCTAAGTTAAATACATTTAATAGTACAATTCCACATATATGCTACAAGTGCAATCACGCTAAAGGAACTCTGGTTCATTGTCTGTGGGACTGTGAGAACATTCTAGATTTTTGGAAGGAGGTATCACATATGATATCCCAAATAGTATCAGTAAAATTGCCTCTCCATCCCAAAGTGTTTATCCTGGGGTTCTACCCAATCAATCCTCATCTAAAGAACCAAGTACAAACACTTGTGCTTGTTGCAAGCAAAACGCTTGATAGCTCTTGCCTGGAAAAGTGTGAACAGGCCTAGTATTGCCCAATGGCTTAGGGGAATGTCGTCTTGCCTAACAATGGAAAATATAACATATATGGTTAAGTGTAAACAAGACACTTTTGAAAAGGTTTGGGAACCATTTTGGGATTTTGTTGAGCAGAGTGATGTGGGTGAAATATTGGCTAACGAAGGGAACTCTGGGTAGTGTACTATGCTTTGTGTGCATGTGGGGTGGTGGTGGTGAGAGATATCCAATTGGCTTGTGGCGCTGTGTTTCATCTGAAATTTGTCCCAAATATGTTCTATCCTATTGGATCAGACCACCGTAAAATGTCATTTCGGTGGTTTTATGCGTCTGTAACACTTTTGTTTTGTCTTAGATGTTTCATCATTTATTTATTTTTCATTTTTTGTTGCTGTGAACTTTTGATGTGGTTTTGCTGTTATTTTTTTTCTTCATGTGATATTTCTGCTTATATATGTCTTGTTAAAGAAGAAAAATCAATAAACATGTTGTTTAAAGAAAAAGAATGAAACAGTGCAGAAGAGAAGCTCCCCCAACAGTTTTCTTTTATAGTCGGGACCAGAAATATCTCTATTTATTTTACGTCTGCTACGTTAGGTTACACACAGTTTACTCAAGGAGCTACAGTACTACATCACACCTGTTATAAAAAAAATAGACTAATCTTCCATTGATTATTTGAATCAAGTTAGTGCTGGGCTGTAACAAAACCCTGCAACCACAGAGTGGAGGTTCCCTACTGGACAGGCTGTGTGAGAAGCCCTGGAGTCTACAGAGTAAAGCCCAACATCATCAGCCCTCTCACGTGTGACTATTCACTTCACAACCCTGCACTGTTGCTCTGTCCACAGGGGTAAACAACAACTGCTCTTACACAGACACACACACACACACACACATGCACGCACACACACACACACACACCAGTGTTTGGGTGGCTTATCAACAACATGACTGAGGTCCTGTAGGGAATAGAGTGAGCTCATCACCAGGGCTTCAACACTCAATAGCATCAATGATACCTTCTCATATCATGAGAGAGAAAGCGAGAGAAAGAGTCTCCCTCTCTCTATCTCTCATCTGTCCTCAACTCATGATACAGATCTATAAAGGCCATTCAGTTATTAGGCCGTAACGACAATAAGCCATTGTGTATCATTACACTTCACAAGGCACGGCTTCACTGGCCTCCCTCCCACTGTGCTAGACAATTACGTAAACGTTGGTCCGAATCGGCCCCATTCAGGCCTGATGTCCATTGGAATGGACGTGAACGCAATGTGAACGCGAACGGTTACCTCAGGCTCATTGGAAGTGGCGAAAGGAGTTCAATAATGTGATGATGTTGCGTTGGTCTGCCCTCATGCTTTACTCACAAACACACAGACACACAGTGTGTGTTGACATGCTCCTCATGTTTACAACCCGTTTCTCAGATGTCCACATGTCATCCAGCCCAGCCAGCCCTGTCACGTCACATGTTACTTTGCCACTAGACTCTTGGTGACACCCTTTGCGAAGTCCGTTACCCCTCTGCGAAACGACCCACATAACGCAGTGTCATACTGGTGACATTACAGATGAGAGATGTCAGTCAGTCGGTCAGTTAATTAATCAGTCAGAATGTCTATCTGTCAATTAGTCATTCATGTTTTATTTGTATAACGCCGTTTGTACCCTGATACATTTGTCACATAATCCATAACAGCAACCCAGGCCTATGCCCTCAGAGAGCAGAAAGTACCCCTACCAAACAGTGTCAAACCTATGCCTGCTTTATTACGCATGATTGAGCCTCAGAGGGTTCAAAGTGTCACTTAACAGTTTTGAGCAATGAGTTCTAGGAACTGTCGTTTCACGAAATGAGTCCCTTTTTCGTCCTTTGGGTATTTTAAGTAGAAGTTGCAAACCAATATTGGTTTTTAAAAGCCTGGTATATTAAACGAAGTGCCTTTTAATATAGACCACATGGAGAATCCAATAAATCCGATTTTTTTATTTGAATAAAGACTTGCTAAAGTGCCAGAATTCTGCATTTTGATATGTCCCTCTATGCAACCTCTATGTGACTTCTCTGAAGATTTAAAACTACTTAACCGGGACATTTCAACAAGTTTTCACCTTCATTATAACGGCCCTAGTTATTTTGTTGCTTTGGCTAAGTTATTTCTGAAGATGATTATTTCATGTGATTAGTGATTCACGTTAAAGCTGGAATCCTTAAAGGGATAATTCCGGGATTTTGGCAACGAGGCCCTTAATCTACGTCCACAGAGTCAGATGAACTCGTGGATACCATTTTCGTCTCTGCTTGCAGTTTGAAGGAAGTTGCTATCTAACGTTTGTACAATTGCTAACTAGCGTTAGCGCAATCACTGGAGGTCATTGCACGAACGTTAGTTAGCATTGGCTTGCGAAACTACCTCTAACGTCTGTCATACTGGACGCAGATACATTAAAACGGTATCCACGAGTTCATCTGACTCTGTGGAAGTAGACAAAGGGCCTCATTGCCAAAGTCTCGAACTATCCCTTCAATGGTGAAACAGACAAAAAATAACAGGGGTGGGGGGCAGAAAAAAAGGCACAAAAAAACCTGTTCCTCATTTTAAGGTAAACCCTTTTGTGTGAATTCTCATTTTAATATTGTGAATCTATTCCTTTTAAAATGTTTTTTCAAAGGAAACATTATAAACATCTAATAGTCAAATTATAGTGAAGAAGCAGGTGAGCTGGTTCTACTCTTTTTTGGCAATTGTCTGGTGTTTTGTGGTAAAAAAAAACCTGCACCCCATAGATAGACTGGCTATGAATGTTTTAACAATTACATTATTTTTTTTGTGAAGCTTGCAGTAGCCCTTCCCTGCAGTCAAATGACTAGTGGCCTCATATGTGTATTGTTATTTTATATATATATTATATATATTATATATATATTATATATATATATATATATATATATATATATAATTTTATTTTACAGCCAAAAATATAGTGTTTCTATGTCCATTTAAATATACATATATTACAGTCTTCTGTGACGTATATAAAGTGTAACATTGGGATGCAAACTCAAAATGTAATACATTTCAACTCTATATCTGACATGGTACAGATGTCTTCTTTTTTAAGCCCATAACCATGTGTGTGAGATGAATATTTTGGTTTCAAAGTAGATTTGTTTAAGACTACCAAGAAACACTGTGTGACCCTGATTTAGCCCACTGCAGTAAAAGGTTAAATTGCCCCTCTGTTGCACACAACTATCTTCCATTCCCTCTGTCACAAGAGGATTTATGGCTGATTTAACATGAAATCATCAACCCTGTTACTTTATTTGGCAGTTAATAGGCACAGTGAGGGGAAAAAGTATTTCATCCCCTGCTGATTTTGTACGTTTGCCCACTGACAAAGAAATGATCAGTCTATAATTTTAATGGTAGGTTCATTTGAACAGTGAGAGACAGAATAAAAACAAAAACATCCAGAAAAACGCATGTCAAAAATGTTATAAAATGATTTGCATTTTAATGAGGGAAATAAGTATTTGACCCCTCTTCAAAACATGACTTAGTACTTGGTGGCAAAACCCTTGTTGGCAATCACAGAGGTCAGACGTTTCTTGTAGTTGGCCACCAGGTTTGCACACATCTCACATCTCCTCTGTGTAGATCTTCTCCAAGTCATTAAGGTTTCGAGGCTGACATTTGGCAACTCGAACCTTCAGCTCCCTCCATAGATTGTCTATGGGATTAAGGTCTGAAGACTGGCTAGGCCACTACAGGACCTTAATGTGCTTCTTCTTGAGCCACTCCTTTGTTGCCTTGGCCGTGTGTTTTGGGTCATTGTCATGCTGGAATACCCATCCACGACCCATTTTCAATGCCCTGGCTGAGGGAAGGAGGTTCTCACCCAAGATTTGACGGTACATGGCCCCGTCCATCGTCCCTTTGATGCGGTGAAGTTGTCCTGTCCCCTTAGCAGAAAAACACCCCCAAAGCATAATGTTTCCACCTCCATGTTTGACGTTGGGGATGGTGTTTTTGGGGTCATAGGCAGCATTCCTCCTCCTCCAAACACGGCGAGTTGAGTTGATGCCAAAGAGCTCCATTTTGGTCTTATCTGACCACAACACTTTCACCCAGTTGTCCTCTGAATCATTCAGATGTTCATTGGCAAACTTCAGACGGGCATGTATATGTGCTTTCTTGAGCAGGAGGACCTTGCGGGCGCTGCAGGATTTCAGTCCTTCACGGTGTAGTGTGTTACCAATTGTTTTCTTGGTGACTATGGTCCCAGCTGCCTTGAGATAATTGACAAGATCCTCCCGTGTAGTTCTGGGCTGATTCCTGACCGTTCTCATGATCATTGCAACTCCACGAGGTGAGATCTTGTATGGAGCCCCAGGCTGAGGGATATTGACAGTTCTTTTGTGTTTCTTCCATTTGTGAATAATCGCACCAACTGTTGTCACCTTCTCACCAAGCTGCTTGGCGATGGTCTTGTAGCCCATTCCCGCCTTGTGTAGGTCTACAATCTTGTCCCTGACATCTTTGGAGAGCTCTTTGGTCTTGGCCATGGTGGAGAGTTTGGAATCTGATTGATTGATTGCTTCTGTGGACAGGTGTCTTTTATACAGGTAACAAACTGAGATTAGGAGCACTCCCTTTAAGAGTGTGCTCCTAATCTCAGCTCGTTACCTGTATAAAAGACACCTGGGAGTCAGAAATCTTTGATTGAGATGGGGTCAAATACTTATTTCCCTCATTAAAATGAAAATCAATTTATAACATTTTTGACATGCGTTTTTCTGGATTTTTTTGTTGTTATTCTGTCTCTCACTGTTCAAATAAACCTACCATTAAAATGATAGACTGATCATTTCTTTGTCAGTGGGCAAACGTACAAAATCAGCAGGGGATGAAATACTTTTTTCCCTCACTGTACTATAGTCATTGATCTTATTTAACTTCTTCAGATTGAAAACATGTTTTTTATTAAGTTGAACATGTGCTCATCATGACATAATGCTAGAATGATGTTATGTTAAAAAACGTACACTGCCCAAAAGGGTCAGGGTTAATTATAATGTTCGTTATCGTGCATCGCCCTTTCACCATGGTGTCACTCACTCACTCACTCAATCACTCTCACTCTCTCACTCACCCTAACCTTTCAGAAATGAAAAGTTGTTGTCATGATGACACCAGCTGACAAATCTTACCAGACTAGAACTTCCATCTCCATATTTGATGTATGATTCGATTAATTACTCCAGGAATGCCCGAGCTACCTATAGGGTATGCCCCCAAAACAAAACGAAACCCGTTTGCTAATTCTACCTCAACACACTGACTGCACATAGACAGATAACAAACAATGATAAGACATTCCATGAACACAAAACGGTATTCATGAATGATATCGGTCTAGCTATCCCCAAATGCAAGACGGAATAAGCTTCATGGATAATTGGTTTTTAATTAGGAGCAGCTAATTGATACGATACTACAATGTCTGGCCTTCTGAATAGGTCGGGAATTCAGCTGAACAGAATACAGGCCTACGTGAACTGTTTGGTTCGTTCCCTGCGATTGTGAAAGAGCGACTCTATCTACCTTGACACTGGTGTGACTGGTCTGGGTCTCGGCCTCGATGCAGATGTGTCCCCGGCTGTTCTCTCTTCTCTCTCGTTGAGAGTTGGTTCCGGAGTGCCTGCTCTGGTAGGTGATGACGGATGAGATGGTGTCGGCCGCGTCCGTCTTGATGAACAGCCCATGTAGGGTGGCCGCGGTGCCCTGCGAGATGGTGGTGGTCTGGTGCGGAGAGTTGGACTCGTCCGAGTCTCGGCAGTAGATCACACCGCTCTGGGAGACGTGGATGCTGGGAGCGCAGCCCATGCCTCACCGCGGGTCCGGTGCCAGCTCTCAGATGACAGTAAACAGCGCTGAGTTATCACTCTCGCCGATGTCTGGCGCTGCGGCCGCTGTTCTCTCGGAGCATCGGCTGCTCCTGGTTGTCTCTCCCCAGTGGCGGGTTGAACACATCAAGGGGAGAACGAAAGGTCCTTCATCTCTCTAGTATCGCCGCTGAGCCCTCGGCTCTGATAATTCATGCATGCGCTCGGCTCCTTGATTCGTTATGTGGAGCTCAATGTGATTTCCTCTGTGATCTGTGCTGCTGCTGCTGCTGCGTTTTACATTCAGTCGTTCAGTGAGAAAATAGCATAATTTACGTTATTATAGACTGCAGCATATAGGCGTTATGTAATTCCATCATGTCTCGCAATAATGTCGATGAATGAAATGATTTTCTCTAGCCTATAGGCTATAGCCCAGCCTGCGAACGTAACCATCTGTACCACCAGGCTATCCTTATATTATGTCAACAAAGACGCTCCTCTTCTCATCCTATCCAAATCATATTTGATTGGAAGAAAACAAACGCGCATGAAATCGCTGGATCACACTCGCTCATGTCTTCACTATCTGGCCATCGCATTTCGTTGGCTGAGGTCTCGCTCTCTGTCTTCTCTCTTTCTCTTCTCTTCTCTTCTCTTCTCTTCTCTCTCTCTCTCTCTCTCTGTCCTCTCTCACTCTTCAATTCAATTCATTTCTAACGGCTTTCTTGGCATGGGAAACATGTTTACATTGGCAAAAGCAAGTGAAATAGATACTAAACAAAAGTGAAACAAACAAAAAATGTACAGTAAACATTACACTCACAAAAGTTCCAAAGGAATAGATACATTTCAAATGTCATAGTAGGCCTACATACAGTGTTGTAACGATGTGCAAATAGGTAAAGCACAAAAGGGAAAATAATGATTGTATAGGCCGCAGTGCGGTCTTCCTCTCCGGTGCGCACCATCACAGCCGGTCACCACTGGTCAGCAATTGGAAGACTGGAACAATATCCATAGGTGTCAAGGAGAGACGTCCGGCAAAACTTAGTGAGTAACACATGCACTTATGATCTGTAAATGTGTCTCTAGGCTATCAATTATTGTCTATTTCACCTGTCACTGCAATCATAAACATACACAAACACAGAAAATAACAAGAGACAAATCATTTGAATTTAAAAAATATGTGTGAGAGAGACAGAGAGAGAGAGAGAGAGAGAGAGAGAGAGAGAGTGCATGTGAGAGAGACTGTGTGTGTGTGTGTGTGTGTGTTTCATATGATAAATCCACAATAACTTCTCCAGGCAGCAGCTGACCTTTTACACAGATATTGGACCAGCTTACCTAAGTATCCTACCCTGAACCATTTACAGGAAAAATGAAATAAAAAAGAACCTTAGATTAGTGTCTAGGTAGGGCTAATACTTACGCAAATGACAAAAAAGCAATAAAACTGTCCTGCAATAAAACTGTCCTAACCCATTAAATCTGTGAAATGTTCTTGACGGACAGAGAACATGTATTCAACATCAAATGAATAACATGAAGAGAAAAAAAAGCACTTCAGAGTACTTAGAGTGTACATAGCACGCAAACATTCATGCACACAGCGGTGGAAAAAGTACCAAAACTGTCATTCGTGAGTAAAAGTAAAAATATCTTAACAGAAAATGACTCAAGTAAAAGTGAAAGTCACCCAGTAAAATACATACACGAGTAAAAGTTTAAAAGTATTTGGTTTTAAATATACTTAAGTATCAAAAGTAAATGTAATTGCTAAAATATACTTAAGTATTAAAAGTACAAGTATAAATCATTTTACATTCCATATATTAAGCAAACCAGACGGCACGACTTTCTTGTTTTTAAAATGTATGGAGAGCCAGGGGCACTCCAACACTCAGACATCCTTTACAAACAAAGCATTTGTGTTTAATGAGTCTACCAGATCAGAGGCAGTAGGAACGACCAGGGACGTTCTCTTGATAAGTGCGTGATTTGTAAAAAAATTCTGTCCTGCTAAGCATTCGAATTGATACCCTAAAAACGACTAAAGTAGTAATTTAAAGTATTTTTACTTAAGTACTTTACACCACTGCACGCACACATGCACACAAACACGTGTCACACGTCGCGTCGCACACATCTCACATGTAGGTGGATTATAGGAGCAAAACAGAGAAATTATGATGTGATACATAAATCAAGGTCCATAATGTAGTTGATCTGATATCTTGATTCTATTGGTGCAAACCAAGAATATAAACTGTTTTTCCATAACAACCAATAGACATCCAAGGCTAGTATGATTGACATTCTTTCTGTCCTATAGGTTGTGGCTTCCCTCAGTGTGGCTACCACAAACCATCATGCAGAGTAGACACTCTCTCACCATGGCAACAGGTGTTTACATTACATCTCCCATATAGTATCCCGCATCAGTGACATGTATGCAAGAGGAAAGTATGATGGTCTAATCAAATAAAGTCAAATCGTATTGGTCACATGCGCCGAATACAACAGGTGAATACAACACATTACCGTGAAATGCTTACTTACAAGCCCATTCCAAAACAATGCAGAGTTAAAAAGAGTTAAAAAGTAAGACAAATATTTGCTAAATAAAAAAGGAAAAATAGTAACACAATAAAATAATAACGAGACTATATACACCCTATATACAAAAGTATGTGGACACCCCTTCAAATGAATGGATTCAGCTATTTCAGCCACACCCGTTGCTGACAGGTGAATAAAATTGAGCACACCGCCATGCAATCTCCATAGACAAACATTGGAAGTAGAACGGCGTACCGGTACCTAGTCAATGTGCAGGGGTACAAGATAGTTGAGGTAATTGAGGTAATACAGTATGTACATGTAGGTAGTGGTAAAAGTGACTAGGCAATCAGGATAGATAATAAACAGAGTAGCAGCAGCGTATGTGAAGAGTGTGAAACTGTGTGTGTGAGTGCGTGTGGCGTTAATATGCATGTGTGTGTGAGCGTATGTAGTGTGTGTATCTGTGCGTGTGTGTTGGAGTGTCAGTGTAGTATGTGTGAGTGCGTGGGTAGTCTAGTGAGTGTGCATAGAGCCAGTGCAAGAGAGTCAGTACAAAAAATAAAGATACAAAAATGAACAATAAAGGGGGTCAATGTAAATTGTTTGGGTGGCCATTTTATGAACTGTTCAGCAGTCTTATAGCTTGTGGGTAGATGTTCAGGAGCCTTTTGGTCACAGACTTGGCGCTCCGGTATCACTTGCCGTGCGGTAGCAGAGAGAACAGTCTATGACTTGGGTGGCTGGAGTCTTTGACACCGCCTGGTATAGAGGTCCTGGATGGCAGGGAATTCGACCCCAGTACATGTACTGGGCTGTACACACTACTGTCTGTAGCGCCTTGCGGTCAGATGGCGAGCAGTTGCCGTACCAGGCGGTGACGCAACCAGTCAAGATGTTCTCAATGGTGCAGCTGTAGAACTTTTTGAGGATCTGAGGGACCCATGCCAAATCTTTACAGCCTCCTTAGTGGGAAGAGGTGTCGTCGCGCCCTCTTCACGACTGTGCTTTTGTGTTTGGACCATGATAGGTCCTTAGTGATGCGGACACTGAGGAACTTAAAGCTCTCGTCCTGCTTCACTACAGCCCCGTCGATGTAAATGAGAGCATGAACAGCAGTGGTACAGTTATACTTCCTACTGTACCGAAACTGTCACTTACTGATAAGTGATAAACGCAACAACTTGCGACTGTCTTATCAGTGTGTACTAAGCCGGATGCAATGTAATTCACTTCATATGTATATACTGTTTCTAGTGAAGTCTTACCCTATGTAACTACTGCTGTACACACCTTTTCTATTCATATACTGCCCATAATGTCTATACACACCATCATACACATTCATATTCCGGACTCTGACATTGCACATTTCGCTACACCCGCAATAACATCTGCGAAATATGTGTACGTGACCAATAAAATGTGATTCGAGTTAGGACTACTGGAAAGCTGTTGGCCACCTAAACAGAGTTTCCCCTGTGAGCTCCTGGAAACACTCCATAAATCCAATCATTCATTGATTGATGAGGAAGTGTTGGGTAATCTAAGCTATCTATAATGTGTGTAGGTGATACAGTATAGCCTGCACCTTTAAAGTCCAAAAGGTCACATTTGATATTTATTACTGACTTGACTTGTTTGGTTTTGTACACATGGTTAGTGTTCAGGGACTTGTGAGTCGCTGAAAGAGAGAAAGAGGGGGGCGGCTGTGGATGTTTTTGAGGCATGAAGTGCCTATTGCCTGGCAACTAGCTTAGACATAGTGTAAATCAAACAGTACCAAGGACAAAACAATCAAATTCTTGGCACAGTGGGGGAAACGCTGTACACTGCATGATTCCCTTAATCTGATTTGAACCAAATTGTGTCTTATGATCTGATTATAACCAGGTTATAAAGTGTAACAGTGGGGTTACATCCACACGTTAAGACCTTCAAATGTGTCCTTAAATTATAACACAGCCATGTATCCTGAGTGCATGTGCACAAAACAGGACGGAACATACAGTATCTATTGCTACAGACTCATTCACATTTCAGTAGGTTCACCTTACTTAACACCGAATGCTGCCCCCTGCCGGCAAGGTCGCCTCTCTGCACCAATAATTATAGTTCAGCACAGTCTGTTACAAAATACATCTCTCTCGATTGAGTAGGCCAAAATGTCTGTCACCAAATCAGTTCAAGGGGAACATTTATTTTCATTATAAAATATTACATCTATATGGAGCTTCCAGTAGCCTACGTAAATGATGCATATGGTGGCAGTTTACAGAGTCATTTAGCAGACGCTCTTATCCAGAACGACTAACCGGAGCAATCATGTTGAAGTGCCTTGCTCAAGGACACCAACAGATTGTTCACCTATTCGGCTCGGGGATTGGAACCAGCGCCCATACGGTTACTGGCCCAACGCTCTAAGCTACCTGCTGCTACCTATAGTAAAATAAATTACCGTTCATAATTAAAACAGTACACATTGAAATTCACCAAACGTATTTATAGGTCAATTCCGCAACGTTTCTTATCAAAAGCCATTCGTGGCAAACCTTTATAAAATTCCACAGCATAACTGATGGGTTGAATAAAAATAACATAATCAAGTTGGCCTGCACCTCTATCCATACACGTATTTTCCCTGTACGTTTTCTGGATTACAACTCAAGCGCAAGAGAGACCTTGTTTTCTATTCATCAGTATTAACGGTTTACAGTTGCCTACCTTTTGCGGTCCATTGAACAATTCACTTCCTTCTGTCGAAGTCCGACTCATGTCTTGAACCAGGGTTAGGTCCTTTACGAGTGGTAAAACGTTGGGATGAATAATTCCTGTCTAGAAACGCGCGAAGCTGCATCCGCGGTTCTCGGTCGTGCTGTCCATCGAGTTAACGGATGGATGGCGGAGGACCCGAGAAATTGGCCTTCATAAAGACGGTTATAACTTCTGAGAAACTTTTTCGGCTCTGCTTCAGGCGGGCAACAGGAGTCCATCCGTGCAGTCCTAATGCCAGCGGGTTTTACGTGGGTGCTTGTTATTGCCATGGAAAAGTACATGTACAGGTAACTAACTTATTTATTCAAGTAAAATACAGGCCTACAACAATGACATCTCTTGTACTGCAGGCAAAATCAAAGCAACATTTATTAGGCATGATTGTACAGTTGATAGATTCCACAGGCAGCCCACAAACAAACAGTTTCTTTACAAGGAGGTTCAATAGCATCTTAATTTTTTACAATTTAAAATACAATACCCAATTCTGCTTCAGCCCTTAGCCCATTCATGACACAGCACAGTTCTAAAGGGACTGGAAATATGGAGATATCCCACTTTAGTGCAAGTTGGAATAACATCTAAGTGAGTACCAGCACCATTCTCATTCCACTCCATCCTCATTCCAAGAAGTGGATTCAGTCAGTAAATATATTGGAACTAGGCCACCCTGTGTGTCTAGTCAACTACTCACTTCTCCATGGCCTTTCTGAGATACAGACTAGAACTGTTGAGAAACATTGGCCTAGGATGTCATTCAGTCACTTCTCCTTTAACCCAGGGTTTGGTCACCGGGCCCTGCTCCTTCTTGACGGTGGGTGTATCTGGCTGGCAGGTGTCATTAAACCTCTCTCTGGCCTTCTCCCAGTTCCTCTGGGTCTTGTTCTTGCTCAGAGACCCAGCCTCGTCCACCGACACAGCAGCTCCCGCCCCAAGACCTGACTGGGACTTCCGGATCTTCAGCTGGATCTATGGGAAAACCGGAATAGTGGGGAAAAATCTGATCAGATGTGTGAGCAAAGTGGGAAAGAACTGGGATGAAACCAGACAAATGAACTAGAGGATATTGGTCTGAGGTTTGGTCAATTTAAATATAGCAACTTATGAATTCCTAGTTAAAATAGGAAAAATCCCTTCTCTGAAAACAGGAAAATCCTAATAGAAAGGGAAAATGTTAAGATTACCGGGTCTTTCATTCCGGCTCCATCTTTGCCCAGGCCTTCTCCTTTCTTCCAGCCCATCTTCTCCAGCATCTTCCTTCCCTTGTTGACTTCACTGATCTCACTGGACCAGGAGGGAAACAGGGGCACATTGCAACGACTCAGAGTCAACCTCATAACTAGTAATTACCACATCCTGGTCTTTCTACTTGCGCGCGCACACACACACACACACACACACACACACACACACACACACACACACACACACACACACACACACACACACACACACACACACACACACACACACACACTCTTGCCATCAACTGAACCAATCAGATTACCACGTACACGTGAACGGAGGCGGGTGCGTCGTCACGTTGGAAGGCTCCCTCGCTGCCCACAGTCTGACGACGAGACTCGGCCCTGTCAACATACCTGGGGTTCCTCAGGGCTTTGGTCTCCTCATACTCAGTGCTCTGTTGGGACAGAGGGAGACACTTACTAAACACAGTTATATCATACTAACTGCTGTTAGTGACAAGGAAAGAAGGTTAATAAGCTATGGGACTGCTCAGTCTCTTGCAACGTACATGTCAACAAGATGTGAGACGAGCAAAAGCAGAACAGTTTAATTGGACGAAAACCTCTGTCAGATAACATCTTTGTACTGTATACGCAGAGAAGGCAGGGCAGGATCTGATTGGCAAGGACATTTTCAACAAAGGATTACCAATGGGAATTATTCATCACTGATTAACATAACAGCAGAAGGGGATAACAGAATGAAGTTGTAGTGGTGGTGGATGAACCAGTCACTTACCTTCAGGCCATATTTGACCTTCATCTGTTTCAGTTCTTTCTGTCTGAGCAGCTCCTTGTCCTCTTTGGTTGGAGCTGGACCTGAGGAACGACACACCGGAAAGTTATAAACTGGGCTTTAGCATTAGTTACGCTAATAATCATGCAGTGTGGGGCACGGATAGCTATGTATGTGAGCATCGCATCAGGCTTATACAGACAACATACAGAGATGGATGCAACACATTTATTTACGCAAATTCATCAGCTGTGTTCTGCACCTGTTTGTACTGGCTGGTTTCTCTGGTGTTTGCCGAGGTGAGCCATGACCTGTCCAGGTTCACAGCCGTCACAGGTGTCTGTCCCAGAGTGGATGTGGAAGGACAGAACAGTCTCTCCCATCTTCACTTCATCCCCATGGGTCAGAGGGCAAGGGTCACACTTAGCTTTGGGCTGAGGGCAGTGAAAACAATACTGTTACTACCTCACTTTCCAACCAAGGTGTGTGTGTGTGTGTCTGACCCACCTGTAGGATTCGGTTGCCATTGAGGACAGTTCCGTTCTGGCTTCCCTGGTCCACTAGCATGTAGCACTGTTGGTCGTGGTCAAAGTACACCTCTGCATGAAACTGGGATTGAAATTAAAAAAAAAGTTGACACCTACTCATTCCAGGATTTTTTACATTTTTTACTATTTTCCACATTGTAGAATAATAGTGAAGATATCAAAACAATGAAATAACACATCATCATGTAGTAACCAAAAAAGTGTAAAAAAAAAAAGAAAAAAGAAGATTATTCAAAGTGGCCACCTTTTGCCTTGACAGCTTTGCACACTCTTGGCATTCTCTCAACCCACTTCATGAGGTAGTCACCTGGAATGCATTTCAATTAACAGGTGTGCCTTGTTAAAAGTTATTTTGTGGAATTTATTTCCTTCTCAACACGTTTGAGCCAATCAGTTGTGTTGTGACAAGGTAGGGTTGGTATACAGAAGATAGCCCTATTTGGTAAAAGTCCAAGTCCATATTATGGCAAGAACAGCTCAAATAAGCAACGCGAAATGACAGTCCATCATTACTTTAAGACATGAAGGTCAGTCAATGCAGAACATTTGAAGAACTTTGAACGTTTCTTCAAGTGCAGTCGCAAAAACCATCAAGCGCTACGATGAAACTGGATCTCATCAGGACCGCCACAGGAAAGGAAGACCCAGAGTTACCTCTGCTGTAGTGGATAAGTTCATTAGAGTTACCAGCCTCAGATTGCAGCCCAAATAAATGCTTCAGAGTTCAAGTCAACATCAACTGTTCAGAGGAGACTGCGTGAATCAGGCCTGCATGGTCAAATTGCTGCAAAGAAACCACTACTAAAGGATACGACTTGCATGGGCAAAGAACCTCGAACAATGGACATTAGACCGGTGGAAATCTGTCCTTTGGTCTGATGAGTCCAAATTTTAGATTTTTGGTAGGTGAACGGTTGATAGGTAAACGGATGATCTCCGCATGTGTGGTTCCCACCGTGAAGCATGGAGGAGGAGGTTTGATGGTGCTTTGCTGGTGACACGGTTGGTGACTTATTCAGAATTCAAGGCACATTTAACCAGCATGGCTACCACAACATTCTGCAGCGATATGGCATCCCATCTGGTTTGCACTTAGTGGGACTACCATTTGTTTTTCAACAGGACAATGACCCAAAACATACCTCTAGGCTGTGTAAGCGCTATTTGACCAAGGAGAATGATGGAGTGCTGCATCAGATGATCTGGCCTCCACAATCGGGTGGCGCAGCGGTCTAAGGCACTGCATCTCAGTGCTAGAGGCGTCACTACAGACCCTGGTTCGAACCCAGGCTGTATAAACAACCTGCTGTGATCGGGAGTCCCCTAGGGCGGCGCACAATTGGCCCAGGGTCATCCGGGTTAGGGAAGGGTTTGGCCTGGTCATTGTAAAATAAGAATTTGTTCTTAACTGACATGGCTAGTTAAATAAAGGTTAATTGAAATACAATTTTTCTTTTATGATTATATATATATATTTTTTTAAATACTTCGACCTCAACCCAAATGACATGGTTTGGGTTGACATGGACTGCAGAGTGAAGGAAAAGCAGCCAACAAGTGCTCAGCATATGTGGGAACTCCTTCAAGATTGGTTTGAAAAGCATTCCTCATGAAGCTGGTTGAGAGAATGCCAAGAGTGTGCAAAGGGTGGCTACTTTGAAGAATCTCAAATATAAAATATATTTAGATTTGTTTAACACTTTTCTGGTTACTACATGATTCCATGTGTGTTATTTCATAGTTTTGATGTCTTCACTACTTTTATACAATGTAGAAAAAGCCTGAGTAGGTGTCCAAATGTTTGACTGGTACTGTATATAGAACTCATCAATACCATTCACATCTAATTTGAAGCCCTGCAGATTTCCTGTAATGCATGTAACAGAATCAAACAAATCAATGAAATATGTTGTCATACCTTACTGACTCCCATTTCAGATAATCTGATGGCATGGTTCATATCCTTTTCCCTGAAAATATAGAATTATGTTAAAACAGTACTTCAAAATGCCACAGGTAGTTCCAACTTCAATTTCAGAAGTGTTATTCTGAGCTCTCATCTCCCCCTTGTGATGAAATCGATGAACTGACCACTCATGGGCCTATTCAATAGAGGTCGACCGATTTATGATTTTTCAACGCCGATACCGATTATTGGAGGACCAAAAAAGCCGCTACCGATTAATCGGCCGATTATTATTATTATTCTTTTTTTGTTGTTGATATATATAGATAGATAGATAGATACACACACCTCTGAAGTGACAACGATACTGAAGAGTCTGCTTAGGAGACAAATACTCTCAACTGTTTGAATAATAAAAATAGAGTTTAAGTTACCTGTGATGAATGCTGAAAACAAAAACTGTAATTTCTATATGCAGGAAATCCTATTTTAATAATGGGCATGGTAAGAATTGACTACCAAAGTGCGAGTCATAATTCCCATGACACCTTCTAGCAAAACCTGAAAAGCGGTTCCTTCATTTATTCCATAGGATATTTTTAGATTAACTTAAATTAAGGTTTGTGTTTGGTTTAGGCTTACACCACCTTACCAATTTTATAACTGTGTAGATATCCATAGGATATAACTCTGATCAATATAAGCAAAGATACATTTTTTTGTAGAGTGGATTTATGAAAATATGTTGACAAACGTTACCTAGTGAGATTTACACGGGTATCAAAACGCCGAGGCGGTTTAAGCACAAAACACAGACCTTATTTGAAGTAGATCAAGACATTCTCTATGGAAGACATGAACGGTAAAATAACGAAGGAACCCCTTTCAAGTTCAGCCGCAAGTTATTACAGGAATTATGACGCGTTGACTATTTCTCTCTAAACCATATACCTTTGACTATTACGAGCCTACTGCTGCCTACCACCGCTCAGTCAGACTGCTCTATCAAATATCAAATCATAGACTTAACTATAATATAATAAACCTTAGGTCATTAATATGGTCAAATCCGGAAACTATCATCTCGAAAACATTATTCTTTCAGTGACATACGGAACCGTTCCGTATTGTATCTAACGGGTGGCATCCATAAGTCTAAATATTCCTGTTACATCGCACAACCTACAATGTTATTTCATAGTTCTGTAAAATTCTGGCAAATTAGTTCGCAACGAGCCAGATTCTGTATACCCTGATTCTGCGTGCAACGAATGCAAGAGAACTGACACAATTTCACCTGGTTAATATTGCCTGCTAACCTGGATTTCTTTTAGCTAAATATGCAGGTTTAAAAATATATACTTCTGTGTATTGATTTTAAGAAAGGCATTGATGTTTATGGTTAGGTACAGTCGTGCAACGATTGTGCTTTTTTTCCGCAAATGCGCTTTTGTTAAATCATCCCTGTTTGGCAAAGTCTGATGTCTTTGTTAGGAAGAAATTGTCTTCACAGTTCGCAACAAGCCAGGCGGCCCAAACTGCTGCATATACCCTGACTCTGTTTGCAAGAGAAGTGACACATTTTCCCTAGTTAAAATAAATTCATGTTAGCAGGCAATATTAATTGATTTTAAGAAAGACATTGACGTTTATGGTTAGGTACACGTCGGAGCAAAGACAGTCCTTTTTCGCGAATGCGCACCACATCGATTATATGCAAAGCAGGGCAGGCTAGATAAACTAGTAATATCATCAACCATGTGTAGTTAACTAGTGTTTATGATTGACTGATTGTTTTTTATAAGATAAGTTTAATGCTAGCTAGCAACTTACCATGGCAACGTAAAGCAGGTGGTTAGAGCGTTGGGCTAGTTAACGTAAGGTTGCATCCCCAAGCTGACAAGGTAAAAATCTGTCGTTCTGCCCCTAAACAAGGCAGTTAACCCATATATATATATATATATATATATATATATATATATATATATATATATATATATATATATATAATAAAAATCGGCGGGCAAAAATACCGATTGTTATGAAATCTTGAAATCGGCCCTAATTAATCGGCCATTCCGATTAATCGGTCGACCTCTACTATTCAATCAAAAGAATTGGGAGAATCCTAACTGGTTTTGTTTGCCTCCTCTTCTCCATCCTCGCCTCTTTTTAAAAAAGGTCAAAGGTAATCGAGGAACGTAGGAAACTCATTGGTAAAATGAGACTCCTTCTCCACTCGCGGGCCATCAGGCAACTTACGTTTACAGTGGTGGAATCTCAAACTAAGTGTAAAGTGATAAAAACTTTTAGATTAAAGGATAAGTGGCATATCGTTTTTAAAATGTGTGCATGCTTTTCTCCCTCGAGAAAACAGCCGATTCAAAGTGGGTGTGTCGTATTTTAAAACACTATCCCCTGTCAAAGTAGGTCATCGAGGAGCGGATCAGACTCCTTCGTGCGCCTACTAACGAATTGACACTCTCCTCGACCACTTAACAGTTTCTGTGTCACGGAGGAGTTGAGGAGAGGACAGACTTTTTCCCAATTGAGAATCTCCCAGAGACTGTAGTGCTGTACTGACCTGCCAATGGTGGCTGGAGCGTCAGCTGTGATGATGAAGAGTGTTCCTGTCTGTAACACAGGAGATCTGACCACTGTCACCCTCACACAGGGCGGCCACACCTCATCAGCTACTAGGGACAGAACGTGCACACAATATCACATACCCATGACAATTATACTGAGCAAGATTTTAACTGCAGGAAACATTGAGGAAGACCGATGAACAAATATCAGGTGGTGTTAGACTTTTAACACAAAGTGAAAGCTATACAGTGAGAAAAGTTGACAGACTGAATAACGCTAAACGGTGTCCCTCCTCTCCTCACCTTCCTGACTCTCCATCTCTGACTCTGAGCTGTCTCTGGTGGGAGGAGGGGGGGAAGAGGAGGAGGAAGAGGTAGACTTCCATTCTCCCTCCGACTCGGTGATCTCCCCCTCCTCAGGCTCGCTGTTCCCACGCAAGCCATCACTCCGCGACGCAGCTGCCTCCTCGCTTCCCCGTCTGTCCGACTTAGCCTTCTTCCTCCTCAAGCTGCTCGCATCATCAGAGCGCGACCAGACGCTCCTCGTCTTCCTCTTCAGCGAGCGTTCGGCACTCTTCGCCCGGCGAGTCTTTGAAGAGCTTTTCTTCTGTGGAGGAGTGTCTGGAGTGACAGACCGCCCCCTCTGCCTGCGCGAGGCCACTCCCCTCTTGGGGATTCGCCGCTCGATCCACTCCTCAAACTCGAGCTCCTTTACAAGGCCCTGTGAGCAGACATGCAACCAATCAGAAGGGAGGATTCACCAGAAGCATCTCCAGAGAACTAAATTGGTGGACACAAGAGGCTTTCTAAGAAATTGGACAGTGGGCTCCGCATCGGAACCTCCCTGCATTGTTTAGAGATCATTTTTGGATATATGGTTCTCCGTTTTCAAAGACAGTGGGCCTATACTGCATTCACAGTCAATTCATTGACTCAAGCTGCAACACAATGAAAGTGATCCTCAAAAACATCCTCTTGACCAGACCAAGCAGCCACATCCCTGAGCTCTGAAACAAAACCCTTTTGTTGCACTAGAGCGGTGTAGCTATACATCATGTTTGCATGGGGTCTTTCTGCTATTAAAGAACAGTTTGATGTGAGGAGTGTAAATAGTGTATCTCTACGAGAAACTGAGTTCCAGAAATAGGAAATCTTCCATGTTAGTCAGTGAGTTAGTCACGTCTTCTACCTACGACCAGAGGAATAGCATTCAGTCAACTAAATGGCAGCGAGCAATAGCTAAAACTCTGTACCTGACGAAAATGTAGTAGACTCTGCAGGATAAATAACCAAGGCTATAGCTGCAGAAATTCTAAAACCACTCCTGCAAATTTTTGAAAACAGACCACATAGATCAGAGTTGAAATTAATCTGAAAGAAGTCCATTACAATCACTAAACTTCTGAAAGTGAGATGCCTCAGGAGCCTCATGTCTCAGGTCAGCCAATGAGCACAAATCAAAAACAGTAGGGATAACAGTTTTACACAACAATGAGAAATATGTAGCTAGTTAAAACAATTACCCCTTCTTAATTATTACTTAAAAATAACATAAATCCAGAACTTGCTGTAATTCTCCTGTAGCGCTTCTGCTTTATCTCTAGTATAGTCACCTACCTTATCATCCTGACGAGAGGCTTTCTCTGGAACTTTCTTCCACTTCCTGCCTTTCTTGTCCAGGCTCCTTTTCTCCTGGCTGGTCTCTGAGACAGGGTGTACAGTAGGGACCTCTATCCTGGAGTGGAACTGGTACTTGCCACTCTCTGCATCGTAGTAGTAGTACATCCCTGTGTTGTTATCATAGTACAACTGACTGGCCTAGGTGAGGGAGAAAGTGACGCAATTAAAAAGACTGTTACATAATGGCAAAGTAATGGCGTGTGTGGTTTAGTACCGAGTCGTAGTAGAAGCCAGTGCTGTGGTCGTAGTACATCCCGGTGGTCTCATCAAACACAAAGCCAGTCTGTGTCATGGCCTGCTCAGCAGTGGCTCTCAGCATGTCAGCTATAGAGCCTGCATCCACCTCTTGCTGGAACAAACAAGTAAAGAAAGTTAAGTTCCCAACCCGTTTTTGCACTGTCATCAACCTAAAACCTTTATTTCTTGTGCTCCAACAAATAGATTGTGGTCCTTTATTAGGGAAATGAGCGCATTAAATAAAGATTATTTTGGAAGACAAGAGACCTTACTGTAGTCAGTCAGAACAGAATGAGTGGAGGGACGGTATTCAAACGCACCTCTGGTTGACCAGCAGCTATACCACCATCTACAGACACCTCTGTAACCGTTGCCGTCTCTGTAATCATATATGTAGCCGTGTCATTGGTTGATTCTGCAGCTGTCATCTCTGAGGCATCAGTGGCTTCCTGCCCCTCTGCTATCACAATCCCCTCGCTGTCTGTTGCCACACCATCACCGTGGTAGTAGCCTCCTCCATAGTAGTAGTTGTAATAATCTGGAAATCACACAGACAAGGGTCAACGTATCTGTATATGTGAGCGGAGCAACATAAAAACCAACTAAATCAATCACAAACTGTTGGTCCTGGGAAATAATAATGTGTTCATTTTACAACCATCCAAACACAATATGATTGCTCACCAGTTTCTGACCAGGTATATTCTGCTGTCTGTGTCTCAGCTTCAGCTTTCTCTTTCGCCTTCGTCTTTCGTTCATGAATCTCTATACTCAGCCTGTCGACCTATTGTATCAAATCCCGGCAAAGAAAAAAAACGATAAGCGTCACTTGTAAATTCGCTCATTTGTGCATTTCAGAGACTTGTTCAATGATGGCTAGATTGTTCTTGGCAGCTAGCCTACCTGTTTCCTCAAGTCTTCGTTGTAGCCTTCTGTGTTCTTCTGAAGCCTCTCAGACTTGCTCAGTTGTTTCTGTAATGTGGTCAGTTGTTTCTGTAATGTAGTCAGTTCTTTTCTGCAGCTTTTCAGTTGTTTCTGTAGCGACTCTACTTTCTGGCGAAGCTCAGCCACCTCGGACTCCGACGACCCATCCTCTCCTCCACTCGCCTCCTCTCCATTTGTCGCCATACTCCCAGCTGGAATTGACACACAGGGCCCCAACATGTAAAGTGAATGTTGATTTTTTTATTTTTATCATTTGAATTGACCTGACCATGCGCAAAACCATGTACGCATGCTTTAGGTGTGAGCGCCACACACTGACCTGGGGTGTAGGGTAAGTATACCTATAAGCCCAACAAAATCTAAGTTTAGACATTTCTATAATATAGTGCCCTAATTTTTGTAAGAAAGGTGGAGATAAAATGAAAGATTAATCTCTCGTGATTTTTTTATGACTTTACCTCCAAAATGTTTTAATAAGATATTTAAAAACTTGATAAAACAAGTGAAAAGTCCAGACTGGGCTTAATGGGTACCGAGTGTATCTTTTAAGCCCAGCGGGGATCCCAAATAAGCCCACCTCTAAAATAATCCATTTGAATTATATCAATCACCCCAAAAGGTATTACAAATAAACTGATCCATACTATTCATCATGAAAGTAGCATTCATAACAGGGGTGTGTCCAATAGTATCCACAGACATCAAATATGGACTTAGGCTTTTGTTCTTGCCAACCATACACACCTAATTCAACTTATCATAGACTTCAATCAAGACATGATTAGTTGAATCAGGTGTGTTATTGCTTGGTTAGAACACAACCCTGCACCCACACTGGCCCTCTGTCGATAAGATGCAATGCTCAGAAGACCATAACACACACAACGTTCAATAAATTATCTGAAAGCTGAATTACATTTTCTGTACTGCTATTCTTGTTAAGGAGTCCCAACTTGTCTTCCTTCATTCCATGAAGACAGTTTCAGATCTTCCTCTCTACTGTGTATTACAAAAGGTACAGGTGGTGGACCAAAAAATTGAAATCACCTGGATGAATGAAGGACAACAATATGACAATGCCCCCCACCCAAAACTGCATGAGTGGTCGCCCAATAGTCATCTTCTTGTTCGTCATTTGATTGCATTTTTTGTCGACCACTTGTAGGTCTTCTATCCCTGATATCCCTCAACCCTGGTCTTCTTCTTCTCTCTCTGCATCAATGACTACCTGTCCACTCAAAACGTCTTGAAGAGTGTAGAGAAGTTTCTAATCTTGGTAAAGGCACCATGGCTAGCTGCATAACTGTAGTTTTAAATCAACCAATCTGAACAAAAAACATTTATACTGAACAAAAATATAAACGCAACATGTAAAGTGTTGATCCCATGTTTCATGAGCTGAATTGATCATTTCAAGCCCTGCATGTCTCATGGAATGTAGGTTTACATTGAATACAAGAGGGAGTGTGCAGTTGGCATGCTGACTGCAGGAATGTCCACCAGAGCTGTTGCCAGAGAATTTAATGTTAATTTATTTGGCAGTACAGCCAACTGGCCTCACAACCGCAGACCATGTGTAACCACGCCAGCCCAGGACCTCCACATCCGGCTTCTTCACCTGCGGGATCGTCTGAGACGATCCACCTGGACAGCTGATGAAGCTGAGGTGTATTTCTGTTTGTAACAAAGCCCTTTTGTGGGGAAAAACTCATTCTAATTGGTTGGGCCTGGCTCCCCAGTGGGTGGGCCTATACCCTCCCAGGCCCACCCATGTCTGTGCCCCTGCCCAGTCATGTGAAATCTATAGATTAAATTGACTGATTTCCTTATATGAACTGTACCTCAGTAAAACTGTTGAAAATGTTGCATGTTGTGTTTATATTTTTGTTCAGTATATTTATGCTCATGTTCATTGAATATTTGGCATATCAACACACTATCTCCATGTGTTTGGGGCTTAATGCCACGTGGGCTTTAATAGGAGCATACTGGGTTTAATTGGAACAGTGATTTATGGTGAAAAATAATGACTAGCAAAGCCTACCGTAATTTCCGGACTATAAGCCGCAACTTTTTTCCCACGCTTTGAACCTCGCGGCTTAAACAATGACGCGGCTAATATATGGATTTTTCCGGCTCTCAAAATTTTTTCCGCCAAAAACACACATTCTGTGACGTGCTCAGTTTTTTGGCGGCATGAAGCTTTCATTAGACCACTGAAATTGCCGAACGGGTTAAGGTCAAACAACTTTTTTGTTTACTGTTTAGATTAAATCGAGCGCTCTCAAACTTCCCATGATTCTGATTACGGTAGTCATTTTGTCACCCTCATCATGGCAAAGACACAGAGAAATGCATATGATGCAGCTTTCAAGTTGAAGGCGATTGATCTGGCTGTTGGAAAAGGAAATAGAGCTGCTGCACGGGAGCTTGGTCTTAATGAGTCGATGATAAGACGTTGGAAACAGCAGCGTGAGGAATTGACTCAGCGCAAAAAGACAACTAAAGCTTACTGCTAATTTTTTATTTTTTGTTACAAGCCGTGTTTCGTTAAAGCCTATTTATTTTTGTTACAAGCCGTGTTTCGTTAAAGCCTGTGTAAAGTTAATTTGTTTCAATGTACCAGTAGGCACCTGCGGCTTATAGACATGTGCGGCTTATTTATGTTCAAAATATATATATATTTTTTTAATTCAGTGGGTGCGGCTTATATTCAGGTGCGCTCAATAGTCCGGAAATTACGGTAGTCATTAAATATTTGGAAACCAATGGTTTGGGGTATAAATGTACACTATAGACTACAATATTATGCAATGTTAGTATTGATCATCTTGAACAATATTTATTTATTGTAATTTACATTCTGTATTTACAAAAATGGCATCTATGTATAACAATGTAAGGTTCATTTCACAGTAAAATGAGGCAAAATGCATTAAATTATGTGAACGGTGAATGGCCAAAATCTATTACCTTATAGTTCACCAAGTTAGGTTGCTACTGTGTGAATGTGACATGCAGGCACAACTGACAACATTCATTATTTGTATTTGTATATAGCTAATAATGCACATAAAATACGCTATCATGTGCATATATCAGCACATGAATCTCTTAATTTGACATAAAATAGTATTACTTATCTGAGAAAGTACAAAAAAATATCTGGAAAATGTGTTAATCCAATGGTCGCCTCAACGTTTTTTTGCAATTCTGAAATTGGCCACTAGTGGGAACTTACACATAACTGTCAATAACTTCATAATAAAACAGGAGATTGGTTTAGAATTTTAAAAAAACGTATGGATATTTTTATTTTTATTTAAATGGAAGTGGGTTTACTATAATATGTATGTTTACCATAATCATTACGCCGATTCTGTTACAACATGTTTTGAAACTGTTTACTCCGAACGGAAACGCAAACAAGTGTTTCTATTCTATTTGACAAACTCAGGTAGGTAGGTCCCTCCCCGTTTCGTTCACAACGTTTGCTTCCGTTTGGTTAACGGGTTCCGTAATGAATATACGTATGCATTTCGAAAAGCCTGTTTAATCAATTGTTTCATGTATATATTTCGTCTCAAATGTCCAAGGACGAACCAAGTGGATAACCAGTAGAGTACAGTATAAATGAGTGTTTGAGCCTTCATTCATTGATATGGTTAAACTGCCTAGTTAGCTAGCTAGCTGTATGGTCTTACCGATTCGTTTGTATTCCTCGCTTGGACGCTCGCCCTCGTTTCTCTCCGCCGAGAATATCAACCTGAAAGTTGAACATAAACATCTTGTAACCACCCTGCATTGCTGACACATCCGACCACATGTTTTGTTGATAATAAAGAGAGTTACAATTGGTACAGTTGATGTTTTTACAATCCACTTCGACCATGGCCTCTATTTTTTTCTACGTATTACGTCACTCTTTCTTCTTCTACGGTACAACATCACACCGTTGGCTGAGGGCGCCACCTGTGGTTTGGAATTAGAATAGGCTAAATATTTGGAAATAACTGATCATATCTGGTTGAATAAAAAAACACAGGTATCTCAGAGCTGGCGGTGATACAGCTCAGGGCTGTATCACCGCCTGGTATGGCAACTGCTCCGCCCACAACCGTAAGGCTCTCCAGAGGGTAGTGAGGTCTGCACAACGCATCACCGGGGGCAAACTACCTGCCCTACAGGACACCTACACCACCCGATGTCACAGGAAGGCCAAAAAGATCATCAAGGACAACAACCACCCGAGCCACTGCCTGTTCACGCCGCTATCATCCAGAAGGCGAGGTCAGTACAGGTGCATCAAAGCTGGGACCAAGAGACTGAAAAACAGCTTCTATATCAAGGCCATCAGACTGTTAAACAGCCATCACTAACAATGAATGGCTGCTGGCAACATACTGACTCATCTCTAGCCACTTTAATAATTAAAAATTGGATGTAATAAATGTATCACTAGCCACTTTAAACAATGCCACTTTATATAATGTTTACATACCCTACATTGCTCATCTCATATGTATGTACTGTACTCTATACCATCTACTGCGTCTTGCCTATGCCACACGGCCATCGCTCATCCATATATTTTTATGTACATATTTTTATTCATTCCTTTACACTTGTGTGTATAAGGTAGTTGTTGTGAAATTGTTAGATTACTTGTTAGATATTACTGCATGGTTGGAACTAGAAGCACAAGTATTTCGCTACACTCGCATTAACATCTGCTAACCATGTGTATGTGACAATTTGATTTGATTTTGTTTAATTTGATTTAGACAGTAGAAATGTAAATACTCACCCGACTCAATGTACTTTTAATAAATACTTCCACATACAAACCAGCAGGGGTCATCACAAGTATTGATGTTGAGGTTATGATCGAATTTTGTGCAAGACTCTGCCAAGCTTTGTTTTCCAGCTTTTGACTGTTCCAAAATCCAAACATTAAGAAATACAACTGTTAAATGTTGTCTCCGGAGTGAAATCGAACCACTTCAACAAATCACACAAATGAAAAACAGGTGAGAAACTCCATTAACAGTGACACTCTTTCCTCTCTTTCTCAACACCTGTGTAGAACACGTTCCCTCTTTATTACTAGACCAAGTAGTGGCAGCAGCAGCATACTGCCTGGGCCCTAATGAAGAGTCACAGAGTCTTACACACACACACGCAGTGGCGGATTTAGGCATAGGCGACATGGGCAGCCGCCCAGGGCGGCATCTTGCCGGGGGCGGCATGGGGGCGCCCACACAAAATAATAAATAAATAATAATACTATATTCCGAATGGTGACATTTGCACGATCAGTTTTCTATCGCTGATTTGCACGTCACGTCAATTATATCATGTCACCGTGTGGGACTGTGGGTCAGTTAACCTTGTCGGAGTGGGCATCCCTGATTCTAGTTTGAGCTAGACAGGCTACTGCCTGAGAAGGTCTCCCACTCAGAAGTACGAGATGGGGAGGGGGGGCGGGGGTAGGTTGACCTCAGGTCTCCCCACTGGAAGTCAGAGGTAGGTGGAGCGGGGGAATCTATCAAACAGCGCACCTCTAACTTTGTACCGTACTAATGGAATTAGTAATGCAATTATTTGTGCAATTTAGTTTGTGTGTTTCTTGTTTGAAGTGCAATAGTGTAATAATCAGGTTCTCGTCTTTATATGGTAATAATGTAATAATTCCATTCTCTTTTTTATTTGTATTTATATATTACAATTTATTTCTATTTGTCTTTGTTACTTCTTTTTTTATATTTATGACTCTTAATTTTTGTATTTATATTTATATAGTTTTAAATGTTATTATTATTTATTTGTGTTGTTCTAATTGTCTGAATAAAAATGACAGTTTGTGCGGAATGGTGCTTTTTTTGTTTGTTGGGGGGGGGGGGGTCGCCAAGAGTGCCATACAAACTAGAACCGCCACTGCACACATGCAAATTAATAAAGAGATTGTAATGTAAAAGGGAGTTACAGGGGAGAGCTGAAGAGGGATGTGACTTCCTGTTACTCACTGAGAGGAGGATGTCAGCCGTCTACTAATTGGATGGAAATACAAGATTAATTAGTTGACTCATTTTACAGGCGTAGATAATGGAGGAAGCATAGAGGGCCCGGGAGCCCAGTGCAGGTACGTGTGCACATACACACACACAGGAAGTGTGATGAGTGATTTATGTAATGCACGATCCGTTAAGATTTAATGCACTCCAACTCCCTTAATTGAGGCTCCCGAGTGGCGCAGCAGTCTAAGGCACTGCATCTCAGTGCAAGAGGCATCACTACAGTCCCTGGTTCAAATCCAGGCTGTATCACATTCGGCTGTGATTGGGAGTTCCATAGGGCGGCACACAATTGGCCCAGCGGTGTCCTGGTTTGGCCGAGGTAAGACGTCATTGTAAATAAGAATTTGTTCTTAACTGACTTGCCTAGTTAAATCACGGTTAAATAAAAAATTAAGAAAATAGGTATGCGTTCCGTGCGTATCCGTGACCTCACTGTGCTGCTGCTGAACATTCAAGGGGATTCAAGATACAGACAGGTACAGTCCCTACCACATGGACCTCTCTCTACCTCCCTCTTCAATTTAAGGGCTTTATTGGCATGGGGAAACATATGTTAACATTGCCAAAGCAAGTGAACTAGATAATAAACAAAAGTGGAATAAACAATAAAAAATTAACAGTAAACATTACACTCACAAAAGTTCCAAAAGAATAAAGACACTGCAAATGTCATATTATGTGCAAATAGTTAAAGTACAAAAGGGAAAATAAATAAACCTAAATATGGGTTGTATTTACAATGGTGTTTGTTCTTCACTGGTTGCTCTTTTCTTGTGGCAACAGGTCGCAAATCTCTCTCTCTCTCTCGCTCTCTCAATTTAAATTTAAATTCAAGGGTTTTATTGGCATGGGTAAACGTATGTTCACATTGCCAAAGCAAGTGAAATAGATAATAAACAAAAGTGAAATAAACAATAAGAAATTAACAGTAAACATTACACTCCAAAAGAATAAAGACATTTCAAATGTCATATTATGTATATATACCGTGTTGCAATGATGTGAAAATAGTTAAAGTTCGAAAGGGAAAATAAATAAACATAAATATAGGTTGTATTTATAATGGTGTTTGTTCTTCACTTTTCTTGTGGCAAAAGGTCACAAATCTTGCTGCTGTGATTGTACACTGTGGTATTTCACCCAATAGATATGGGAGTTTATCAAAATTGGATTTGTTTTCGATATTCTTTGTGGGTCTGTGTAATCTGAGGGAAATATGTGTCTCTAATATGGTCATACATTTGGCAGGAGGTCAGGAAGTGCAGCTCAGTTTCCACCTCATTTTGTGGGCAGTGTGCACATAGCCTGTCCTCTCTTGAGAGCCAGGTCTGCCTACGGCGGCCTTTCTCAATAGCAAGGCTATGCTCACTTAGTCTGTACACAGTCAAAGCTTTCCTTAAGTTTGTGTCAGTCACAGTGGTCAGGTATTCTGCCACTGTGTACTCTCTGTTTAGGGCCAAATACCATTCTAGTTTGCTCTGTTGTTTTGTTAATTCTTTCCAATGTGTCAAGTAACTTTCTTTTTGTTTTCTCATGATTTGGTTGGGTCTAATTGTGTTGCTGTCCTGGGGCTCTGTGGGGTCTGTTTGTGTTTCTGAACAGAGCCCCAGGGCCAGCTTGCTTAGGGGTCTCTTCTCCAGGTTTATTTCTCTGTAGGTGATGGCTTTGTTGGCTCTGTAGGTGATGGAAGGTTTGGGAATTGCTTTC
This sequence comes from Salmo trutta, assembly GCF_901001165.1. NCBI lineage: Eukaryota > Metazoa > Chordata > Actinopteri > Salmoniformes > Salmonidae > Salmo > Salmo trutta. The sequence goes on from NC_042968.1 coordinate 61,938,621, forward strand.
TTTTAGGTGGTTGTAGTATTTAACCACTCTTTCTCTCTCTCACACACACAGACATGAGCGCACACTCCTCCATCCCTCCCTCCTTCCATCCCTGTGTCTCTTGGCTTTTTCCCTCCTTCCAGACTCCTGTCCCTCCCTTCCTGTCATCCACACTATGAGATGTTAATCCCTCAGTTATTTTGCCGAGACAGCTGAAGTGTGTAGACCTGCAAACAGTTTTCAGTTTCCCCAAGGCAGCCTGGGTGGAAAAATCTGTTGTTCTGCCCTTGAGCAAGGCAGTTAACTCCCTACAACAACAGCTCCCTGGGTGCTGATGATGTGGAAGTTGATTGAGGCAGCCCCCCCCCATTCTCCATGCATAGGACAACTCCTCCTAATGAGAAATGGTAATCCACAATATGAAAATGCTGGTTGGTATCATAACATTTGCATTTCAAAATATCCCCAATGGGATCTGTGTAAAATTGGAAATAGTCTCCTTTGAAATTTTTGTGAGGTAAAAGAGATATACTGTACATCATTGCACTGTAACAAATTGCTGTACAAATTGCATCAGAGTAGGCTCAATGGCATTCCACTACTCTGATGCAAAATTACAGCAATTTTGTGGCATATTTTACAGCAGCAAACTGGGAATTATGGTGCATTGTGGAAAAAGGTTGTGGGCTGAGAAAGACTCTCTGTCTCATTAATACATTTTGAGGTGTGCCTTGTAAGAGGCTATATTTGTTGCACCCGTTAGTGAGAATGCAGTACTCCACAGAATACAGTTCCATGCCGTATTGTTGGAATCTAATTTACTGGCTACTACACTGCCAGTAATGAACTGTAATTCAATAACACCCCACAGACTACAGTACCATACTGTATTTTTTGGCTCATTATAACATTTTGGGGCTTGTCTTGTAAGAGGCTATATTTGCTGCACCTGTTAGTGAGAGTGCTGTACCAATTTAACTGAAATGTGGTAGTAGTTCCCTATCAATGTAATGTGTATAGGGTACAAATCAGAGTTGAAGCAATCTCAAACCAGGTTTAGCCATGTCCTTTTGATCTGTTTTGCCCTGTAATCACTGCCAGCTTAGAAGCCTTTCATAAGGGCTCTACAAATGCACGTGATAGAAAACCCCTAATATTCATTGGTATGCTGTAATATATAATGACATATTCACTGTTAGCAAAATTGCTGTAATTTTAGTACAAAAAAAATACTATGTTGCTGTTTTGCTGCATATTCACTGCTGCATTCTGTAAATTATGGTGAATTGTGGAAAAATGTTGTGGGAGGGAAAGAATCGTTGGCTTATTAACGTATTTTGAGGCGTGCCTTGTACGTGGCCATATTTGTTGCACCCGTTAGTGAGAATGATGTACCAATTTAAACGATATGTGGTTCCAAATGATATGTCTTAAAATGAACAAAATCTATAAGGGTAGTTTTGAGATATTAATATTCATATTTTTTACGTTGAATAAATGAATGGGAAAAATTGTATTTAAAAATCAACAGTTATTCTATATGATTGAGCACACTATAAGGAGGATAATGACGTCACGATGTTGTCTGTATCATGAACGGTTCACAGATCATAGGGTCTTACAGAAGACATCTATAGGTCTGAAAAGGGCCTAAATTCACCACTTTAATCATGATTTCCCCCACAAAATTAGTGTAAAAAAAAAGCTATGAAGTTTCTATGTGAGAATTGCCAAAACAATCTGATATACCAAAAATACAAAAGTATGTGGACATCTGCTTGTCGAACGTCTCATAGAGAAATCATGGGCATTAATATGAAGTTGGTCCCCCCTTTGCTGCTATAACATCCTCCACTCTTCTGGGAAAGCTATCCACTAGATGTTGAAACATTGCTGCGGGGACTTGCTTCCATTCAGCCACAAGAGCATTAGTGAGGTCAGGCACTGATGTTGGGCGATTAGGCATAGCTCACAGTCGGCGTTCCAATTCCTCCCAAAGGTGTGCGTTGGGGTTGAGGTCAGGGCTCTGTGCAGGCCAGTCAAGTTCTTCCACACTGATCTCGATAAACCATTTCTGTACGGACCTCGTTTTGTGCACGGGGGCATTGTCATGCTGAAACAGGAAAGGGCCTTCCCCAAACTGTTGCCACAAATCATCTAGAATGTCATTGTATGCTGTAGCGTTAAGATTTAACTGCACTGGAACTAAGGGGACTAGCCCTAACCATGAAAAACAGCCCCAGACCATTATTCCACCTCCACCAAACTTTACAGTTGGCACTATGCATTGGGGCAGGTAGCATTCTCCTGGCATCCGCCAAACCCAGATTCGTGATTCATCACTCCAGAGAATGCGTTTACACTGCTCCAGAGTCCAATGGCGGCAAGCTTTTCACCACTCCAGCCGACGCTTTGCATTGCGCATGGTGATTTTAGGCTTGTATGCGGCTGCTTGGCCATGGAAATCCTTTTCATGAAGCTCCCGATGAACAGTTCTTGTGCTGACGTTGCTTCCAGAGGCAGTTTGGATCTCGGTAGAGAGTGTTGCTACCGAGGACAGACAATTTTTTTTGTGCTATGCGCTTCAGCACTCGACGGTCCTGTTCTGTGAGATTGTGTGCCCTACCACTTTGCGGCTGAGCTGTTGTTGCTCCTAGAAGTTTCCACTTCACAACAACAACACTTACAGTTGACTGGGGCAGCTCTAGCAGGGCATAAATTGTACAAACTGACTTGTTGGAAAGGTGGCATCCTGTCACGGTGCCACGTTGAAAGTCACTGAGCACTAAGGCCATTCTACTGACAATGCTGTGTGCCTGATTTTTTTTTACACCTGTCAGCAACGGGTGTGGCTGAAATTGCCAAATCCACTAATTTGAAGGGGTGTCCACATACCTTTGGCCATGTAGCATATTTTCCGGTCCTTCCGGTGTGAAGCGATAGGGAATGTCACTGGGGATCCACATGATGGGGATCATATTGAACTGGTTTTCTGCTCTTTGGTTTATGTCTGATAATCCAGGCTGTTGGCGTGTCATTACAGATCAAGTGTTTGGGATGCATGCTGGCCTCGGAAGTCATTACATCTGATTTTATTCCATGAAACCCCCAGGTGGTGGAATTGGACACCACCGATGTAAAAAAAGATGATTGTCCCATATTTACACCCACACACACACACACACGTCACCAAAAACGATGTTGATTTCCACTTGGCTGTCTGGTTTACCCAATCTCTCCAATTCTGTTGTGCTGATCGTTTAAAAGTATTACATTGGTTCTACAATGTTAAAAGTAGCCTAGAGGAATTACTGAAATGAGAACAGAGACACTTGGATAAAACTGTCAGACAGAGGTTTTAATACAAGTCCTTCACAGTTCACACACACACACACACACACACACACACACACACAAACAACAGCAGCTCCCTGATGGGAATGCCGTGTTACCAACCAGCCTGGGAAGGGTATCCAGTGGGCTGGACTGTACTCTGATGAAGGGCACTGAGCTGGAGTCAAATCAATCTGCTCTGTCTGTCAGGAGACTTTCACACGAGGCTGACGTCTGCATTGAAACTGGGCTGTGGGAGGGTGGAGTCTGAGGTGTGTGTGTGTGCGTGCGTGCGTGTGTCGGTGAGACTTGAATTCCTGTCTGGCCCTATGCTCTCCAGACGCCTGAGGCAGTTCATCTTGGTGAGGTGTCATCCTCCCTGAATAAGCTGTCAGTCAGCTATATAATGAATATCAACATAATGGATGGGATTGCCTTTTAATCCCAGACACCACGTGGAACGATGACATCACAGCTGGATGAATGATGGCAGCTTCATCAGAGGATCCTCGCTATCCCTATCCTATACAACATCGCCATCCTAGAATCCACCCGAATAACGCTCCCTTTCACTACTTCTGTTTCACATATCTGAGGCAGAGAAAAACGTGGCATAGATATTTGTCCCATAGAACTGTAAAGTACTGTAGTTCTAATATCATTTTTAATTTATTTTATTTATTTCACCTTTATTTAACCAGGTAGGCAAATTGAGAACAAGTTCTCATTTACAATTGCGACCTGGCCAAGATAAAGCAAAGCAGTTCGACAACATACAAAAACACAGAGTTACACATGGAGTAAAACAACATACAATCAATGATGCAGTAGAAAAAAATAAGACTATATACAATGTGAGCAAATGATGTGAGATAAGGGAGGTAAAGGCAAAAAAGGCCATGGTGGCAAAGTAAATAAAGTATAGCAAGTAAAACACTGGAATGGTAGATTTGTAGTTTGAAGAAAGTTCAAAGTTAAAATAGAAATAATATGGTGCAAAGGAGCAAAATAAATAAAATAAATAAATACAGTAGGGGAAGAGGTAGTAGTTTGGGCTAAATTATAGATGGGCTATGTACAGGTGCAGTGATCTGGGAGCTGCTCATAATCATAATAGCTGTACGAGTACAGATACAGTATACGTAGATGTGTTGGATTTCCACCACTTTTAAATTCAAGCTACCTACCTTATTCCCGAAAATAGGTGTTTGCATCCAGGACAAAACAATGTTGAACCCTATGTTGAACCCTATGTTGAACCCCATGTTGAACCCCATGTTGAACCCCATGTTGAACCCTATGTTGAACCCCATGTTGAACCCCATGTTGAACCCTATGTTGAACCCTATGTTGAACCGTGTGTCGTTTTATTCTCTGTGTTATGCTCTAATTTAAAAAATGACTAGAAACTCCTGCACACAGGAGGAGTTCACAAAGCATCACTTATTTATTATGCTAATGTTCTGACGAAGGTGGGAAAGGTCAAAACATCAGCACAATAAATAAGTTATGTTTTGCGTGCATAGTGAATAGGAGGGACTTTCTTGTAGTTTAAACTGTTTTCTTTCAGCACATCTGCAGAGCACCTACAGTACCAGATGTGAATTTTACAATGCTGTAATAATGTGACCTTCTCCTACAGTAACCTAGAAGGACTCATCCAGAGCCACAGGGACCTGAGGGTATTTGCACCAGATTGCTTATGATCAATTACTAGACCTGTCCATCAGAGCTGGGAGCCCTACACACACACACACACACAGCCGTGCACACACACACACACGCTCAAGCCATCCCCCCTTGTTAGAGACATCTTCCAGGCAACGTCTCCCTGTTTTCACACTTCTTTTAGTATATTAACACATAGGTAGGACCGATGGCCACCCACTAACACAGCTTACATCTTATATAAGAGTTTACATTGTGTGTGATGGGCTATGTCTAAATTAGTTTTAGCACATTGGTGTTGATATTCCCATCTTAATAAAAGACAGCTATGATCACAGTTTATCAGTGCATGACGTGAGTGGACCTTGTGTGAATCTGTGTGTATGTGTGTGTGTGTGTGTGTGAGTCCATTGTCCCCTGTGGTGTTCCACATCACTACGACGTCAGAGTATCAGCTGGGTTAGGGAAGATTAGGGGCAAGGTGTGACGTTTGAGTGGCCCACCGTGGGTGTGTGGGTGTGTATGTGTGTGTCAGTAGTGGCGAGGTGTGAAGTTTTACTTTGCGAGGGTAAATGTGATGTGTCAGATTACAGTGAATCGGTAAACAACTATAGGAGTTGATTAAAGGAGAGATGTGGATGGGTAACGAACCTGTCAGTCGACTACACCGTCAGCTGGAAGCAGCTTTGTATCTGGCCTGCAGGATAAGGCACAAACATTGGCTGGGCCTTCTAACCCTACGTTTAGGAGTTATCTGTTATAATTAATTTACCCTAACCTTAACCCTTATCCTAACTCCTGCACATGATTCAGTGCTGATACTCCTTGTATATAGCCACGTTATTGTTATTTTAAAAAAAAGTGTACTTTTTAACTCTGCGTTGTTGGGAAAGGGTTCGTAAGTACCAAAGCATTTCACAGTAAAGTCTACACATGTAACTAATAAAATGTGATTGATTTTGATTTAAACCCTTATTTTAAACCTAACCCTAACCTTAGCAAACAGTTGCTTATCAACAGATAGTATGACCACCTATCCACTATCCAAATGTAGTGTGACCTTGAATTGAGCTCTGGGGCTGTCATTTCCAGAGACAATGAGTGGCAGCTTGGTGATGTTAAAACAGTTAAAAATATGCAGAAATGTAGGGGGAAAATGGCAGAATTTGTTTGTGTTGAGAAAATTAGAATTGAGGGGGTGAATGATTACATATCAAACATAATATGATCATTTTTACCAGAATGTGTCACTGTAAAGAGAGTACTAAATGTTACATATTACTGAATGAACTACTGTACAGCCATTTGTCCTGATTGCTCCTCAACACACTTTCAGCATGAAATCTATGTTGTTTGTCTACCTTGAGAGTGAACAAATCAGTTCGAGTCATTATAAATTCTAGCTATCCTGACTTGAGCTTTGTTCAATGTCAGAACGCTGTTGTATGCTCCATCCAAACTGTCACAATACTTTTCTCTCAGGTCTCTATGCCCTGAGGAGATCTGCTATTTTTACGCAAACACACACACACTCTGTGTGTGTGTCTCTCTCCATTGAAGAGACTGAGCAGCTCTCTGCCCCCAGCTCTTGTTGAAACCCTGTTGTTTCAGTGAGGTGGACAACAGAAAGAAACACTGTGCATATGAAATCCCTGAATGGTGCTTTTAGCCTCCAGGCTTTCCTCCTATTCCTTCATCGTATGAGACAGGACTCAGACACAATACCATCAGATAGATAAAGTATATTATAGTAGAGAGAGTAGAGAGTGAAGGAGAAGACAGTCTTCTGAGGGATTGAGGTGTCTGGAATCGTTGTGGATGCTTTTTATTGTTTTGGTAGATTTCGCAAGACTTGATTTTTGCATTTATTTTCCAATCGCCTTGGTTTGAAGAGAACTGTAGTGTTGTTTTTGAGCCAGAAAGCAAGGTCTCTGTGAACACCAGGGGGGATTTAGGGTCAAACAGAAATGCCAGGTAAATGAGTAATATTCTGTAGGTGTGGAGAGCAAATCAACCAGATGCTGCCTGCGTGACCAAAGTGCAGACCACCAAACTCTATTCATAGAGCTGCTATTGTCATTTCATTTCCTGATGGTGACAGTATTACAGCTGCACATCCAGATTACAGTTTTGCTCTAACTTCATAAAGTGCCCATGCTGGAACCTGGTCTCACATTTGACAGAATTATTTGACGTTTGAACGTAGCCTTGCAATTTGACGCTTGCGACAGTTGGACAAACGTCAAGAATTAAAGTGAGTTTGTGATATCAGAACTCATCCCATTGCTAACTGTACCTTCTCCTATATGTAAAGGAAAGATGAATAGGGAGACAAAAGAGACTCGTCCTCTCTGGAGAAAACATCTCCCTGGGCACAGATCTATTCCACGTTGGTTCAACGTAATTGAATTGAAATGTGGAAACAAAGTTGATTTAGCCAGTGTATGCCCAGTGGGATGTGCATCTCTCCCGTAATAAACCAGTGACATCATAATCACTAAGTTAATGACAGCCATTATCAGTGGCGTCATAAGGCCTGGGCTTCTGGGGCTTCAGCCCGGGATGTTTTTGGTCCAGGCCCAAACCTTTTAATGCTCATATTAAAAAAAAGGTCTTTAACCCTGTGACAAAAACTTCAACAATATAATATACTGCACTAGGCAGTAGCAGGCACTGCAAGAAGCCCCAGGAGTAACACGGTGACTGCAGTGTGTGATTGGTCGAGATTTTTCAACTCAGTGGACCGCTCACATCCCTTCACCCCTCTCCCACCCCTACAGCACCGGTTAGATGTTAATGTCATCACTCAGCCTGTCACTCAGTCAGAGTCTGCAGCATAGCAGAGTAAATATGGATATTCTGAACTTCTTCCGAAAGAGAGGGAAAAAAAGAGTGCAGGTTGAGCAGGTTGAGCATCAGCAGGCAGCAGTGAATGAGGTGTAGGGGGCAGAACGGCCAGAAAATCAAAGTGCAGCAGCAGAAGCAGAGTTAGCCACAGGTTTGTGCAGGGTTGGTGCTAGCTAACTAGCTAGTTAGTCTCTCTCAGCATAAGGGTCGGCTAATGCCAATAAGCTAGCGTTAGCGCTCAGCATCCTTAAGCTATTGGGTGTCAGTTATTTAACAGTATATTTAGTGAATGGGCAAGCTAAGGATGTTGATATAAGTCATGCTATTATAATTTGTTTTATTTCCAGCGAGTGTATTTGATGGGTTTCATTTCTGTAGCTAGCTTGGCTGGCTAGCCACTTTGGTAGCTACTGTCTGGCTAGCTAGCTGAGACCAAAGAGATGAGAGAACGTTTTTCTGACTGAAGCACATATCTTCTGACAGTGACTCAGTGCCCCCCTGGGAACTGAAGCTGAACTTTACTCCAACTAGATATTTAACCCTGTTTAAAATGGGCAATGTTGAGGTGGTAGAACTGACTAAATGAAATGAAACATAGGTCTTATAACCTATTCCATTCAACAGGAAAACATGCTAGGCTCATGTCTGTTATTTCAATATAGGCTACGTAAGAAACTGGCCATTACTAAATTGGTGAAGTTATTTAATTGAGCTTATATTTTTCTTACTTTTTTTTATTCACTTAGCCACATATTTTTCTATTATTGTTGTGTTGGTGAGAGGTTAACCTGCAAGTACCCATTTCATTGCCTTGTGTACTCCATGAACAGTGCTGTCAGAATGTATTCACACCCCTTGGCTTGGTTGTTACAAAGTGGGATTAAAATAATTGTCAATTTTGTTAATGATCTACACAAAATACTCAAAGTGAAATAAAAATATGAACATTTGTTTTTAATTAATGGAAAATAAAACACTAATATATTTTGATTAGAAAAGTATTCAACCCCCTCAGTCAATACATGTTAGAATCACCTTTGTCAGCGACTATAGCTGTGAGTCTTTCTAGGTAAGTCTCTAAGAGCTTTGCAAACCTGGATTGTACAATATTTTTTTACTTTTTAAAAATCTTCAAGCTCTGTCAAGTTGATTGTTGATCATTGCCAGACAGCCATTTTCAAGTCTTCAGGTCTTGCCATAGATTTTCAAGCTGATTTACACGACCGTTCAACAGTTTGGGGTCACTTAGAAATGTCCTTGTTGCTGAAAGAAAGGCACATTTTTTTGTCCATTAAAATAACATCAAATCGATCAGAAATACAGTGTAGACATTGTTAATGTTGTAAATGACTATTGTAGCTGGAAACGCCAGATTTGTTATGAAATATCTACAGTTGAAGTCGGAAGTTTACATACACCTTAGCCAAATACATTTAAACCCAGTTTCACAATTCCTGACATTTAATCCTAGTAAAAATTCCCTGTCTTAGGTCAGTTAGGATCACAACTTTATATTAAGAATGTGAAATGTCAGAATAATAGTAGAGAATGATTTATTTCAGCTTTTATTTCTTTCATCACATTCCCAGTGGGTGAGAAGTTTACATACACTCAATTAGTATTTGGTAGCATTGCCTTTAAATTGTTTTAGCTTGGGTCAAACGTTTCAGGTAGCCTTCCACAAGCTTCCCACAATAAGTTACGTGAATTTTGGCTCATTCCTACTGACAGAGCTGGTGTAACTGAGTCAGGTTTGTAGGCCTGCTTGCTCGCACAAGCTTTTTCAGTTCCGCCCACACATTGAGGTCAGGGCTTTGTGATGGCCACTCCTTTACCGTGACTTTGTTGTCCTTAAGCCATTTTGCCACAACTTTGGAAATATGCTTGGGGTCATTGTCCATTTGGAAGACCCATTTGCAACCAAGCTTTAACTTCCGGACTGATGTCTTGAGACGTTACTTCAATATATCCACATAATTTTCCATCCTCATGATACCATCTAGTTTGTGAAGTGCACCAGTTCCTCCTGTAGCAAATCACCCCCACAACATGATGCTGCCACCCCCGTGCTTCACGGTTGGGATGGTGTTCTTCGGCTTGCAAGCTTCCCCCTTTTTCCTCCAAACATAACGATGGTAATTATGGCCAAACAGTTCTATTTTTGTTTCATCAGACCAGAGGACATTTCTCCAAAAAGTATGATCTTTGTCCCCATGTGCAGTTGCAAACCGTAGTCTGGCTTTTTTATGGCGGTTTTGGAGCAGTGGTTTCTTCCTTGCTGAGCGGCCTTTCAGGTTATGTCGATATAGGACTCGTTTTACTGTGGATATAGATACTTTTGTACCTGTTTCCTTCAGCATCTTCACAAGGTCCTTTGCTGTTGTTCTGGGATTGATTTGCACCTTTCCCACCAAAGTACGTTCATCTCTAGGAGACAGAATGCGTCTCCTTCCTGAGTGGTATGACGGCTGTGTGGTCCCATGGTGTTTGTACTTGCATACTATTGTTTGTACAGATGAACGTGGTACCTTCAGGCATTTGGAAATTGCTCCCAAGGATGAACCAGACTTGTGGAGGTCCTTTTGTATTTCCCATGATGTCAATCAAAGAGGCACTGAGTTTGAAGGTAGGCCTTGAAATACATCCACAGGTACACCTCCAATTGACTCAAATAATGTCAATTAGCCTATCAGAAGCTTCTAAAGCCATGACATCATTTTCTGGAATTTTCCAAGCTGTTTAAAGGCATAGTCAACTTAGTGTATGTAAACGTCCGACCCACTGGAATTGTGATACAGTGAAGTTTAAACCTGTGCTTATAAAAAGCATGAGCTGGTGCACACACAGAGAAAATAATTTAGAGGTGCTGACTAACAGTGAATAAACTGTGAGCTTTAAAAACAAAGTGACTCCTTGTTTTTATAGTTAAACCTGTGCTTGAAATTCACTGCTCATCTGAGGGACCTTACAGATGTGTGGGGTACAGATATGGTTAGTCATTCAAACACCATTATTGCACACTGAGTCCATGCAACTTATTATCTGACTTTTTAAGCAGATTTTTACTCCTGAAGTTATTTATGCATGACATAACAAATACTTATTGACTGAAGACATTTAAAAAACAAATCCCAAAACACAATTCTACTTTGACATTATGTGGTGTTGTGTGTCGATCAGTGACACAAAATCTAAATGTAATCAATTTTAAATGCAGGCTGCAACACAACAAAATGTGGAAAAAGTTTGACTACTTTCTGAAGGCACTGTACATCATGTGTACAGTATATGACAAATAAACAAACTTGAACTTTGAATGGAAGAGGGACGGTAGCCAGAAAGAGAGGGGAAAAGATGGCCAGCTTTGTGGTTCGATTATAGGAGAACAAAACACTGAAAAGACATAGGCCCTTAAGTTGTGTCCTCAAATGTTATGTCATCTAAAAATCTCACATTAGCTTGTAGAACTGACAAAATTAAATACATTATTGAGGTCTTTTAACTTATTCCATTCTAGAGTTAATTTTTGTTTTGGCTCATTTCAGAGTGTCTTTATATTCATACTTGTCACGTCCTGACCAGTAGAGGGAGTATTTGTATTGTAGTTTGGTCAGGACGTGGCAGAAGGGTATTTGTTTCATATGGTTCGGGTTGTGTGTGTAGTATTTAAGGGGTGTTTGGTTCATGTATTCCGGGGTTTTAGTGTATGTTCTGGTTTTCTATGGTTTTCTGGTTTGTCTATTTCTTTGTTGTCTGTGTGGCTCCCGATCAGGAACAGCTGTACGTCGTTGTTCCTGATTGGGAGTCATATATTAGGAGCTTGTTTTCACCTGGGGTTTTTGTGGGTAGTTGTCTTTTGCACTGCTAGTTATTTAGCCAGCGAAACTGTCTCCTGTCGTGTTTTCTGCATTTCTTGTTTTTCTGTGTTCAACGTATTTAATAAATATGATGTAGAGCACGCAACCCGCTGCGTGTTGGTCCACTTTCTCCGACAGTGATTTCTCATTATCAGACGATGAAGATCGTGACAATACTATGCATGTAGCTTTGTTATGTATGGAGTTGTGTTTCTTTGTTTTGCGGACACTTGCATTTCTCTTTACAGTTGATTTTCCCTGTTCATGTCAGTATGCAGTAACTTTAAAACTAACTATTGACATGTTGCACCTTCACCTTGTTACCTTGCAATGAGCCAAGGAGGACGACTTTTTCAGAGGTGAAAAAGCCTGTGAAATTACTATTAAAACAATTGTCTACTTTGACACTTTTTACAACCAGGACAGGAGCGAGAGAGGAAGGTAGACAAGAGACGGCAACATAGAAGACTAAGAGACAGCAACAGAAGAGAGTAGACAAGAGAGACAGCAACAGAAGAGGGTAGACAAGAGAGACAGCAACAGACGAAACAGAGAAAGCGATGGAGAGAGGCAGAGGTGGGGTGAGCACACAGTAGACTGTATCACTTAAAGCTGCTCTATGGATTCTAATTACTGCACAGTGTGTGTGTGTGTGTGTGTGTGTGTGTGTGTGTGTGTGTGTGTGTGTGTGTGTGTGTGTGTGTGTGTGTGTGTGTGTGTGTGTGTGTGTGTGTGAGCGAGCGAGAGAGACGGCGTTTGGGTACTGTGGGAGTTTTTAATCAGTTTGGCTCATTGGACATGTCAGTGTCTATGTTTGAAGTTGTTGAGTGGTATGGAGATTTTTGGCAATACACTGTACAGTAGATGTATGTGTTCCAGAGTAGAGAGACCCACAGTAGCTACTGTAATTGAGTACTGGCAGTGTCTGCTGTGGCAGGTGTGAAGGTACCTGAGGAAGATTTCAATCCTCAATGCTCATCTCAAAGTGCACCAAATTCATGCATTTAGCTATTTAAATGACTTTTTTGATGGATGGGGGAGGATGCACCCGGAGGCCACTACTGGCTTTGGGTTAAGCCCCCCAATGTCTTCAAATCCTAGAAACGCCCCTGTCCATTATACCAGAGGCCAATTCAGGACCCCACTGGACATTATGAAGCCTATCACCTAAGTGCCAATGCCACGCCTACCCCCACTTCACTTCCACTGCACCAAATACCCTTGTTTCAGACTTCTAATTATCCTTACACCTCTGAAGACTCTAGCCACTTCCATGCCAGTCGGAAGAGCGTAGGTGTTTTATCTCTGAACACTTAAAAGCTTGTTTCCCCACCGACTGTTGGATAAGGGAAACCATGGAGTGTTAAATAGTTAAAGACGCTAACCATCCAAGCAATAGATGATTCTCTCTGCTTCCGCACGGCAAGTGGTCCCGGTGCATCAAGTCTGGCGCCAACAGGCTCTTGAACAGCTTCTATCCCCCAGCAATAAGACTGTTAAATAGCTAACAAAATAGCTGCACTCACTCACACATAACATGCACACACATCCGTGGCGGCCGGTGCTGTTTAAGATGAGGGAGGACAATCATATTAGACGACTGTCATTCATATTCCATTCACCCAGTTCAATGTAACATCGATAGATTTAGGCTTCTACGTACATGATACTTACATTTTCTCTATATTCGTCATGAGGATGCTGCAACCTATGAAGGAAAGTTTATTTGAGGTGACAGACAGTGACACGTTCAATACTGCCTTGCACACGCTTACCTGCATCTAGCTGATCTAGAGTGGAATCATTAGTCCAACAGTTGCAAATTCAGCCATGTTATATTCCTTCTTGCATCTACGCTCTCTCCTCCTCTCACATTTCCCCTTCGCTTGTGGGCTTCAATGCACAACACATCAACTGTATGTTACCAGGCGAAAAAAAACCTTTCCAAGACAAAACATATCATAACCTCTAGCAGCTACACACAACCAACATCGTTGTCACCATCTTAGATAAACTGATGTCCTAGTCAACATAGCTAATAGATCTAACAAGTTAGCAAACATGCTACAATTATGCAGTCAGTAAGCAGCTTAGCAGTTACACCGGCGGGCCCCGGTGTCAATAAATTAGTAAAACCAAATGCTTACCTTGACTTGGAAGAATTCCAGTGTTGGATAGTCATAGTCAGCTAGCCTATATTGCATCCCTCTATTTGAGCCTAGTGTTCGAGTAGTCTAAACTAGCTTACTGTATTTTCTGGCTAAGTCAGTGAAAGTTAAAAAAATGCTGAAATAACTATTTTGCTCTCTCTCTCTCTCTCTCACTCTTGATTCTCCTTACTTTTTGAATAAATTAATTTGTTCAAAACTGTTCAACTATTGTCTTTCGCTCTCTTTGAGTCTACTACTCACTACATTTTATGCACTGCAGTGCTAGCTAGCTGTAGCTTATGTTTTCAGTACTAGGTTCATTCTCTGATCCTTTGATTGGGTGGACTACATGTCAGTTCTATCAAGGCACAAGGCGAGACCCAGATGCAGACACAGGAGGCAAATGGTCGGAGTCTTAGATGTTTATTGATCCAAAAAGGAGTAGGCAAGAGAATGGTTGTGGACAGGCAAAAGGTCGAAACCAGTTCACAGTCCAGGAGGTACAGAGTAGCAGGCAGGCTCGAGGTCAAGGCAGGCAGAATGGTCAGGCAGGCGGGTACAGAGTCCAGAAACAGGAAAGGGTCAAAACCGGGAGGACTAGCAAAAAGAGAATAGAAAAAGGCAGGAGCACGGGAAAAACACGCTGGTTGACTTGGACATACAAGACGAACTGGCACAGAAAGACAGGAAACACAGGGATAAATACACTGGGGAAAACATGCGACACATGGAGGAGGTGGGGACAATCACAAGGACAGGTGAAACAGATCAGGGTGTGACAAGTTCATGCTGCAAGAGCTCTGATAGGTTGGAGGACGTCCGCCAGATGTTGTCATAATTACTGTGTAAGTCTATGGAAGGGGGTGAGAATCATGAGCCTCCTAGGTGTTGTATTGAAGTCAATGTACCCAGAGGAGGACAGAAGCTGTCCTCTGGCTACGCCATGGTGCTACCCTACAGAGTGCCGTTGATGCTACTGTAGACCTTCATTGCAAAATAGTGTGTTTTAATCAATTATTTGGTGACGTGAATATATTTAGTATAGTTTTATCTAAAAAGGATAACTTTTTAAATGTTACAATATTTTTGAGGAGGATGGTCCTCCCCTTCCTCCTCTGAGGAGCCTCCACTGACATACATTTATACTGACTCGACACACACGCACACCGACTCATATACAAGCTGCTGCTACGCTTTAAAAAAAATCTTATGTCCTTTTGCCTAGTCACCTTACCCCTATACATATCTACCTCCATCACTCCTGTATCCCTGCACATTGTACATATGGTACTGGAACTGATCCTGTATCTAGTATGCTTACTTACTCACTTATTGTGTTCTTCATATTGCTTCTTACTTCTTGTGTTTTTCCCCCTAGTATTACATTGTTATTGATTTATTGCATTGTTGGGTTTTGAGTTTGCAAATGAGGCATTTCACCTTATTTGTGCATGTGACATTAAAACTTGAAACTTAAAAAAACTTGGTGGAGTTGTAAAATCGCCTTCGTTTGCTTTGATTATTTACCTTTCAATCACTACACCCTCCCTTCTATTCCCATGCATTTGATTGGCTGATTAGTTTCTGCCAGTGTTTCATGAAGCTACATTTCCTGTCCTATCAAAATAACTCAGTGATATGTGTGTGTTGCTCCCAATGACTGTGTGTATGGCCTGCTCCAGCAGAGATGGAAAAGGAAGCAAGACATCTCACTGGCAAAATGTTTATGGTTCGTATAAATGTAGACCAGACCCAGCTGCTATTGCATTGGTGTCTATGGGACCGGAACTGTGACCTTTTGAAAGGTAAATGGCCTGAGTAAGACATCTTCATTTATCCACCATCATTGGCTTTAGGTGCACAGATCCACTAGACTTCTCTCAAAGTCTGTATCAGTAATTTTGGTAACACTTTACTTAACACCCGGTGTTATAACACGTCATAACCATGTCATCATTATATGTCGTAACAGCTGACATAACTTGCCATAACCTGTCGTAAGATGGTCATAACACTGTCATGACCCATATATTTACACCTGTTGTGACACATATTGCATTATTTTATGCCTGGTTATAACACCTACATAAGAGAGTCAAAACCCATATTCATTCAAATTAGTTTTTTCCCTGTCAAAAAGTTTCCTTTCATTTGAAAGTTTGTTTCTTATATCCTTTGTTGTTGTTGTTGTTGTAATGAATCCTTTACAGTCATGTTTTCTTCATCATATTTTAAATAACTTGTAGAAAATACAAATGTATGACACCGTCATGAGGCATTATGACCAGCATTATGACCAGCCTGTGTCACACAGTTGGACAAAGAAAATACACTTTATGACACTGTCAATACGCATTATGACCATCATAATCAGATAAGCCAGATAGGCCTATCACGTACATGCCCTTATGTCAGTCATCAGACATAAATAGGGTGTCTTGCTCCTGAAATCAGCCCCTACATTCATCCCAGTCATCAGCAACAGAGCTTTGGTGTAGGTGCATGTCTGACATCAATGTGTGGGCAATTACAATGATAATTTAATATGGCAAGTAAAAATAAAAATATATATAACATAAACATACTGTTGCCATGTAGGCTGTGGTGTAATGGAATGTTTTGCCTTGTGTGGTAGGTTTTGACACTCTTATGTAGGTATCATTAAATATAATAACTACCGTGGTAGGTTTTGTGGGTTTTGACACTCTTATGTAGGTATCATTAAATATAATAACTACCGTGGTAGGTTTTGTGGGTTTTGACACTCTTATGTAGGTATCATTAAATATAATAACTACCGTGGTAGGTTTTGTGGGATTTGACACTCTTATGTAGGTGTTATTAAATATAATAACTACCGTGGTAGGTTTTGTGGGATTTGACACTCTTATGTAGATGTTATTAAATATAATAACTACCGTGGTAGGTTTTGTGGGTTTTGACAATCTTATGTAGGTGTCATAACCAGCCATAAAATAACTCAATATATGTCACAACAGGTCTTAATATATGTGTCATGACAGTGTTATGACCATATAACACATTATGACAGGTTATGTCAGCCATTATGACATATTATGACATGGTTATGACCATGTCATAACGTGTTCTGACGCTCGGTGTCAAGTAAAGTGCTACCGTAATTTGACATACATTTGACAATATTTATTGACGATTGGCTGTAAAAATAGATTTAGTGTCACTATCACGTCAAAGCACAAGGCGGCTTATCTCAAACCCAGGACTTGGCCCATGTATCCACTCCCGCAGATTTCTGGGAAAGACAGCATACTCTGTCATAAAGCTAAGTTCTAGGATAAATTCACTCATCAGTGGACAGTTGAACAGCAAGACCCAGCCACCTTTCCATGGAAATGAGGTGAATAAGCAGATTACTCCATCATGGGCTGGACGGACAACCATGTACTGCAACGTCAGAATGAAGTTCACAAAATGCAAAGGAGTAGGCCTATGTGGACACAGGCAAAGACCATGGCAGAGAGGAAAACAATGGAGACCAAAACTGGGGCCAGATTCTCTGAGCTATTTAAATTGACATATTTCATGCCCATAGACATGGATGTAGTGGACCCTATGCATAATATTTGACTGGGGACAGCAAAGCACGTTTTTACCATCTGAAATCATATTGGTGTGCTGGATGATGGAGTACTAAGAAATATTCAGCTTAAAGTTGATGTGCTGAAAACACCTGCAGATATCCCGCTGGGCACACACTGGTTGAATCAACGTTGTTTCCACGTCACTACAATGAAATTGCGTTGAACTGACTTGGAATAGACGTTGAATTGATATCTGTGCCCAGTGTGATAGGCCAACTACATGCTAAAATCTCAAGACATTTGCCTGCCCTGTAAACAGCTGTTTGTCATAACAAGTGAAAAAAGGAATGATCAGAATAGTGTCTTCAGATGAATGTATCCAGACTGGATCTCACCATCGTACAGCTGACAGAACAACATGATGAGGTAGACATGCTGGGAGAGGTTCTAAGCACTGATCAAAGTCAAAGTTTTCATTCATCGTGTGTACTTGCAAAGTGGTTCGCCACTGACAGACAGTTGGGCTACCACACATTCAACTAGATGCAGATCTAACACCAGGCGTAGTAATACAGTTGTTCTCTTTGTGATGTGCTTCTTGGTCCAGCACATGAAAAAACATGCATTTCTCATATCATAGCTCGTGTAAATTGGTTCCAGAAACATCCGAATCAATATAATTTCAAGCCCCCTGTTGAGGTTTGGGGCAAGGCATTGAAATCTGTTTCAGAGGCACATGTTATTCCAGTTCAGTGAACCGTTGTGCGTATTATGAACCGTTGTGCGTATTGCCAGTATAAAGTGCAGTTTGCCAGTATAAAGTGTAGTTTGCCAGTACAAAGTGTAGTTTGCCAGGATACAGTGCAGTTTGCCAGGATAAAGTGCAGTTTGCCAGTATAAAGTGCAGTTTGCCAGTATAAAGTGTAGTTTGCCAGTATAAAGTGCAGTTTGCCAGTATAAAGTGCAGTTTGCCAGTATAAAGTGTAGTTTGCCAGTATAAAGTGCAGTTTGCCAGGACTACAGAGAGTAACTGTGGTAGTAACCCTTTTAAGCAGGGCTGTATTTTAGGCATTAGGCTGCTCGGAGAAAAAACTATGAGAAATCAAGAGGCCTAGCATTGGGAATTTGACAGCAAAGCTACTGTTCATTTCTTAAATTGTGGAGGTAAAAAAACATTTCATTATTAATCATTCTGTTTATTTTATAAAGTGTATCATACTTTTTAAAACGTTTTATTATCCATTTTTTATATGCAACTTTGCATTGTACTGTGAAACTGCTTGAGGTGTTCAAAGCCAATTTTTAGCTTGACCTTTAATCAATCACTCCTTTGTGTTTGGTGTTCTTTGATAACATTTGACCTCTTTTACTGTGGGCTCGTTTTTTCATTTGATTGTTTTAAGTGCGTTGTTATTTTAAATGCACTTCAAATAAATGTTGAATTGAAGTTTGATTTGATAGCGCATCTTTAATGGATGATTGCATGAATATAGACTCCATTAACTTTACAGTCTATCATTTTTATTAAGATCAATCAATCAAATGTATTTATAAAGCCCTTTTTACATCAGCCGATGTCAGAAAGTGCTATACAGAAAGCCAGCCTAAAACCCCAAACAGCAAGCAATGCAGATGTAGAAGCACGGTGGCTAGGAAAAACTATCTAGAAAGGCAAGAACCTAGGAAAAAACCTAGAGAGGAACCAGGCTCTGAGGGGTGGCCAGTCCTCTTCTGGCTGTGCCGGATGGAGATTTTAACAGAACATGGCCAAGATGTTCAAATGTTCATAGATGACCAGCAGGGTCAGATAATAATAGTAATCACAGTGGTTGTAGAGGGTGCAACAGGTCAGCACCTCAGGAGTAAATGTCAGTTGGCTTTTCATAGCCAAGCATTCAGAGTTTGAGACAGTAGGTGCGGTAACGAGAGAGAGTCGAAAACAGCAGGTCTGGGACAAGGTAGCATGTCCGGTGAACAGGTCAGGGTTCCATAGGCAGAACAGTTGAAACTGGAGCAGCAGCAAGACAAGGTGGACTGGGGACAGCCAGGAGTCACCAGGCCAGGTAGTGCTGAGGCATGGTTCCAGAGCTCAGGTCCTCCGGGAGGGAGAGGGAGAGGGAGAGGGAGAGAGAGAATTAGAGGGAGCGTTTTTCAAATGTATGAACTAGGTTATAGGACTACTAAATAAATGTTTGGAGTAGATTGCCTGCTGAGCTGAACTAGGGTGTGATATGAGGACAATAGACAAGGTGTTAGGGTTATTAACATTTGTAAAGGTCCATGACATTCCAGAGCCGACTAGTCAAGACTGGTCAAGTTCTGTTTTTATTCTGACTCAATACTGAGTTTCTACTTCTCATCATTAAACATATTCTGACTTACAGTGCATTCGGAAAGTATCAGACCCCTTCCCTTTTTCCAAAATGTGTTACTTTACAGCCTTATTCTACAATTTACTAAATGATCAATCTACACACAATACCCCAAAATGACAAAGTGAAAACACGTTTTTAAAAATGTTTGCAACTTTATTAAAAATAAAAAACAGAAATACATTATTTACATAAGTATTCTGACCATTTGCTATTAGACTCGAAATTGAGCTCAGGTGCATCCTGTTTCCATTGATCATCCCTGAGATATTTCTACAACTTACGTGGGTAACTTTTACTATGGTAAATTCAATTAATTGGACATGATTTGGAAAGGCACACACCTGTCTATATAAGGTCCCACAGTTGACAGTGTATGTCCCACAATTGACAGTGCAAAAACCAAGCCATGAGGTAGAAGGAATTGTCAAACACAAATCCCCCGAGACAGGATTGTGTCGAGGCACAGATCTGGGGAAGGGTACCAAAACATTTCTGCAGCATTGTAGGTCCCCAAGAACACAGTGGACTCTGTCAATCTTAAATGGAAGAAGTTTGGAACCACCAAGACTCTTCCTAGAGCTGGCTGCCCATCCAAACTGAGAAGGGCCTTGGTCAGGGAGGTGACCGAGAACCTGATGGTCACTCTGACAGAGCTCCAGAGTTCCTCTGTGGAGAAGGGAGAACCTTCCAGAAGGACAACCATCTCTGCAGAACTCCACCAGTCAGGCCTTTATGGTGTCCAGACAGAAGCCACTCCTCAGTAAAAAGCACATGACAGTCTGCTTGGAGTTTGCCAATAGGCACCTAAAGGACTATCAGACCATGAGAAACAAGATTCTCTGGTCTGATGAAACAAAGATTGAACTCTTTGGCCTGAATGCCAAGCATCATGTCTGGAGGAAACCAGGCACCGTCCCTACGGTGAAGCATGGTGGTGGCAGCATCATGCTGTGGGGATGTTTTTCAGCAGCAGGGACTGGGAGACTAGTCAGGATCGTGGGAAAGATAAACGGAGCAAAGTACAGCGAGATCATTGATGAAAACCTGCTCCAGAGCGCTCAGGACCTCAGACTGGGGCAAAGGTTCACCTTCCAACTGGACAACGACCCTAAGGACACAGCCAAGACAATGCATGAGTGTTGTCTGTGAATGTCCTTGAGTGGCCCAGCCAGAGCCCGGATTTCAAAACGATCAAACCGCTCTGGAGAGACCTGAAAATAGCTGTGCAGCAACGCTCCCCATCCAACCTGACAGAGCTTGAGAGGATATGCAGAGAAGAATTGGAGAAACTCCCCAAATACAGGTGTGCCACGCTTGTAGCGTCATACCCTAGAAGACTCAAGGCTGTAATCGCTGCCGAAGGTGTTTCAACAAAGTACTGAGTAAAGGGTCTGAATACTTATGTGAATGTGTAATTTTCATTTTTTATTGTTAATCAATTTGCTAACATTTCTAAAAAACTGTTTTTGCTTTGTAATTATGGGGTATTGTGTGTAGATTGATGAGGGAAAAAAGCAATTTAATCAATTTTAGAATAAGGCTATAACGTCACAAAATGTGGAAAAAGTCAAGGGGTCTGAATACTTTCTGAATGCACTGTACATGTACACACTTGGTGACAGGCCAATTAACAATTAACACAGTCTTCCTGTCTTTAGCATTTCACTGTGATTACTGCTGTAAATAAATGGGACAAATTACTGTCAAAGAAGAGTGATTTACTCCAAATGCTCCAAAGAGGTTCATTACCTTTTCAGTTGAAAAGGCCTAATATTCAATGGAAATGGACCTTGGTCCCTTTGACCCTTAATGTTTCAAATTCATAAATGTTATATATAGAATGCAGATTATTCAAAGTCCCATATTTATTTTACGGAGCTGTGAATGTACAGAACAAGAAGGCCAGCACACTGTTAAAGCTCCCAATTCATAGCTTTATTGACGACGTTTCCGAAAAGGATCTTCGTCAGGTCAAACACGCGGAGTGTTCACATCCCAAAATATACAAGGAGTTGTGTAAGTCCACCGTCGAACACATGACCTCATAAGCAATTACAGTATTTTACCTCTCTGTGGACATGCTAGGCAGACAGAGAGGAAACAATTATGGCTAATAGATCCTAACAACATCATTTACCTTGAAATGGCCATTCAGTGACTATGGAGAGCAATTGTTTACTCTACCATCAACTCCCCTGAGGCCCCACTTGACATTTCTCAATGAAAGGCCACCAAGGACCATGCCTGTTATGTCGTGTTGGCCAGTGCCAGAGCACCATATTTTTAGAGATAGAGAGAGGCGGTGGGTGCAGTGTTTACATGGGACTAGATGTAATCAGCTCGATTGCATTTTGGCAGGGGTGGCGGGTTTAAAGAGCACTCGTGTGAGCGCACACACACGGACACACGCATTTGTGCACCTTTTTAAAAAGAAATTCCATTTCAACATCGGGAAACCAACTCCACTTGGGATTAATCCTTTTGTTTTCCCAAGTGTGTCCACTTACGCTCAGCAAACACCAAATCAAAGCCAACCAAACCAAACCAAACTGAGCCTGTGTTGCAATTAAACGACAAACCCAACAAGACATAGCACTCTTTCCATTTTCAAAGCTCCATAAGGAATACATTTACATTTGGACCGAGGCCAGTCTTTGTTTACAGAGCATCCCAATCCAATACTCTGCCTGACACTCCCGCTGTATGGCAGAGAGACAGGAGACCACAGGGAGTGGAGTGATTTATGCTAAGACAACACCCAGGACCCGCAAAGTGCGTCAGTGCTCCAAGGAATCTGCTTAAACAACAATAGAGGGAAGAATTAAACCAGCCAGACATCAGCTAGAATGATTTACCACGGCAACGGTGTGTTGGAACCCGGTGAGGTTCAAGCTTCTCGAAAATCAGTCACTATGAGTCACAGAGGTCAACTCATGGTGCAAGGCTAAGCTAGCTGATGTAGGCTAAGGCCTCCAGCCATTGTTAATCCCCTGGCACTGTTTTGATGGAGAGTGACAAAGGACAGGAGGACAGGAGGGACAGGTACAGAAAGGTCTAAATGCCATGCTGGGATTGAGCTGACCTTTCTTAACGTCTGGAGGACCTGGTGGCTTGGGGGTCGGGAAGGAAGGAGGGAGGTGATAAGAGGGAGAATTGTGAAGGAGGTGAATGGTATGGCAAAATATACATCTGTGGAGGTTTCCAGTAAAAGTGGAAAGGCTAAGTTGCAAAATTTGACTCAATCGTTCACTTTGTGAAAAGATTTTGATGTGGAGACACCCTAGACATGGGCCTTAGGGGCCGTAGCGGCCATCTTACAAAATGACTGCCAACTGTAACACTATTTTACAGTTCAGAAGGACTATTTTTAGATAAACACTGGTATTGAACTGGTATTGTTCTGTACCTTACACCTTGTGATGACAGCTTAAAACACAGGACAGTTGAGCTAAAGGATGGGCAAAGTGCTCTCTTTCTTTCTCTCTGAATTCAATTTAATTTAAAGGGATTTATTGGCATGGAACCCTATGTTTACATTGCCAAAGCAAGTGAAATAAACAATCAGAAATTGTAAGCACTACACACACCATTTTTTAAATAATAGAGACATTTCAAAAGTACAGTGTTGTAACAATGTGCAAATTGTGTAGTACAAAAGGGAAAATAAATAAAACAGATAAATATAGGTTGTATTTACAATGGTGTTTGTGCTTCACTGGTTGCCCTTTTCTTGTGGCTGTAACGATCGTCGTAAGGAGTAGACCAAGGTGCAGCGTGTTCAGTGCTCATGAAAAAATATTTAATTCAACTCAGAACACTAAAGCAAACAATAAACAAAGAAACCACGACCGTCACGTTCTGCAGGCTTTACAGAGCTGTGCAAAACAAGATCCCACACAGAAGGAGGGAAAAGGGCTGCCTAAGTATGATTCCTAATCAGAGACAACGATAGACAGCTGCCTCTGATTAGGAACCATACTCGGCTCAACACAAAGAAATAGAACACATAGACTGGCATAGAATGCCCACCCCACATCACACCCTGACCTAACCCCAAAAAAAGGAAAATAAACGGCAATCTAAGGTCAGGGTGTGACAGTACCCCCCCAAAGGTGCGGACTCCCGGCCGCAAACCTGAACCTATAGGGGAGGGTCCGGGTGGGCATCTACTCCTGGCGGCGGCTCTGGTTTGGGGCGTAGCCCCCACTCCGCCCGCTGATCCCTCCGTTATTGTGTCTCCGGAGGAACCAGACCGTGGATCCTCGCCGGAGGCTCAGAACTGGAACCCCCCGCTGGAGGTTCCGGACTGCAGACCGCCGCTGAAGACTCCGGACTGCAGACCGTCTCAGGAGGTTCCGGACTGCAGGCCATCTCAGGAGGTTCCGGACTGCAAGCCCTCTCAAGAGGTTCCGGACTGGGAACTGTCGCCGGACGCTCTGGACTGGGAACTGTCGCCGGACGCTCTGGACTGGGAACTGCCGCCGGACGCTCTGGACTGGGAACTGCCGCCGGACGCTCTGGACTGGGAACTGCCACCGGACGCTCTGGACTGGGAACTGCCACCGGACGCTCTGTACTGGGAACTGTTGCCGGAAGCACTGGACTGGGCAGACGCACTGAAAGCCTAGTGCGTGGAGCCGGGACAGGTGGCATCAGACTGGTGACATGCGTTTCAGGGCGAATGCGAGGAGTAGGCACAGGACGTACCGGGCTGTTGAGACGTACTGGAGACCTGGTGTGTATAGCTGGTATCAATTGTTCCGGAACTTCCACACACTTCTCAGGACGAGTACAGGGAGCTGACTCAGGTGGCACCAAACTGACGACACGTTCCTTTGGGAAAAACTTGTGCATCCTCCACCAACTCAACAACTCTCCCATTTCTCTCTTCTCCCTCTTCGGCTCTGTTTCACTCCTCGGCTCCTCCGACTGCTCCATGTGCCCCCCCCCCCCCATTTTTTTCTTGGAGTTTCTGTAGCCTTCCTTACTGACTTTGTAGCTGTCCCTCCTTTGCTGCTTCCGCCTGCTTCCCTGGCAAGCTCTTTTCTCCTGCAACTATTTCTTCCAAAGTCCACGATATATTCCTCCTAATTTCCTCAAAAGTCCACTGGTCCTCCCCATGCTGCTTGGTCATATTGAGGTCGGATCTTCTATAACGATCGTCGTAAGGAGTAGATCAAGGTGCAGCGTGTTCAGTGCTCATGAAAAAATATTTAATTCAACTCAGAACACTAAAGCAAACAATAAACAAAGAAACCACGACCGTCACGTTCTGCAGGCTTTACAGAGCTGTGCAAAACAAGATCCCACAGACAAAGAGGGAAAAGGGCTGCCTAAGTATGATTCCTAATCAGAGACAACGATAGACAGCTGCCTCTGATTAGGAACCACACTCGGCTCAACACAAAGAAATAGAACACATAGACTGGCATAGAATGCCCACCCCACATCACACCCTGACCTAACCCCCCAAAAAGGGAAAATAAACGGCAATCTAAGGTCAGGGTGTGACAGTGGCAACAGGTCACACATCTTGCTGTTGTGATGACACACTGGTATTTAACCTAATAGATAGGAGAGTTTATCAAAATTGGATCTCAAATTCTTTGTTGGTCTGTGTAATCTGAGGGAATATGTGTCTCTAGCAGGAGGTTAGGAAGTGAAGCCCCCCCCTCTCTCTCTCTGCTCATCTCTCTCTCTCTGCTCATCTGACACAGAGTCACAGGCACACGGTGATTCCTGATTTGCTCTCGTCACAAACACGCAATCTGGTTGGTAGAGCCTATATGAGGGACAGTGTATCCATTGATCTTTACCGGGTACGTTTTTATTGAGACGCGCGCGGTGTGTCGACCTATAAAAGAGGAGTGCGGCTTGGAGCGCGGGACCAGACTTTCCCCTGTTCTGTTCTTGAGGTGCGATAGAGACTCCATACAAAGATACTGAGCAATATGGAGGGGACTTTCCGAGAGCAGCTTTTCTTCCTTGTGTTATGTCTGTCGTTTCTGAAGGGAGACACCAGATACATCGAGGTAAGCCTCTGAAGTCACTTTGCCCGTTAATTTACCTTTTTCGTTCCCATGTGTTTAATGTACTAGACTTTGTCATACGAGCTCAATTAATGCAATAATGTTTTCTGTATGAGAAAAGTTGTTACAACTTTTTGTACTGAAGTCAAATAATGTTATCATTGTAATAGCTGTCATTGTGCACTTGATTTATGCATTAACCTTTACTAAAACACTTGAGTTATCTTGCTTGACGGTATATTGTTGTCACTTGTCCACATTAAATCTTGACTTTCTTTTTTAAAATATTATCTAAATGTCGTTTTTTTTGTGTGCAGGAAAATGACATTACACCAGAGGGATTATTTGCACTTCTTAATTCAGAGCTCAAAAGAGAAATACCCGAGACATTAATTTACAGGCGACCCCTCCGTAAGTAACTAACTGAAGTCATTTCTTAAAAACCGTAACTGACTGAAGTACTTTCTTAAAAGACTTTATTATGCATATTTGCCTTATACACGGTCGATCTGTGAAGCAATAATTATTTTTTGCCGACATGATCAAATCTTCAAAAATGCTTTTATTTAGCATGAAAGGTAAATAAAAATGTAAATCTGAATTTTTCAGTCACAATTGTGTATGGATTTGTGTGAATACTATATAATCGAAAATAATAAAAGTGTGATTTAGGCCTCTTGTAATTTATATAATTATAATCTGTATATAACTTTATTGACTAAATTTACAAATTGATGTATACTACTTGAGGAATTGGAAATGTATATTAGATTGCATTTTTGTCAGAAAAAAAAGATAAACAGCCAATGTGCACACAATTTAATGTTAACCCTGTCTCTGTCTCCATTTCTCTCTCCCTCTCCATGTCATCTCCCTTTCTGTCTCTATCTCCCACTCTCCCCCCTCTCTGTTACTCCCACACCCATCTCCCTCCTTCTTCCCCTCTTCCCTATCTCTCCCCTCTATCTCTCCTCCTTCTCCCTATCCTTCTCTACCACCTTCCCTTTCTTCCTCCCGTCCTCATCCTCTCCCGCTCTCAGGTTGTCTGGACATGGTGGCAGTAGAGGGTCAGTTCACCTTCACAGCAGACCGGCCTCAGCTCAGCTGTGCTGCTTTCTTCATCGCTGAGCCCGACCAGGTCATCAGTGTGGAGTATAACAGCGTCGACATCGACTGCAGGGGAGGAGACTTCATCAAGGTAACCGCGCGCGCACATGTGGCATGCACGCACACATGCAAAGTACACATGCACAGCAAACACACACACACACACACCACCTCTTTCACACCCACATACATCCCAAATACTATTCTCCTCCCACCTTCACCTTGACTGACGTCAGCACCACCAGGTCCAGGGGTAGATTCACTTTTCCAGACAGTTGATGGGATGAAATTCCCGGCAGACTATTTTGTTGTTATTCGTGCCCAGGTCTGAGTAGTGCTCTTCCTCCGAGGCTAGGCGTAATCCCTCACCTTACCCCCTGGCCTGGGAACACTCGTTCTCAGTAGAAGATAATTACAGACTCCTAAACACCACAAAATGATATAGTCACTTAGCAGATGCTGTCATCAAGGGTAACACAGGGTATTTTCCGGTGTCGTTTTCTTACTTGACTTTTGTGAATTTGTGCTAAGGTCCCACCCTTGATTTACAGCCAGATCATACCCGATCGACTTCAGTATTCAACGTTTGTCCAAGTCCCCAGGACATCGGGAGATGCCTCCAATACCTTCCACTAGGGGCAACCTGAGCACCTATTACCCTCTAGTAGGCTCCAAGGATGGCGGGTTCAATCCCAGTGCTAGGCACTCTTTTGTATTTTTCTCTGTTTTAACCCTATCCCAAACCTTAACCCTTACTGTAGCCCTTTACACTCATACGCGTATGTGGGTTGAAAATGGCATCTTTGGGCACTAATAAGCACCTAATCGGAAAGCAGTATTTTGAAAGATGAGACGTTGAGGATTATAATAAATACTGATTTGATGTCGTACAAGCAAGCCAAACACCCGTGAGTCCAAATGTGCACTTCACATTTCTATATTATACAACTCATGTCATATACAGTGTCAACGTTCTTTTCATCGCTGTGTTTGATGTACAGTTACAAGATGACACGGGGTCGTACCCTGGGTTGTTCATTGTGAAGAACACCCGCCTGAACGCACGCATGACTCCTTTCTATGCGCCCCAAAATGACGATCGGTTTCTCTGAATTGTCTTGTGGAGAGCCTTACACTGTAAGATCCTATTTTATAACTTGGCTAGTCATGTTGGCAACAGAACAAGCTTGCAAGTAACACCCACCTGACCCAGATTGCGATTTATAATGAGAAGTTTTTTTTTAACAGTAATTGTGTTTGGATGCAGGGTTGTGTTCCAAACAAAACAACTACAAGTGTGCTCGTTCTAGTTCCTTAACGGCACATGGGAGAGCTAAAGCACCATATAGTTGAAGACTCTTCTTTGAGTCATAAAAGTGTATTGGAATTACTTTGGACCTGTAAACGCTTTGGAGAGGTGTTTGGCCACTTGGAGTTAGTCCTCTCACTCAAATCCGTGTTATTCTTTTGTCTTACGTTGCACCCACCTCAAATTTTCCAGGAATATTCTTATCATCTTACTAAATATCCAGAATATTTTCAGATTTCGTTATCAACAAATGCGGTGAAAAGTACAGTAAATGTAAAATGCACATAAAATCAACAGTGTAATGTTTGGATTCAGTCTTGTGTCAGGTGAACTGTTGTTTCATCAACTTTGGTCAGATAATTTCCCCATGATCTCAAAACTGTTCCTTTCAATTGCTACCATGCTTATGCATTTGCTTTTCATATTTCTTCTGTAAGAAACATTTCAATTTAGCCATATTCATATCGGCCAATTCCCACGAGTGTAAAGGGTTAACCAGTCGGAATTAATGGCTAAACTTAACTGTAGAAATTTGACGTTTTGTGCAAGGGCAAATTGAGTGCAAGGGCAAGTTGAGTCACAGAGTACGCATTTCCTAATGGAAATATGCAAATACATGCTACAACGCGCCAATAGGATCTTTCTAGCTTGTGCTTGGCTCTGCCCACCGCCTTGCTTGTTCTGCCCACTATGCTTAACTTGCTCCCATTGGAAACGATACCCTGTGGTCTATCTTGGGTTAGTTCTTTGGTGATACCTTGTTTGGAATTAACCACACAGTCACATAGTCACTTCCTGATTTGAACACTGGCTCAAACGGAAGTCACGTTTAAAAGTCAATTACAGTGAACAGATTGTTCATCTGCATTTTTTAGAACCCTCGTTTTGCTTACAGAGAGAACTTCTGGAAATTGGATTTGATTGAATGCTTTTGATTAAGTCCACATCTCTCTCCTCTCCCAGGTGTTTGATGGCTGGGTGATGAAGGGAGAGAAGTTCCCTAGTTCCCAGGACCACGCCCTGCCGTTGATGGAACGCTATGTGGACTACTGCGACTCTGGGACGGTCAGGAGAACCATGCGGTCGTCTCAGAACGTTGCCATGCTGTTCTTCCGCATTCACACTGCCGGGAGCTCCTTCACGCTGACAGTCAGGAAACCCATCAACCCTTTCCGTGAGTAGAGACCTGCACTAGCTTGATGGCCAGTCTTCGTGTTAATGACCTTTAAGGTTGTGCTTTGAGTGCATGAACTGAAGCCCTGTTTATACCTGGTTCTAACATGCATCAGTTGTCCTGATCTTCTCCACATTCTGATTGTCCCCACATTTGTCGACAGGTGTAGATAGTCAAAAGTCGCATTGTGATCTGATTGTGATTAGATCTTCCTGACCACATCCAGAGGTAGTCGAAGACGCATCTTGTACGGATTTCCTTGAAGTGTAAACAGATCTGGACAACTAAAGCTTAAAGCCAATTTATGCTTGCTCCGGGAAGCACCGTAGAGAAGGTTTGAAGCAATCGCAGAGTCTCCGGAGGCTTGCGGAAGCCAAATCGAGCTCCGTACCGCATCGCCGCGTGCCTCCCAAATGTTGTAACAATGCGTAGGGCTCTGTATAGCTCCTCATTGACATGATTAGTTGATGGTAGGTGGGAGCAAGAGGTCCTGTATAAACACAAACTCATTTCCTTGACAACAGCTCTGATCTGCTCCACGAGCGGCAAGAAATAGGCCTATGAATGATCGGACTTCTGCGGAGGCCTCAGTGCAGTAAATGCTGTACGGCCACTGCAACTGAAAGGCTGCTAGATCGAATCCCCGAGCTGACAAGGTAAAAATCCGTCGTTCTGCCCCTGAACAAGGCAGTTAACCCACTGTCCCTAGGCCGTCATTGTAAATAAGAATTGGTTCTTAACTGACTTGCCTAGTTAAATAAAGGTTAATAAATAAAAAGATGGCGGATTGACCATGTAGAGCCTTTTATTCCTTTTGGCCAAGGTCCCGCTTGTCCCGCTCTCTAAAAATAAATCACACCGGCCAGTTGAAGTAGTAGTTATGGACAATGATACCTCTACAATTCCTCCAGAATGAACATCATGGTCTTCATTAGAAACGAAGTGCCTATACTGGCACTGTGGTCGGATGCCACAGGCCAATCGAAGTTAGATAACGCATATAGAAGTAAGGATATTTATTAGGAGATATCGTCCCGAATGAGAGAAAAAGGGTTCTCCCGTTCCCTCGTCCAATGCCAGTGAAAAATAGAAATAAAATACTGGAAAACATTGTACAGAAAGGCCAAGGACTGTAATGACAGGCGTGCCATTAGGTGCGCCAACATGGGGCAGGATGCCAATGTAATGCTATAATAGTACTTCATACCACGTTGTAATGCCAGGGTTGTGTGCTAATGCTTTAGGTGACCCTTTAGGTTGTTCAAGCTGCTCACGTCTAAGCCGTACTTGTGTGTGTGTGTGTGTTTGCATTTGTACTAAGCAATTTTGCCCACTTAAATGGATGCATTTTTGCTATAAGGTCAACACGTCTAGAGACACTGATACATCCCCCAACCCGCGCGCCAATGACGTGGACGTCAATAAAGGCAGCCCCCTCGAACCTCTCTGATCCAGAGGGGTTGGGTTAAATACAGAAGATACATTTCTGTTGAATGCATTCAGTTGTGCAACTGATGAGTTATCCCCCTTCCTTTCTCATGCCCCCCTCCACCTCTCCCCCTACAGCCTGTAATATCATCTCCCAGACACCAGAGGGCAGCTTCACCATGGTGATACCCCAGCAGCACAGGAACTGCAGCTTCTCCATCATCTACCCCGTAGAGATCAAGATTGCTGAGCTCAGCCTGGGACACCTCAACGACTTCCCCATCAAGGTGAGCCCCGAGCAGGGAAACCTCTGAGCCTAGAGGTCCGAAGCACTGCTCATTTTCTTTTCGCCCCGGGAAATGTTTTGGTTGATTAATATCACTCACTAATTAGCCAGAGATTCCACTCACCATGTGTCACAGGTCTGAATCAAAAATCCTGATTAGAAGGGAAGAATAGAAAAAACATCAACGATTCTGGCTTTTGGCAGGAGGTGGTTTAGTGAACTACCCTGCCAAAGACCTAGAGACCTGTGTTAGCTCCCAGTGATGATGAGTGGATGCTTGGAGTCGGTGGAGATGAGTGTGAGGAGGTAGAAGGAAAGATGGAAGGAAGAAAGAAAGAAAGGGAGGGAAGTAAAAATACTTGTTAATCCATTGAGCTGGTTTTTCTCTACAGAGGTCCATCCCAGGCTGTGCGGGAGCAGGGGACTTTGTGGAGCTGCTGGGAGGGAACGGAATGGACCCGTCTAAAATGTTCCCTGTAGCTGACCTTTGCTACAACTTTAATGGTCCCGGTGAGCGGCACCCACGCCATCAACATCCTAACTACAATATATCTTTATTAACCCCCATCAACATCCTATCTACAGTATATCTATATTACCCACCATCACCATCCTAACTATAATATATCTTTATTAACCCCCATCAACATCCTATCTACAGTATATCTTTATTCCCCACCATCACCATCCTAACTAGAATATATCTTTATTACCCACCATCACCATACTAACTACAGTAGATCTTTATTAACCACCATCACCATCCTAACTAGAATATATCTTTATTAACCACCATCACCATCCTAACTAGAATATATCTTTATTACCCACCATCACCATCCTAACTACAGTAGATCTTTATTAACCACCATCACCATACTAACTACAATATATCTTTATTACCCACCATCACCATCCTAACTACAATATATCTTTATTCCCCACCATCACCATCCTAACTAGAATATATCTTTATTAACCACCATCACCATCCTAACTAGAATATATCTTCAATACCCACCATCACCATCCTTACTAGAATATATCTTTATTACCTACCATCACCATCCTAACTAGAATATATCTTTATTCCCCACCATCACCATCCTAACTACAATATATCTTTATTCCCCACCATCACCATCCTAACTAGAATATATCTTTTTTTCCCGACCATCACCATCCTAACTACAATATATCGTTATTCCCCACCATCACCATCCTAACCAGAATATATATTTATTACCCACCATCACCATGCTAACTAGAATATATCTTTATTCCCCACCATCACCATACTAACTACAATATATCTTTAATACCCACCATCACCATCCTAACTAGAATAGATCTTTATTACCCACCATCACCATCCTAACTAGAATATATCTTTATTACCCACCATCACCATCCTAACTAGAATATATAGTTTTTAATCCCACCATCACCATCCTAATTACAATATATCTTTATTCCCCACCATCACCATCCTAACTAGAATATATATTTTTTACCCACCATCACCATCCTAACTAGAATATATAGTTTTTAATCCCACCATCACCTTCCTAACTACAATATATCTTTATTACCCACCATCACCATCCTTACTAGAATATATCTTTATTACCCACCATCACCATCCTAACTAGAATATATCTTTATTCCCCACCATCACCATCCTAACTAGAATATATCTTTATTCCCCACCATCACCATCCTAACTACAATATATCTTTATTCCCCACCATCACCATCCTAACTACAATATATCTTTATTCCCCACCATCCCCAATCTAACTACAATATATCTTTATTCCCCACCATCACCATCCTAACTAGAATATATCTTTATTCCCCACCATCACCATCCTAACTAGAATATATCTTTATTAACTCCACCATCACCATCCTAACTAGAATAGATCTTTATTCCCCACCATCACCATCCTAACTAGAATATATCTTTATTCCCCACCATCACCATCCTAACTACAATATATCTTTATTCCCCACCATCACCATCCTAACTAGAATAGATCTTTATTCCCCACCATCACCATCCTAACTAGAATATATCTTTATTACCCACCATCACCATCCTAACTACAATATATCTTTATTCCCCACCATCACCATCCTAACCAGAATATATCTTTATTACCCACCATCACCATACTAACTAGAATAGATCTTTATTACCCACCATTACCATCCTAACTAGAATATATCTTTATTACCCACCATCACCATCCTAACTAGAATATATCTTTATTCACCACCATCACCATCCTAACTAGAATATATCTTTATTAACTCCACCATCACCATCCTAACTATAATATATCTTTATTCCCCACCATCACCATCCTAACTAGAATATATCATTATTACCCACCATCACCATCCTAACTAGAATATATCATTATTACCCACCATCCTAAGTAGAATATATCTTTATTACCCACCATCTGCATCCAAACTACAGTATATCTTTATTAATATCTTTATTCCCCACCATCACCATCCTAACTACAGTAGATCTTTATTCCCCACCATCACCATCCTAACTAGAATATATCTTTATTACCCACAATCACCATCCTAACTAGAATATATCTTTATTAACTCCACCATCACCATCCTAACTATAATATATCTTTGTTACTCACCATCCTAACTAGAATATATCTTTACTAACCCCACCATCACCATCCTAACTAGAATATATCTTTATTACCCACCATCACCATCCTAACTAGAATATATCTTTATTACCCACCATCCTAAGTAGAATATATCTTTATTACCCACCATCTCCATCCAAACTACAGTATATCTTTATATACCCCACCATCACCATCCTAACTACAATATATCTGTAACGGCCGTCGTACGTAGTAGACCAAGGCGCAGCGGGTTGAGTGCTCATCCTAACTTTATTTGAACACGTAACAAACAAAACAAGAAAACGATCGAATGAACATTATTGCAGGCTAACACACAGCAGTGCAACAACAACTTTCCACAAAGGGACAGGTGGAACAGGGCTACCTAAGTATGACTCTCAATCAGCAACAATGATGTACAGCTGTTCCTGATTGAAAGCCATACCAGGCCAACACAAAGAAATACACAACATAGAAAACCATAGAAATACAAAACAAGAACATTACCCAAAAACCCCAGAACACATATATCAAACACCCCTCTTACATAAATACACATCCCATTAAACCCCGAACCACATAAAACAAATACCCCCTGCCACATCCTGACCAAACTACAATAACCAAATAACCCCTTATATTGGTCAGGACGTGACAGTACCCCCCCCCCCCCCCAAAGGTGCAGACCCCGGATGCACCTCACACAAAATAAACCCCCCAAACTAAAGGGAGGGAAGGGAGGGTGGCTGCCGTCACCGACGGTTCCCGTGCTACACCCCCCCTCCCCAATCCTCCTACTGTGGAGGTGACTCAGGCTCTGGCCTTAGTCCACCACCTAACCTGTCCACCCCCGCTGAATACCTTTGACTGAGACACATCGCTGTGGACCTCGGGCTGAAGCACTTCGCTGTAGACCTCAGGCAGAAGGACGATTCTGGGAGCTCTAGGCAGAAGGACGATTCTGGGAGCTCCGGACTGTAGGGCGACTCTGGGAGCTCCGGACTGTAGGCCGTCTCACTCGGTTCCGGACTGTGGGCCGTCTCTCTTGGTTCCGGACTGTGGGCCGTCTCTCTTGGTTCCGGACTGTGGGCCATCTCTAGATGGGGCACTGTCGTCGGACACTCTGGACGGGGCACTGTTGCCGGAAGCTCTGGATGGGGTACTGTCGTCAGAAGCTCTGGACGGGGTACTGTCGTCAGAAGCTCTGGACGGGGTACTGTCGTCGGAAGCTCTGGACGTGGTACTGTCGTCGGAAGCTCTGGACGGGGACTGCTCACTGAAAGCCTGATGCGTGGGGCTGGTAGTGGAGGTACCAGACTGGAGACACGCACCCCAAGGCTAGTGCGAGGAGCAGGAACAGGACGAGTTGGACTGGGCTGACGCACTGGAGGCCTGGTGCGTGGTGCTGGCTTTGGATGTGAAAGACTGGATACACACACCTCAGGGCTGGTGCGAGGAGCGGGAACAGGATACACTGGGCCGTGAAGGCACACTGGCGGTCTCAAGCGCAGTACTGGCACCACCCTTACTGGCTGGATGCCCGCTTCCCCCTGGCAAATGCGGGGCGCTGGCACCGCGCACACCGGCCTGTGAATGCTCTGCCTCGCCGCCGTGCGCATCACCCATAGCACGGGACCTGACCAGTAATAGGCTGCTTCCGGTAAGCACGGGGAGTTGGCCTGGGGCTTAACCCTGGCCCAGCCAAACTACCCGTGTGCCCCCCAAATTTTTTTTATTGGGGCTATCCCTCAGGCTTAAATGCCAACCGTGTGTATAGAGCCTCATACCGGCGTCGCTCCGCCTTGGCTGCCTCTATCTCCTCCGGTGGGCGACGATATTCCCCAGCCTGGTGCCATGGTCCAGCCCCATCCTAACTACAATATATCTTTATTACCCACCATCACCATCCTAACTACAGTAGATCTTTATTAACCACCATCACCATCCTAACTAGAATATATCTTTATTAACCACCATCACCATCCTAACTAGAATATATCTTTATTCCCCACCATCACCATCCTAACTACAATATATCTTTATTCCCCACCATCACCATCCTAACTAGAATATATCTTTTTTTCCCGACCATCACCATCCTAACTACAATATATCGTTATTCCCCACCATCACCATCCTAACCAGAATATATATTTATTACCCACCATCACCATGCTAACTAGAATATATCTTTATTCCCCACCATCACCATACTAACTACAATATATCTTTAATACCCACCATCACCATCCTAACTAGAATAGATCTTTATTACCCACCATCACCATCCTAACTAGAATATATCTTTATTACCCACCATCACCATCCTAACTAGAATATATAGTTTTTAATCCCACCATCACCATCCTAATTACAATATATCTTTATTCCCCACCATCACCATCCTAACTAGAATATATATTTTTTACCCACCATCACCATCCTAACTAGAATATATAGTTTTTAATCCCACCATCACCTTCCTAACTACAATATATCTTTATTACCCACCATCACCATCCTTACTAGAATATATCTTTATTACCCACCATCACCATCCTAACTAGAATATATCTTTATTCCCCACCATCACCATCCTAACTAGAATATATCTTTATTCCCCACCATCACCATCCTAACTACAATATATCTTTATTCCCCACCATCACCATCCTAACTACAATATATCTTTATTCCCCACCATCCCCAATCTAACTACAATATATCTTTATTCCCCACCATCACCATCCTAACTAGAATATATCTTTATTCCCCACCATCACCATCCTAACTAGAATATATCTTTATTAACTCCACCATCACCATCCTAACTAGAATATATCTTTATTCCCCACCATCACCATCCTAACTAGAATATATCTTTATTCCCCACCATCACCATCCTAACTACAATATATCTTTATTCCCCACCATCACCATCCTAACTAGAATATATCTTTATTCCCCACCATCACCATCCTAACTAGAATATATCTTTATTACCCACCATCACCATCCTAACTACAATATATCTTTATTCCCCACCATCACCATCCTAACCAGAATATATCTTTATTACCCACCATCACCATCCTAACTAGAATATATAGTTTTTAATCCCACCATCACCATCCTAACTACAATATATCTTTATTACCCACCATCACCATCCTTACTAGAATATATCTTTATTACCCACCATCACCATCCTAACTAGAATATATCTTTATTCCCCACCATCACCATCCTAACTAGAATATATCTTTATTCCCCACCATCACCATCCTAACTACAATATATCTTTATTCCCCACCATCCCCAATCTAACTACAATATATCTTTATTCCCCACCATCACCATCCTAACTAGAATATATCTTTATTCCCCACCATCACCATCCTAACTAGAATATATCTTTATTAACTCCACCATCACCATCCTAACTAGAATATATCTTTATTCCCCACCATCACCATCCTAACTAGAATATATCTTTATTCCCCACCATCACCATCCTAACTACAATATATCTTTATTCCCCACCATCACCATCCTAACTAGAATAGATCTTTATTCCCCACCATCACCATCCTAACTAGAATATATCTTTATTACCCACCATCACCATCCTAACTACAATATATCTTTATTCCCCACCATCACCATCCTAACCAGAATATATCTTTATTCCCCACCATCACCATCCTAACTAGAATATATCTTTATTCCCCACCATCACCATCCTAACTAGAATATATCTTTATTAACTCCACCATCACCATCCTAACTAGAATAGATCTTTATTCCCCACCATCACCATCCTAACTAGAATATATCTTTATTCCCCACCATCACCATCCTAACTACAATATATCTTTATTCCCCACCATCACCATCCTAACTAGAATAGATCTTTATTCCCCACCATCACCATCCTAACTAGAATATATCTTTATTACCCACCATCACCATCCTAACTACAATATATCTTTATTCCCCACCATCACCATCCTAACCAGAATATATCTTTATTACCCACCATCACCATCCTAACTAGAATATATAGTTTTTAATCCCACCATCACCATCCTAACTACAATATATCTTTATTACCCACCATCACCATCCTTACTAGAATATATCTTTATTACCCACCATCACCATCCTAACTAGAATATATCTTTATTCCCCACCATCACCATCCTAACTAGAATATATCTTTATTCCCCACCATCACCATCCTAACTACAATATATCTTTATTCCCCACCATCCCCAATCTAACTACAATATATCTTTATTCCCCACCATCACCATCCTAACTAGAATATATCTTTATTCCCCACCATCACCATCCTAACTAGAATATATCTTTATTAACTCCACCATCACCATCCTAACTAGAATAGATCTTTATTCCCCACCATCACCATCCTAACTAGAATATATCTTTATTCCCCACCATCACCATCCTAACTACAATATATCTTTATTCCCCACCATCACCATCCTAACTAGAATAGATCTTTATTCCCCACCATCACCATCCTAACTAGAATATA
This sequence comes from Salmo trutta, assembly GCF_901001165.1. Lineage (NCBI taxonomy): Eukaryota > Metazoa > Chordata > Actinopteri > Salmoniformes > Salmonidae > Salmo > Salmo trutta. Next base: position 61,976,956 of record NC_042968.1, read on the forward strand.
TCTTTATTACCCACCATCACCATCCTAACTACAATATATCTTTATTCCCCACCATCACCATCCTAACCAGAATATATCTTTATTACCCACCATCACCATCCTAACTACAATATATCTTTATTACCCACCATCACCATCCTAACTACAATATATCTTTATTCCCCACCATCACCATCCTAACTACAATATATCTTTATTACCCACCATCACCATCCTAACTAGAATATATCTTTATTACCCACCATCACCATCCTAACTACAATATATCTTTATTCCCCACCATCACCATCCTAACTACAATATATCTTTATTCCCCACTATCACCATCCTAACTACAATATATCTTTATTCCCCACCATCACCATCCTAACTACAATATATAGTTTTTAATCCCACCATCACCATCCTAACTACAATATATCTTTATTCCCCACCATCACCATCCTAACTAGAATATATCTGTACTATCCCCACCATCCTAACTAGAATATATCTTTATTTACCACCATCACTGTCCTAACTACAGTATATCTTTATTAACCACCATCACCATCCTAACTACAATATATTTACATTTATGTCATTTAGCAGACGCTCTTATCCAGAGCGACTTACAAATTGGTGCATTCACCTTATGATATCCAGTGGAACAACCACTTTACAATAGTACATCTATATCTTTTTTTTTTGGGGGGGGGGGGGGTCAGAAGGATTACTATATCCTATCCCAGGTATTCCTTAAAGAGGTGGGGTTTCAGGTGTCTACGGAAGGTGGTGATTGACTCCTCTGTCCTGGCGTCGTGAGGGAGCTTGTTCCACCATATGGGTGCCAGAGCATTGAACAGTTTTGACTGGGCTGAGCGGGAACTGTGCTTCCGCAGAGGTAGGGGGGCCAGCAGGCCAGAGGTGGATGAACGCAGTGCCCTTGTTTGGGTGTAGGGCCTGATCAGAGCCTGCCGTTCCCCTCACAGCTCCGTAGGCAAGCACCATGGTCTTGTAGCAGATGCGAGCTTCAACTGGAAGCCAGTGGAGTGTGCGGAGGAGCGGGGTGACGTGAGAGACCTTGAGAAGGTGGAACACCAGACGGGCTGCGGCGTTCTGGATTAGTTGTAGGGGTTTAATGGCACAGGCAGGGAGCCCCGCCAACAGGGAGTTGCAGTAATCCAGATGGGAGATGACAAGTGCCTGGATTATGACCTGCGCCGCTTCCTGTGTAAGGCAGGGTCGTACTCTGCGAATGTTGTATAGCATGAACCTACAGGATCAGGTCACCGCCTTGATGTTAGCGGAGAACGACAGGGTGTTGTCCAGAGTCACGCCGAGGCTCTTAGCACTCTGGGAGGAGGACACAATAGAGTTGTCCACTGTGATGGCGAGATCATGGAAAGGGCAGTCCTTCCCCGGGAGGAAGAGCAGCTCCGTCTTGCCGAAGTTCAGCTTGAGGTGGTGATCCGTCATCCACACTGATATGTCTGCCAGACATGCAGAGATGCGATTCACCATCTGGTTATCAGAAGGGGGAAAGGAGAAGATTAATTGTGTGTCGTCTGCGTAGCATTGATAGGAGAGACCATGTGAGGATATGACAGAGCCAAGTGACTTGGTGTATAGGAGAGGGCCTAGAACTGAGCCCTGGGGACACCAGTGGTGAGAGCACGTGGTGCGGAGACGGATTCTCGCCACGCCACCTGGTAGGAGCGACCTGTCAGGTAGGAAGCAATCCAAGAGTGAGCCGCGCCAGAGATACTCAACTCGGAGAGGGTGGAGAGGAGGATCTGATGGTTCACAGTATCAAAGGCAGCAGATAGGTCTAGAAGGATGAGAGCAGAGGAGAGCGAGTTAGCTTTAGCAGTGCGGAGAGCCTCCGTGACACAGAGAAGAGCAGTCTCAGTTGAATGACCAGCCTTGAAACCTTACTGATTTGGATCGAGAAGGTCATTCTGAGAGAGATAGCAGGAGAGCTGGCCAAGGACGGCACGTTCAAGAGTTTTGGAGAGAAAAGAAAGAAGGGATACTGGTCTGTAGTTGTCGACATCAGAGGGATCGAGTGTAGGTTTTTTGAGAAGGGGTGCAACTCTCGCTCTCTTGAAGACTGAAGGGACGTAGCCAGCGGTCAAGGATGAGTTGATGAGCGAGGTGAGGTAAGGGAGAAGGTCTCCGGAAATGGTCTGGAGAACAGAGGAGGGGATAGGGCCAAGCGGGCAGGTTGTTGGGCGGCCGGCCGTCACAAGACGCAAGATTTCATCTGGAGAGAGAGGGGAGAAAGAGGTCAAAGCATAGGGTAGGGCAATGTGAGCAGGACCAGTGGTGTCGTTTGACTTAACAAACGAGGATCGGATGTCGTCGACCTTCTTTTCAAAATGGTTGACGAAGTCATCCGCAGAGAGGGAGGAGGGGGGGAGGGGGAGGAGGATTCAGGAGGGAGGAGAAGGTGGCAAAGAGCTTCCTAGGGTTAGAGGCAGATGCTTGGAAGTTAGAGTGGTAGAAAGTGGCTTTAGCAGCAGAAACAGAGGAGGAAAATGTAGAGAGGAGGGACTGAAAAGATGCCAGGTCCGCAGGGAGGCTAGTTTTCCTCCATTTCCGCTCGGCTGCCCGGAGCCCTGTTCTGTGAGCTCGCAATGAGTCGTCAAGCCACGGAGCAGGAGGGGAGGACCGAGCTGGTCGGGAGGATAGGGGACATAGAGAGTCGAAGGATGCAGAAAGGGAGGAGAGGAGGGTTGAGGAGGCAGAATCAGGAGATTGGTTGGAGAAGGATTGAGCAGAGGGAAGAGATGATAGGATGGAAGAGGAGAGAGTAGCAGAAGAGAGAGAGCGAAGGTTGCGATGGCGCAATACCATCTGAGTAGGGGCAGAGTGAGTGGTGTTGGAGGAGAGCGAGAGGGAAAAGGATACAAGGTAGTGATCGCAGACTTGGAGGGGTGTTGCAGTGAGATTAGTAGAAGAACAGCATCTAGTGAAGATGAGGTCAAGCATATTGCCTGCCTTGTGAGTAGGGGGGACGGTGAGAGGGTGAGGTCAAAAGAGGAGAGGAGTGGAAAGAAGGAGGCAGAGAGAAATGAGTCAAAGGTAGATGTAGGGAGGTTAAAGTCACCCAGAACTGTGAGGGGTGAACCAACCTTAGGAAAGGAACTTATCAAGGCGTCAAGCTCATTGATGAACTCTCCAAGGGAACCTGGAGGGCGATAAATGGTAAGGATGTTAAGCTTGAATGGGCTAGTGATTGTGACAGCATGGAATTCAAATGAGGAGATAGACAGATGGGTAAGGGGAGAAAGAGAGAATGTCCACTTGGGAGAGATGAGGATTCCAGTGCCACCACCCCGCTGACCAGATGCTCTCGGGGTGTGCGAGAACACGTGGTCAGACGAGGAGAGAGCAGTAGGAGTAGCAGTGTTTTCTGTGGTAATCCATGTTTCCGTCAGCGCCAAGAAGTCGAGGGACTGGAGGGTAGCATAGGCTGAGATGAACTCTGCCTTGTTGGCCGCAGACCGGCAGTTCCAGAGGCTAACTAGAATATATCTTTATTCCCCACCATCACCATACTAACTACAATATATCTTTATTCCCCACCATCACCATCCTAACTGCAATATATCTTTATTAACCCCACCATCACCATCCTAACTACAATATATCTTTATTACCCACCATCACCATCCTTACTAGAATATATCTTTATTCCCCACCATCACCTTCCTAACTAGAATATATCTTTATTCCCCACCATCACCATACTAACTACAATAGATCTTTATTCCCCACCATCACCATCCTATCTACAATATATCTTTATTCCCCACCATCACCATCCTAACTGCAATATATATTTTATTACCCACCATCACCATCCTAACTAGAATATTTCTTTATTCCCCACCATCACCATCCTAACTGGAATATATATTTTTTACCTCCACCATCACCATCTTAACTGGAATATATCTTTATTTACCCCACCATCACCATCCTAACTAGAATATATCTTTACTAACCCCAATATCACCATCCTAACTAGAATATATCTTTATTACCTACCATCACCATCCTAACTGGAATATATCTTTATTTACCCCACCATCACCATCCTAACTAGAATATATCCTTACTATCCCCACCATCACCATCCTAACTAGAATATATCTTTATTAACCACCATCACCATCCTAACTAGAATATATCTTTTTTACCTACCATCACCATCCTAACTAGAATATATCTTTATTCCCCACCATCACCATCCTAACTACAATATATCTTTATTCCCCACCATCACCATCCTAACTAGAATATATATTTTTTTCCCGACCATCACCTTCCTAACTACAATATATCGTTAATCCCCACCATCACCATCCTAACCAGAATATATATTTATTACCCACCATCACCATGCTAACTAGAATATATTTTTATTGCCCACCATCACCCTCCTAACTGCAATATATATTTATTACCCACCATCACCATCCTAACTAGAATATTTCTTTATTCCCCACCATCACCATCCTAACTGGAATATATATTTTTTACCTCCACCATCACCATCTTAACTGGAATATATCTTCATTTACCCCACCATCACCATCCTAACTAGAATATATCTTTACTAACCCCACCATCACCATCCTAACTAGAATATATCTTTATTACCTACCATCACCATCCTAAATGGAATATATCTTTATTTACCCCACCATCACCATCCTAACTAGAATATATCTTTACTATCCCCACCATCACCATCCTAACTAGAATATATCTTTATTAACCACCATCACCATCCTAACTAGAATATATCTTTATTACCTACCATCACCATCCTAACTAGAATATATCTTTATTCCCCACCATCACCATCCTAACTACAATATATCTTTATTCCCCACCATCACCATCCTAACTAGAATATATCTTTTTTTCCCGACCATCACCTTCCTAACTACAATATATCGTTATTCCCCACCATCACCATCCTAACCAGAATATATATTTATTATCCACCATCACCATGCTAACTAGAATATATTTTTATTGCCCACCATCACCCTCCTAACTGCAATATATATTTATTACCCACCATCACCATCCTAACTAGAATATTTCTTTATTCCCCACCATCACCATCCTAACTGGAATATATATTTTTTACCTCCACCATCACCATTTTAACTGGAATATATCTTTATTTACCCCACCATCACCATCCTAACTAGAATATATCTTTACTAACCCCACCATCACCATCCTAACTAGAATATATCTTTATTACCCACCATCATCATCCTAACTAGAATATATCTTTATTCCCCACCATCATCATCCTAACTAGAATATATCTTTAATACCCAACATCACCATCCTTACTAGAATATATCTTTATTACCTACCATCACCATCCTTACTAGAATATATCTTTATTACCTACCATCACCATCCTAACTAGAATATATCTTTATTACCTACCATCACCATCCTAACTACAGTATATCTTTATTACTTACCATCACCATCCTAACTAGAATATATCTTTATTAAACGCCATCACCATCCTAACTACAATATATCTTTATTACCCACCATCACCATCCTAACTAGAATATATATTTAATACCCAATATCACCATCCTAACTAGAATATATCTTTATTCACGACGATCACCTTCCTAACTACAATATATCGTTATTCCCCACCATCACCATTCTAACCAGAATATATATTTATTCCCCACCATCACCATCCTAACTGGAATATATTTTTTTTACCTCCACCATCACCATTTTAACTGGAATATATCTTTATTTACCCCACCATCACCATCCTAACTAGAATATATCTTTACTAACCCCAACCTTCACCATCCTAACTAGAATATATCTTTATTACCCACCATCATCATCCTAACTAGAATATATCTTTATTCCCCACCATCACCATCACCATCCTAACCAGAATATATATTTATTACCCACCATCACCATCCTAACTAGAATATATCTTTATTCCCCACCATCACCATCCTATATACAATATATCTTTATTCCCCACCATCACCATCCTAACTAGAATATATCTTTATTCCCCACAATCACCATCCTAACTGGAATATATCTTTATTAACCCCACCATCACCATCCTAACTAGAATATATTTTTCTTGCCCACCATCACCCTCCTAACTGCAATATATATTTATTACCCACCATCACCATCCTAACTAGAATATTTCTTTATTCCCCACCATCACCATAATAACTTCAATAGATCTTTATTCCCCACCATCACCATCCTAACTACAATATATATTTATTCCCCACCATCACCATTCTAACCAGAATATATCTTTATTCCCCACCATCACCATCCTAACTGGAATATATCTTTATTACCTCCACCGTCACCATCCTACCTAAAATATATATTTATTACCCACCATCACCATCCTAACTCGAATATATCTTTATCACCCACAATCACCATCCCAACTAGAATATATCTTTATACCCACCATCACCATCCTAACAAGAATATATCTTTATTACCCACCATCACCATCCTAACTAGAATATATATTTATTACCCAACATCACCATCCTAACTAGAATATATCGTTATTCCCCACCATCACCATCTTAACCAGAATATATATTTATTCCCCACCATCACCATCCTAACTACAATATATCTTTATTCCCCACATTCACCATCCTAACTAGAATATATCTTTATTACCCACCATCATCATCCTAACTAGAATATATCTTTATTCCCCACCATCACCATCACCATCCTAACCAGAATATATATTTATTACCCACCGTCACCATCCTAACTAGAATATATCTTTATTCCCCACCATCACCATCCTATCTACAATATTTCTTTATTCCCCACCATCACCATCCTAACTAGAATATATCTTTATTCCCCACAATCACCATCCTAACTGGAATATATCTTTATTAACCCCACCATCACCATCCTAACTAGAATATATTTTTCTTGCCCACCATCACCCTCCTAACTGCAATATATATTTATTACCCACCATCACCATCCTAACTAGAATATTTCTTTATTCCCCACCATCACCATACTAACTACAATAGATCTTAATTCCCCACCATCACCATCCTAACTACAATATATATTTATTCCCCACCATCACCATTCTAACTAGAATATATCTTTATTCCCCACCATCACCATCCTAACTGGAATATATCTTAATTACCTCCACCATCACCATCCTACCTAAAATATATATTTATTACCCACCATCACCATCCTAACTCGAATATATCTTTATCACCCACAATCACCATCCCAACTAGAATATATCTTTATACCCACCATCACCATCCTAACAAGAATATATCTTTATTACCCACCATCACCATCCTAACTAGAATATATATTTATTACCCAACATCACCATCCTAACTAGAATATATCGTTATTCCCCACCATCACCATCTTAACCAGAATATATATTTATTCCCCACCATCACCATCCTAACTACAATATATCTTTATTCCCCACATTCACCATCCTAAATAGAATATATATTTATTACCAACCATCACCATCCTAACTAGAATATATCTTTATTCCCCACCATCGCCATACTAACTACAATAGAACTTTATTCCCCACCATCACCATCCTATCTACAATATATCTTTATTCCCCAACATCACCATCCTAACTAGAATATATCGTCATTCCCCACCATCACCATCCTAACTGGAATATATCTTTATTAACCCCACCATCACCATCCTAACTAGAATATATTTTTATTGCCCACCATCACCCTCCTAACTGCAATATATATCTATTACCCACCATCACCATCCTAACTAGAATATTTCTTCATTCCCAACCATCGCAATACTAACTAGAATATATCTTTATTCCCCACCATCACCATCCTAACTACAATATATCTTTATTCCCCACCATCACCATCCTCACTAGAATATATCTTTACTATCCCCACCATCACCATCCTAACTAGAATATATCTTTATTCCCGACCATCACCATCCTAACTAGAATATATCGTTATTACCCACCATCACCATCCTAACCAGAAAATATATTTATTACCCACCATCACCATCCTAACTACAATATATCTTTATTCCCCACCATTACCATACTAACTACAATATATCTTTATTCCCCACCATCACCATCCTAACTGCAATATATCTTTATTAACCCCACCATCACCATCCTAACTACAATATATCTTTATTCCCCACCATCACCATCCTAACTGCAATATATCTTTATTAACCCCACCATCACCATCCTAACTAGAATATATATTTATTACCCACCATCACCATCCTTACTAGAATATATCTTTATTACCCACCATCACCATCCTTACTAGAATATATCTTTATTCCCCACCATCACCATCCTAACTACAATATATCTTTATTCCCCACCATCACCATCCTAACTAGAATATATCTTTATTCCCCACCATCACCATACTAACTACAATAGATCTTTATTCCCCACCATCACCATACTAACTACAATATATCTTTATTACCCACCATCACCATCCTTACTAGAATATATCTTTATTACCCACCATCACCATCCTTACTAGAATATATCTTTATTCCCCACCATCACCATCCTAACTACAATATATCTTTATTCCCCACCATCACCTTCCTAACTAGAATATATCTTTATTCCCCACCATCACCATACTAACTACAATAGATCTTTATTCCCCACCATCACCATACTAACTACAATAGATCTTTATTCCCCACCATCACCATACTAACTACAATATATCTTTATTCCCCACCATCACCATCCTAACTGGAATATATCTTTATTAACCCCACCATCACCATCCTAACTAGAATATATTTTATTGCACCACCATTACCCTCCTAACTGCAATATATATTTATTACCCACAATCACCATCCCAACTAGAATATATCTTTATTACCCACCATCACCATCCTAACGAGAATATATCTTTATTACCCACCATCACCATCCTAACTAGAATATATATTTATTACCCAACATCACCATCCTAACTAGAATATATCTTTATTCCCCACCATCACCATCCTAACCAGAATATATATTTATTACCCACCATCACCATCCTAACTAGAATATATATTTACTAACCCCACCATCACCATCCTTACTAGAATATATCTTTATTACCTACCATCACCATCCTAACTACAATATATCATTATTCCCCACCATCACCATCCTAACTACAATATATATTTATTCCCCACCATAACCATCCTAAATAGAATATATATTTATTACCAACCATCACCATCCTAACAAGAATATATCTGTATTACCCACAATCACCATTCCTAACTAGAATATATATTTGTTACCCACCATCACCATCCTAACTAGAATATATCTTTATTCCCCACCATCACCATCCTAACTACAATATATCTTTATTAACCCCACCATCACCATCCTAACTAGAAAATATATTTGTTACCCACCATCACCATCCTAACTAGAATATATCTTTATTACCTACCATCACAATCCTAACTAGTGGATATCTTTATTCCCCACCATCACCATCCTAACTAGAATATATTTTTATAGCCCACCATCACTCTCCTAACTGCAATATATATTTATTACCCACAATCACCATCCCAACTAGAATATATCTTTATTACCCACCATCACCATCCTAACGAGAATATATATTTATTACCCACCATCACCATCCTTAGTAGAATATATCTTTATTACCTACCATCACCATCCTAACTAGAGGATATCTTTATTCCCCACCATCACCATCCTAACTATAATATATCTTTTTTCCCCACCATCACCAACCTAACTACAATATATCTTTATTCCCGACCATCACCTTCCTAACTACAATATATATTTATTCCCCACCATCACCATACTAACTACAATATATCTTTATTCCCCACCATCACCATCCTAACTGCAATATATCTTTATTACCCACCATCACCATCCTTACTAGAATATATCTTTATTCCCCACCATCACCTTACTAACTAGAATATATCTTTATTCCCCACCATCACCCTCCTAACAAGAATATATCTTTATTCCCCACCATCACCATCCTAACAAGAATATATCTTTATTACCCACCATCACCATCCTTACTAGAATATATCTTTATTCCCCACCATCACCTTACTAACTAGAATATATCTTTATTCCCCACCATCACCATACTAACTACAATAGATCTTTATTCCCCACCCTCACCATCCTATCTACAATATATCTTTATTCCCCACCATCACCATCCTAACTAGAATTTATCTTTATTCGCCTCCATCACCATCCTAACTGGAATATATCTTTATTAACCCCACCATCACCATCCTAACTAGAATATATTTTTATTGCCCACCATCACACTCCTAACTGCAATATATATTTATTACCCACAATCACCATCCCAACTAGAATATATCTTTATTACCCACCATCACCATCCTAACGAGAATATATCTTTATTACCCACCATCACCATCCTAACTAGAATATATATTTATTACCCAACATCACCATCCTAACTAGAATATATATTTATTACCCAACATCACCATCCTAACTAGAATATATCTTTATTCCCCACCATCACCATCCTAACTAGAATATATCTTTATTACCCACCATCACCATCCTAACTAGAATATATATTTATTACCCAACATCACCATCCTAACTAGAATATATCTTTACTATCCCCACCATCACCATCCTAACTAGAATATATCGTTATTACCCACCATCACCATCCTAACCAGAAAATATATTTATTACCCACCATCACCATCCTAACTACAATATATCTTTATTCCCCACCATTACCATACTAACTACAATATATCTTTATTCCCCACCATCACCATCCTAACTGCAATATATCTTTATTAACCCCACCATCACCATCCTAACTACAATATATCTTTATTCCCCACCATCACCATCCTAACTGCAATATATCTTTATTAACCCCACCATCACCATCCTAACTAGAATATATCTTTATTACCCACCATCACCATCCTTACTAGAATATATCTTTATTACCCACCATCACCATCCTTACTAGAATATATCTTTATTCCCCACCATCACCATCCTAACTACAATATATCTTTATTCCCCACCATCACCTTCCTAACTAGAATATATCTTTATTCCCCACCATCACCATACTAACTACAATAGATCTTTATTCCCCACCATCACCATACTAACTACAATATATCTTTATTACCCACCATCACCATCCTTACTAGAATATATCTTTATTACCCACCATCACCATCCTTACTAGAATATATCTTTATTCCCCACCATCACCATCCTAACTACAATATATCTTTATTCCCCACCATCACCATCCTAACTAGAATATATCTTTATTCCCCACCATCACCATACTAACTACAATAGATCTTTATTCCCCACCATCACCATACTAACTACAATAGATCTTTATTCCCCACCATCACCATACTAACTACAATATATCTTTATTCCCCACCATCACCATCCTAACTGGAATATATCTTTATTAACCCCACCATCACCATCCTAACTAGAATATATTTTATTGCACCACCATTACCCTCCTAACTGCAATATATATTTATTACCCACAATCACCATCCCAACTAGAATATATCTTTATTACCCACCATCACCATCCTAACGAGAATATATCTTTATTACCCACCATCACCATCCTAACTAGAATATATATTTATTACCCACCATCACCATCCTAACTAGAATATATCTTTATTCCCCACCATCACCATCCTAACCAGAATATATATTTATTACCCACCATCACCATCCTAACTAGAATATATATTTACTAACCCCACCATCACCATCCTTACTAGAATATATCTTTATTACCTACCATCACCATCCTAACTACAATATATCTTTATTCCCCACCATCACCATCCTAACTACAATATATATTTATTCCCCACCATAACCATCCTAAATAGAATATATATTTATTACCAACCATCACCATCCTAACAAGAATATATCTGTATTACCCACAATCACCATTCCTAACTAGAATATATATTTGTTACCCACCATCACCATCCTAACTAGAATATATCTTTATTCCCCACCATCACCATCCTAACTACAATATATCTTTATTAACCCCACCATCACCATCCTAACTAGAATATATATTTGTTACCCACCATCACCATCCTAACTAGAATATATCTTTATTACCTACCATCACAATCCTAACTAGTGGATATCTTTATTCCCCACCATCACCATCCTAACTAGAATATATTTTTATAGCCCACCATCACTCTCCTAACTGCAATATATATTTATTACCCACAATCACCATCCCAACTAGAATATATCTTTATTACCCACCATCCCATCCTAACGAGAATATATTTATTACCCACCATCACCATCCTTAGTAAGATAATAGTCTTTTATTACCTACCATCACCATCCTAACTAGAGGATATCTTTGATTCCCCACCATCACCATCCTAACTATAATAGATCTTTTTTTCCCCACCATCACCACCTAACTACAATATCGGCGGCTTTAGTCCCGACCAGACACCTTCTAACTACAATATATATTTATTCCCCACCATCACCATACTAACTACTACAATATAATCGTAGTATGCCCCACCATGCAACATCCTAACTGCAATATAGCTTTATACCTACCCACCATCACCATCCTTACTAGATAAGTCTGTATCCCCACACATCAACCTTACTAACGAGAATATATCTTTAGTCCCACCATCACCCTCCTAACAAGAATAGATCGTTATTCCCCACCATCAACCATCCTAACAAGAGATAGCTTATTGACCCCACCATGCACCATCCTTACTAGATATATCTTTATTCCCACCATGCACCTTACTAACTAGAAATGAATATCGGTTTATTCCCCCAACACCATCACCAGACTACCTACAATAGATCTTTATTCCCCACCCTCACCATCCTATCTACAATATATCTTATTTCCCCACCATCACCATCCTAACTAGAATATATCTTTATTACCCACCATCACCATCCTAACTACAGTATGTCTTTATTACCCACCATCACCATCCTAACTACAATATATCTTTATTACCCACCATCACCAGCCTAACTAGAATATATTTTTATTACCCACCATCACCATCCTAACTAGAATATATCTTATTACCCACCATCACCATCCTAACTAGAATATATCTTTATTACCCACCATCACCATCCTAACTACAGTACATCTTTATTACCCACCATCACCATCATAACTAGAATATATCTTTATTCCCCACCATCACCATCCTAACTAGAATATATCTTTATTACCCACCATCACCATCCTAACTACAGTACATCTTTATTACCCACCATCACCATCCTAACTAGAATATATCTTTATTCCCCACCATCACCATCCTAACTAGAATATATCTTTATTACCCACCATCACCATCCTAACTAGAATATATCTTTATTACCCACCATCACCATCCTAACTACAGTACATCTTTATTACCCACCATCACCATCCTAAGTAGAATATATCTTTATTCCCCACCATCACCATCCTAACTAGAATATATCTGTATTACCCACCATCACCATCCTAACTAGAATATATCTTTATTACCCACCATCACCATCCTAACTAGAATATATCTTTATTACCCACCATCACCATCCTAACTACAGTAGATCTTTATTACCCACCATCACCAGCCTAACTACAATACATCTTTATTACCCACCATCACCATCCTAACTACAATATATCTTTATTACCCACCATCACCATCCTTTCTAGAATATATCTTTATTACCCACCATCACCATCCTAACTAAAATAGATCTTTAATCCCCACCATCACCAGCCTAACTAGAATATATCTTTATTACCCAACATCACCATCCTAACTAGAATATATCTTTATTACCCAACATCACCATCCTAACTACAGTAGATCTTTATTCCCCACCATCACCAGCCTAACTAGAATATATCTTTATTACCTCCACCATCACCTTCCTAACTAGAATATATCTTTATTATCCACCATCACTATCATAACTAGAATATATCTTTATTACCCACCATCACCATCCTAACTAGAATATATCTTAATCCCCACCATCACCATCCTAACAAGAATATATCTTTTTTACCCACCATCCTATCTAGAATATATCTTTATTCCCCACCATCACCATCCTAACTAGAATATATCTTTATTCCCCACCATCACCATCCTAACTAGAATATATCTTTAATCCCCACCATCACCATCCTAACTAGAATATATCTTTATTCCCCACCATCACCATCCTAACTAGAATATATCTTTAATCCCCACCATCACCATCCTAACTAGAATATATCTTTATTACCCACCATCACCATCCTAACTACAGTACATCTTTATTACCCACCATCACCATCCTAACTAGAATATATCTTTATTACCCACCATCACCATCCTAACTAGAATATATATTTATTACCCACCATCACCATCCTAACTACATTATATCTTTATTACCCACCATCAACATCCTAACTACAATATATCTTTATTACCCACCATCACCATCCTAACTAGAATATATATTTAATCCCCACCATCACCATCCTAAATAGAATATATCTTTAATCCCCACCATCACCATCCTAACTAGAATATATCTTTATTACCCACCATCACCATCCTAACTACAGTACATCTTTATTACCCACCATCACCATCCTAACTAGAATAGATCTTTATTCCCCACCATCACCATCCTAACTAGAATATATCTTTATTACCCACCATCACCATCCTAACTACAGTATGTCTTTATTCCCCACCATCACCATCCTAACTACAGTAGATCTTTATTACCCACAATCACCATCCTAACTAGAATATATATTTGTTACCCACCATCACCATCCTAACTAGAATATATCTTTATTCCCCACAATCACCATCCTAACTAGAATATATCTTTATTCCCCACCATCACCATCCTAACTAGAATATATCTTTATTACCCACCATCACCATCCTAACTAGAATATATCTTTATTACCCACCATCCTAACTAGAATATATCTTTATTACCCACCATCCTAACTAGAGTATATCTTTATTAACTCCACCATCACCATCCTAACTACAATATATCTTTATTAACTCCACCATCACCATCCTAACTACAATATATCTTTATTCCCCACCATAACCCTCCTAACTATAGTATATCTTTATTAACCACCATCACCATCCTAACTAGAATATATCTTTATTCCCCACCATCACCCTCCTAACTACAATATATCTTTATTAATTCCACCATCACCATCCTAACTACAATATGTCTTTATTCCCCACCATCACCATACTAACTACAATATATCTTTATTCCCCACCATCACCATACTAACTAGAATATATCTTTATTAACTCCACTATCACCATCCAAACTAGATTATATCTTTATTACCCACCATCACCATCCTAACTAGAATATATCTTAATCCCTACCATCACCATTCTAACTAGAATATATCTTTATTACCCACCATCCTAACTACAATATATCTTTATTCCCGACCATCACCATCCTAACTTCAGTAGATCTTTATTCCCCACCATCACCATCCTGACTAGATTATATCTTTATTACTGACCATCACCATCCTATCTACAATATATCTTTATTAACTCCACCATCACCATCCTAACTACAATATATCTTTATTACCCACCATCACCATCCTAACTAGAATATATCTTTATTCCCCACCATCACCATCCTAACTAGAATATATCTTTATTACCCACCATCACCATCCTTACTACAATATATCTTTATTCCCCACCATCACCATCTTAACTCGAGTATATCTTTATTACCCACCATCACCATCCTAACTAGAATATATCTTTATTACCCACCATCACCATCCTAACTAGAATATATCTTTATTACCCACCATCACTATCCTAACTAGAATATATCTTTATTCCCCACCATCACCATCCTAACTACAATATATCTTTATTACCCTTCATCACCATCCTAACTACAATATATCTTTATTACCCACCATCACCATCCTAACTAGAATATATCTTTATTACCCACCATCACCATCCTAACTAGAATATATCTTTATTCCCCACCATCACCATCCTAACTAGAAAATATCTTTATTACCCACCATCACCATCCTAACTAGAATATACCTTTATTACCCACCATCACCATCCTAACTACAGTACATCTTTATTACCCACCATCACCATCCTAACTACAATATATCTTTATTACCCACCACCACCATCCTAACTAGAATATATCTTTATTACCCACCATCACCATCCTAACTACAGTATGTCTTTATTACCCACCATCACCATCCTAACTACAATATATCTTTATTAACTCCACCATCACCATCCTAACTACAATATATCTTTATTCCCCACCATAACCCTCCTAACTATAGTATATCTTTATTAGCCACCATCACCATCCTAACTAGAATATATCTTTATTCCCCACCATCACCCTCCTCACTACAATATATCTTTATTAATTCCACCATCACCATCCTAACTACAATATGTCTTTATTCCCCACCATCACCATACTAACTACAATATATCTTTATTCCCCACCATCACCATACTAACTAGAATATATCTTTATTCCCCACCATCACCATCCTAACTAGAATATATCTTTATTAACTCCACCATCTCCATCCTAACTAAAATATATCTTTATTAACCCCACCATCACCATACTAACTAGAATATATCTTTATTACCTACCATCACAATCCTGACTACAATATATCTTTATTACCCACCATCACCATAGTAACAAGAATATATCTTTATTACTGACCATCACCATCCTATCTACAATATATCTTTATTAACTCCACCATCACCATCCTAACTACAATATATCTTTATTACCCACCATCACCATCCTAACTAGAATATATCTTTATTCCCCACCATCACCATCCTAACTAGAATATATCTTTATTACCCACCATCACCATCCTTACTACAATATATCTTTATTCCCCACCATCACCATCTTAACTCGAGTATATCTTTATTACCCACCATCACCATCCTAACTAGAATATATCTTTATTCCCCACCATCACCATCCTAACTACAATATATCTTTATTACCCTTCATCACCATCCTAACTACAATATATCTTTATTACCCACCATCACCATCCTAACTAGAATATATCTTTATTACCCACCATCACCATCCTAACTAGAATATATCTTTATTCCCCACCATCACTATCCTAACTAGAATATATCTTTATTACCCACCATCACCATCCTAACTAGAATATATCTTTATTACCCACCATCACCATCCTAACTAGAATATATCTTTATTACCCACCATCACCATCCTAACTACAATATATCTTTATTACCCACCATCACCATCCTAACTAGAATATATCTTTATTACCCACCATCACCATCCTAACTACAGTATGTCTTTATTACCCACCATCACCATCCTAACTACAATATATCTTTATTACCCACCATCACTAGCCTAACTAGAATATATCTTTATTACCCACCATCACCATCCTCACTAGAATATATCTTTATTACCCACCATCACCATCCTAACTCGAATATATCTTTATTACCCACCATCACCATCCTAACTACAGTACATCTTTATTACCCACCATCACCATACTAACTAGAATATATCTTTATTCCCCACCATCACCATCCTAACTAGAATATATCTTTATTCCCCACCATCACCATCTTAACTCGAGTATATCTTTATTACCCACCATCACCATCCTAACTAGAATATATCTTTATTCCCCACCATCACCATCCTAACTACAATATATCTTTATTACCCTTCATCACCATCCTAACTACAATATATCTTTATTACCCACCATCACCATCCTAACTAGAATATATCTTTATTACCCACCATCACCATCCTAACTAGAATATATCTTTATTCCCCACCATCACTATCCTAACTAGAAAATATCTTTATTACCCACCATCACCATCCTAACTAGAATATACCTTTATTACCCACCATCACCATCCTAACTAGAATATATCTTTATTACCCACCATCACCATCCTAACTACAATATATCTTTATTACCCACCACCACCATCCTAACTAGAATATATCTTTATTACCCACCATCACCATCCTAACTACAGTATGTCTTTATTACCCACCATCACCATCCTAACTACAATATATCTTTATTACCCACCATCACCATCCTTACTACAATATATCTTTATTCCCCACCATCACCATCTTAACTCGAGTATATCTTTATTACCCACCATCACCATCCTAACTAGAATATATCTTTATTCCCCACCATCACCATCCTAACTACAATATATCTTTATTACCCTTCATCACCATCCTAACTACAATATATCTTTATTACCCACCATCACCATCCTAACTAGAATATATCTTTATTACCCACCATCACCATCCTAACTAGAATATATCTTTATTCCCCACCATCACTATCCTAACTAGAAAATATCTTTATTACCCACCATCACCATCCTAACTAGAATATACCTTTATTACCCACCATCACCATCCTAACTAGAATATATCTTTATTACCCACCATCACCATCCTAACTACAATATATCTTTATTACCCACCATCACCATCCTAACTAGAATATATCTTTATTACCCACCATCACCATCCTAACTACAGTATGTCTTTATTACCCACCATCACCATCCTAACTACAATATATCTTTATTACCCACCATCACTAGCCTAACTAGAATATATCTTTATTACCCACCATCACCATCCTCACTAGAATATATCTTTATTACCCACCATCACCATCCTAACTCGAATATATCTTTATTACCCACCATCACCATCCTAACTACAGTACATCTTTATTACCCACCATCACCATACTAACTAGAATATATCTTTATTCCCCACCATCACCATCCTAACTAGAATATATCTTTATTCCCCACCATCACCATCCTAACTAGAATATATCTTTATTCCCCACCATCACCATCCTAACTAGAATATATCTTTATTCCCCACCATCACCATCCTAACTAGAATATATCTTTATTACCCACCATCACCATCCTAACTACAATATATCTTTATTACCCACCATCACCATCCTAACTACAGTACATCTTTATTACCCACCATCACCATCCTAACTAGAATATATCTTTATTCCCCACCATCACCATCCTAACTAGAATATATCTTTATTAACCACCATCACCATCCTAACTAGAATATATCTTTATTACCAACCATCACCATCCTAACTACAGTACATCTTTATTACCAACCATGACCATCCTAACTAGAATATATCTTTATTCCCCACCATCACCATCCTAACTAGAATATATCTTTATTACCCACCATCACCATCTTAACTACAATATATCTTTATTACCCACCATCACCATCCTAACTACAGTAGATCTTTATTACCCACCATCACCAGCCTAACTACAGTATGCCTTTATTCCCCACCATCACCATCCTAACTAGAATATATCTTTATTACCCACCATCACCATCCTAACTAGAATATATCTTTATTACCCACCATCACCATCCTAACTACAGTACATCTTTATTACCCACCATCACCAGCCTAACTAGAATATATCTTTATTACCCACCATCACCATCTTAACTAGAATATATCTTTATTACCCACCATCACCATCTTAACTAGAATATATCTTTATTACCCACCATCACCATCCTAACTACAATATATCTTTATTACCCACCATCACCATCCTAACTACAGTAGATCTTTATTACCCACCATCACCAGCCTAACTAGAATATATCTTTATTACCCACCATCACCATCCTTACTACAGTACATCTTTATTACCCACCATCACCATCCTAACTAGAATATATCTTTATTACCCACCATCACCATCCTAACTACAATATATCTTTATTACCCACCATCACCATCCTAACTAGAATATATCTTTATTACCCACCATCACCATCCTAACTACAATATATCTTTATTACCCACCATCACCATCCTAACTACAGTATGTCTTTATTCCCCACCATCACCATCCTAACTACAGTAGATCTTTATTACCCACCATCACCATCCTAACTACAATATATCTTTATTACCCACCATCACCATCCTAACTACAGTATGTCTTTATTCCCCACCATCACCATCCTAACTACAGTACATCTTTATTACCCACCATCACCATCCTAACTAGAATATATCTTTATTACCCACCATCACCATCCTAACTACAATATATCTTTATTACCCACCATCACCATCCTAACTAGAATATATCTTTATTACCCACCATCACCATCCTAACTACAATATATCTTTATTACCCACCATCACCATCCTAACTACAGTAGATCTTTATTACCCACCATCACCAGCCTAACTAGAATATATCTTTATTACCCACCATCACCATCCTTACTACAGTACATCTTTATTACCCACCATCACCATCCTAACTAGAATATATCTTTATTACCCACCATCACCATCCTAACTACAATATATCTTTATTACCCACCATCACCATCCTAACTAGAATATATCTTTATTACCCACCATCACCATCCTAACTACAATATATCTTTATTACCCACCATCACCATCCTAACTACAATATATCTTTATTACCCACCATCACCATCCTAACTAGAATATATCTTTATTACCCACCATCACCATCCTAACTACAATATATCTTTATTACCCACCATCACCATCCTAACTAGAATATATCTTTATTCCCTACCATCACCATACTAACTAGAATATATCTTTATTCCCTACCATCACCATACTAACTAGAATATATCTTTATTCCCCACCATCACCAGCCTAACTAGAATATATCTTTATTACCCACCATCACCATCCTAACCAGAATATATCTTTATTACCCACCATCACCATCCTAACTACAATATATCTTTATTCCCCACCATCACCATCCTAACTAGAATATATCTTAATCCCCACCATCACCATCCTAACTAGAATATATCTTTATTACCCACCATCACCATCCTAACTAGAATATATCTTTATTACCCAACATCACCATCCTAACCAGAATATATCTTTTTTACCCACCATCACCATCCTAACTACAATATATCTTTATTACCCACCATCACCATCCTAACTACAATATATCTTTATTACTACCCACCATCACCATCCTAACTAGAATATATCTTTATTACCCACCATCACCATCCTAACTACAATATATCTTTATTACCCACCATCACCATCCTAACTACAATATATCTTTATTACCCACCATCACCATCCTAACTAGAATATATCTTTATTCCCTACCATCACCATACTAACTAGAATATATCTTTATTCCCCACCATCACCAGCCTAACTAGAATATATCTTTATTACCCACCATCACCATCCTAACCAGAATATATCTTTATTACCCACCATCACCATCCTAACTACAATATATCTTTATTCCCCACCATCACCATCCTAACGAGAATATATCTTTATTCCCACCATCACCATCCGAACTAGAATATATCTTTACTACCCACCATCACCATCCTAACTAGAATATATCTTTATTACCCAACATCACCATCCTAACTAGAATATATCTTTATTACCCACCATCACCATCCTAACTAGAATATATCTTTATTACCCACCATCACCATCCTAACTACAATATATCTTTATTCCCCACCATCACCATCCTAACTAGAATATATCTTTATTACCCACCATCACCATCCTAACTAGAATATATCTTTATTACCCACCATCACCATCCTAACTACAATATATCTTTATTACCCACCATCACCATCCTAACTAGAATATATCTTTATTCCCCACCATCACCATCCTAACTAGAATATATCTTTATTCCCCACCATCACCATCCTAACTAGAATATATCTTTATTACCCACCATCACCATCCTAACTACAATATATCTTTATTACCCACCATCACCATCCTAACTACAGTACATCTTTATTACCCACCATCACCATCCTAACTAGAATATATCTTTATTCCCCACCATCACCATCCTAACTAGAATATATCTTTATTAACCACCATCACCATCCTAACTAGAATATATCTTTATTACCAACCATCACCATCCTAACTACAGTACATCTTTATTACCAACCATGACCATCCTAACTAGAATATATCTTTATTCCCCACCATCACCATCCTAACTAGAATATATCTTTATTACCCACCATCACCATCTTAACTACAATATATCTTTATTACCCACCATCACCATCCTAACTACAGTAGATCTTTATTACCCACCATCACCAGCCTAACTACAGTATGCCTTTATTCCCCACCATCACCATCCTAACTAGAATATATCTTTATTACCCACCATCACCATCCTAACTAGAATATATCTTTATTACCCACCATCACCATCCTAACTACAGTACATCTTTATTACCCACCATCACCAGCCTAACTAGAATATATCTTTATTACCCACCATCACCATCTTAACTAGAATATATCTTTATTACCCACCATCACCATCTTAACTAGAATATATCTTTATTACCCACCATCACCATCCTAACTACAATATATCTTTATTACCCACCATCACCATCCTAACTACAGTAGATCTTTATTACCCACCATCACCATCCTAACTAGAATATATCTTTATTACCCACCATCACCATCCTAACTACAGTACATCTTTATTACCCACCATCACCATCCTAACTAGAATATATCTTATTACCCACCATCACCATCCTAACTAGAATATATCTTTATTACCCACCATCACCATCCTAACTACAATATATCTTTATTACCCACCATCACCATCCTAACTAGAATATATCTTTATTACCCAACATCACCATCCTAACTACAATATATCTTTATTACCCACCATCACCATCCTAACTACAATATATCTTTATTACCCACCATCACCATCCTAACTACAATATATCTTTATTACCCACCATCACCATCCTAACTAGAATATATCTTTATTACCCACCATCACCATCCTAACTAGAATATATCTTTATTACCCACCATCACCATCCTAACTACAATATATCTTTATTACCCACCATCACCATCCTAACTAGAATATATCTTTATTCCCTACCATCACCATACTAACTAGAATATATCTTTATTCCCTACCATCACCATACTAACTAGAATATATCTTTATTCCCCACCATCACCAGCCTAACTAGAATATATCTTTATTACCCACCATCACCATCCTAACCAGAATATATCTTTATTACCCACCATCACCATCCTAACTACAATATATCTTTATTCCCCACCATCACCATCCTAACTAGAATATATCTTTATTTCCCACCATCACCATCCGAACTAGAATATATCTTTATTACCCACCATCACCATCCTAACTAGAATATATCTTTATACCCAACATCACCATCCTAACCAGAATATATCTTTTTTACCCACCATCACCATCCTAACTACAATATATCTTTATTACCCACCATCACCATCCTAACTACAATATATCTTTATTACTACCCACCATCACCATCCTAACTAGAATATATCTTTATTACCCACCATCACCATCCTAACTACAATATATCTTTATTACCCACCATCACCATCCTAACTACAATATATCTTTATTACCCACCATCACCATCCTAACTAGAATATATCTTTATTCCCTACCATCACCATACTAACTAGAATATATCTTTATTCCCCACCATCACCAGCCTAACTAGAATATATCTTTATTACCCACCATCACCATCCTAACCAGAATATATCTTTATTACCCACCATCACCATCCTAACTACAATATATCTTTATTCCCCACCATCACCATCCTAACGAGAATATATCTTTATTTCCCACCATCACCATCCGAACTAGAATATATCTTACTACCCACCATCACCATCCTAACTAGAATATATCTTTATTACCCACCATCCTAACTAGAATATATCTTTATTACCCACCATCACCATCCTAACTAGAATATATCTTTATTACCCACCATCACCATCCTAACTACAATATATCTTTATTCCCCACCATCACCATCCTAACTAGAATATATCTTAATCCCCACCATCACCATCCTAACTAGAATATATCTTTATTACCCACCATCACCATCCTAACTACAATATATCTTTATTACCCACCATCCACCATCCTAACTACAATATATCTTTATTACCACCATCACCATCCTAACATACAATATATCTTTATTACCCACATCACCATCCTAACTAGAATATATCTTTATTACCCACCATCACCATCCTAACTACAATATATCTTTATTACCCCCATCACCATCCTAACTACAATATATCTTTATTACCCACCATCACCATCCTAACTACAATATATCTTTATTACCCACCATCACCATCCTAACTACAATATATCTTTATTACCCACCATCACCATCCTAACTACAATATATCTTTATTACCCACATCACCATCCTAACTAGAATATATCTTTATTACCCACCATCACCATCCTAACTACAATATATCTTTATTACCCACCATCACCATCCTAACTACAATATATCTTTATTACCCACCATCACCATCCTAACTACAATATATCTTTATTACCCACCATCACCATCCTAACTACAATATATCTTTATTACCCACCATCACCATCCTAACTAGAATATATCTTTATTACCCACCATCACCATCCTAACTACAATATATCTTTATTACCCACCATCACCATCCTAACAACAATATATCTTTATTACCCACCATCACCATCCTAACTACAATATATCTTTATTACCCACCATCACCATCCTAACTACAATATATCTTTATTACCCACCATCACCATCCTAACTACAATATATATTTATTACCCACCATCACCATCCTAACTAGAATATATCTTTATTACCCACCATCACCAGCCTAACTACAGTAGATCTTTATTCCCCACCATCACCAGCCTAACTAGAATATATCTTTATTACCCACCATCACCATCCTAACTAGAATATATCTTTATTACCCACCATCACCATCGTAACAACAGTAGATCTTTATTCCCCACCATCACCATCCTAACTAGAATATATCTTTATTACCCACCATCACCATCCTAACCAGAATATATCTTTATTACCCACCATCACCATCCTAACTACAATATTTCTTTATTACCCACCATCACCATCCTAACTAGAATATATCTTTATTCCCTACCATCACCATCCTAACTAGAATATATCTTTATTCCCCACCATCACCAGCCTAACTAGAATATATCTTTATTTCCCACCATCACCATCCTAACCAGAATATATCTTTATTACCCACCATCACCATCCTAACTACAATATATCTTTATTACCCACCATCACCATCCTAACTACAATATATCTTTATTACCCACCATCACCATCCTAACTAGAATAGATATTTTTTCCCCACCATCACCATCCTAACTAGAATATATCTTTATTACCAACCATCACCATCCTAACTAGAATAGATCTTTATTCCCCACCATCACCATCCTAACTAGAATATATCTTTATTACCCACCATCACCATCCTAACTACAATATATCTTTATTACCCACCATCACCATCCTAACTACAGTAGATCTTTATTACCCACCATCACCAGCCTAACTACAGTATGCCTTTATTCCCCACCATCACCATCCTAACTAGAATATATCTTTATTACCCACCATCACCATCCTAACTAGAATATATCTTTATTACCCACCATCACCATCCTAACTACAGTACATCTTTATTACCCACCATCACCAGCCTAACTAGAATATATCTTTATTACCCACCATCACCATCTTAACTAGAATATATCTTTATTACCCACCATCACCATCTTAACTAGAATATATCTTTATTACCCACCATCACCATCCTAACTACAATATATCTTTATTACCCACCATCACCATCCTAACTACAGTAGATCTTTATTACCCACCATCACCAGCCTAACTAGAATATATCTTTATTACCCACCATCACCATCCTTACTACAGTACATCTTTATTACCCACCATCACCATCCTAACTAGAATATATCTTTATTACCCACCATCACCATCCTAACTAGAATATATCTTTATTACCCACCATCACCATCCTAACTACAATATATCTTTATTACCCACCATCACCATCCTAACTAGAATATATCTTTATTACCCAACATCACCATCCTAACTACAATATATCTTTATTACCCACCATCACCATCCTAACTACAATATATCTTTATTACCCACCATCACCATCCTAACTACAATATATCTTTATTACCCACCATCACCATCCTAACTACAATATATCTTTATTACCCACCATCACCATCCTAACTAGAATATATCTTTATTACCCACCATCACCATCCTAACTACAATATATCTTTATTACCCACCATCACCATCCTAACTAGAATATATCTTTATTCCCTACCATCACCATACTAACTAGAATATATCTTTATTCCCTACCATCACCATACTAACTAGAATATATCTTTATTCCCCACCATCACCAGCCTAACTAGAATATATCTTTATTACCCACCATCACCATCCTAACCAGAATATATCTTTATTACCCACCATCACCATCCTAACTACAATATATCTTTATTCCCCACCATCACCATCCTAACTAGAATATATCTTTATTTCCCACCATCACCATCCGAACTAGAATATATCTTTATTACCCACCATCACCATCCTAACTAGAATATATCTTTATTACCCAACATCACCATCCTAACCAGAATATATCTTTTTTACCCACCATCACCATCCTAACTACAATATATCTTTATTACCCACCATCACCATCCTAACTACAATATATCTTTATTACTACCCACCATCACCATCCTAACTAGAATATATCTTTATTACCCACCATCACCATCCTAACTACAATATATCTTTATTACCCACCATCACCATCCTAACTACAATATATCTTTATTACCCACCATCACCATCCTAACTAGAATATATTTTTATTCCCTACCATCACCATACTAACTAGAATATATCTTTATTCCCCACCATCACCAGCCTAACTAGAATATATCTTTATTACCCACCATCACCATCCTAACCAGAATATATCTTTATTACCCACCATCACCATCCTAACTACAATATATCTTTATTCCCCACCATCACCATCCTAACGAGAATATATCTTTATTTCCCACCATCACCATCCGAACTAGAATATATCTTTACTACCCACCATCACCATCCTAACTAGAATATATCTTTATTACCCAACATCACCATCCTAACTAGAATATATCTTTATTACCCACCATCACCATCCTAACTAGAATATATCTTTATTACCCACCATCACCATCCTAACTACAATATATCTTTATTCCCCACCATCACCATCCTAACTAGAATATATCTTTATTACCCACCATCACCATCCTAACTAGAATATATCTTTATTACCCACCATCACCATCCTAACTACAATATATCTTTATTACCCACCATCACCATCCTAACTACAATATATCTTTATTACCCACCATCACCATCCTAACTACAATATATCTTTATTACCCACATCACCATCCTAACTAGAATATATCTTTATTACCCACCATCACCATCCTAACTACAATATATCTTTATTACCCACCATCACCATCCTAACTACAATATATCTTTATTACCCACCATCACCATCCTAACTACAATATATCTTTATTACCCACCATCACCATCCTAACTACAATATATCTTTATTACCCACCATCACCATCCTAACTACAATATATCTTTATTACCCACCATCACCATCCTAACTACAATATATCTTTATTACCCACATCACCATCCTAACTAGAATATATCTTTATTACCCACCATCACCATCCTAACTACAATATATCTTTATTACCCACCATCACCATCCTAACTACAATATATCTTTATTACCCACCATCACCATCCTAACTACAATATATCTTTATTACCCACCATCACCATCCTAACTACAATATATCTTTATTACCCACCATCACCATCCTAACTAGAATATATCTTTATTACCCACCATCACCATCCTAACTACAATATATCTTTATTACCCACCATCACCATCCTAACAACAATATATCTTTATTACCCACCATCACCATCCTAACTACAATATATCTTTATTACCCACCATCACCATCCTAACTACAATATATCTTTATTACCCACCATCACCATCCTAACTACAATATATATTTATTACCCACCATCACCATCCTAACTAGAATATATCTTTATTACCCACCATCACCAGCCTAACTACAGTAGATCTTTATTCCCCACCATCACCAGCCTAACTAGAATATATCTTTATTACCCAACATCACCATCCTAACTAGAATATATCTTTATTACCCACCATCACCATCGTAACAACAGTAGATCTTTATTCCCCACCATCACCATCCTAACTAGAATATATCTTTATTACCCACCATCACCATCCTAACCAGAATATATCTTTATTACCCACCATCACCATCCTAACTACAATATTTCTTTATTACCCACCATCACCATCCTAACTAGAATATATCTTTATTCCCTACCATCACCATCCTAACTAGAATATATCTTTATTCCCCACCATCACCAGCCTAACTAGAATATATCTTTATTTCCCACCATCACCATCCTAACCAGAATATATCTTTATTACCCACCATCACCATCCTAACTACAATATATCTTTATTACCCACCATCACCATCCTAACTACAATATATCTTTATTACCCACCATCACCATCCTAACTAGAATATATCTTAATCCCCACCATCACCATCCTAACTAGAATATATCTTTATTACCAACCATCACCATCCTAACTAGAATAGATCTTTATTCCCCACCATCACCATCCTAACTAGAATATATCTTTATTACCCACCATCACCATCCTAACTACAATATATCTTTATTACCCACCATCACCATCCTAACAAGAATATATCTTTATTACCCACCTTCACCATCCTAACTACAATATATCTTTATTACCCACCATCACCATCCTAACCAGAATATATCTTTATTAACTCCACCATCACCATCCTAACTAGAATATATCTTTATTACCCATCACCATCCTAACTAGAATATATCTTTATTAACTCCACCATCACCATCCTAACTACAATATATCTTTATTACCCACCATTACCATCCTAACTACAATATATCTTTATTCCCCACCATCACCATCCATACTAGAATATTTCTCTATTAGCCATTTTTGAATGGAATGTTTTTTTGTTGTTGCTTTGCTTACCGTGTGCAATATGATGTCTGACTGTTTTTGACTTTCTCTCTTATTTCTGTCTCTTTTCCTCGTCCTACAGCCCAGATGAAGATCGGTTGCGATAACACGGTGGTTAGGATGGTGTCCAGCGGGAAGTTTGTCAACCGGGTGGCGTTCCAGTACCGCCTGCTGGACCGGCAGGAGCTGCAGAGGATCAAGGTGAACAGTGTGGAGGATTTCTGCTTCACTGGCTGAGCTCTGTCTCTTTATCTATCTCCCCCGCCAACATGTTGTCTATCTGCCACCTAGCTAACAGGGACCACCCATCACCGGCTGCCAAATCTACTATGAGACTGATTACAGAAAAAAAGCCTGAAGATTGCCATAAAATTCTGTTCTGTACTACATTTTGAATTTAAAGAGATTTATTAATTTTGTACCTCATTCGTTTTTTTTGTTTTTTTTGCTCACTATATGTTCAATGAATTGTGGCTGGCGCTCAAGCTTAATAAAGTGTCATTTTGTGTTTTGTGGGCGTTTCTAATATTGGTTTTGATTCTGTATTTAGATTGTTTAACCTGTGTGATTATATGCAGTACATGACTGTACAAACGGGCCAGTGAGGGTGTTAAGCAGGGCGTTTTTGGTTCACATTCTGTACAAGAAAGGGTTCTGAAAAACGGAATGTTTCTATTTATTTATTTTGCGAGACGATGTGTGTGGTTACAGGACTGTGGATGGAGACGAGTGTTCAATGGAGCATGTCAAATACATGTTCATTGCTGTGATCTATATTCATTTGTATCAAAACATTTTTTGTAATAAAACTGAATCGCATGAGAAAGCACTCATTGGAGATGATAATTCCTTTCATTTTTGAATCAGTAAAATGATGCAGAACTAACAGGGTTGGCTGTCAGGGGAAGGATGCTGGGTGGAGGGGGGGTCTCGTGGGGTCACTATGAAGAGGAATGGAAGATGTCAAAATCAGTCGCATGTCTCAACCTAACAAGAAAACCCTCTCCAGTTCCCGATTACACAGAATTTAAGCACTCTTAAAATAGTCAATAGTTAAATACATGTTAATCATATTTGATTAGTTGAGTTTACTTCAATAGAACCAGAAAGAACACTGTGATATTTTGGTATCCAAGTCATTCCATATCCTGAAGCTCAATCCCTCTAGTTCATGATTACATTTAGATTAGAATGTATTAATACAGTAAATTATTCATATATTGCTTTGCAGCATTATCCCACATCGCACATGAAACAAACCAATAACAAATTCTCTTGATGAGACACTTTTAGAAATGGCCTACTTTTGATACCATGGGTTGATGGTTAAAAGCTTTATGGTTCATTTAGGGTCAAAGAGTACTTCATATTTGGTTTCCTGTACACAGAATTAATCACAAACAGATATTCAGTGATATTACCCAAATACAAATATCGGAGCCTCAATAAGCCCACTGTCTTCTACCTGTTTGTTGAAGAAGAAAAAACCCTGAACACAATCAACCTTTCTGCCACCTTTTATATGGCATGGCATTACTTATGAATTACTTCTGATTTCCTTTATAAAGGGTTCATGAAGGATTCATTAAGCCGCATTTCAAGTTCTCCTTCATTAAAAGTGCCGTATGTCTGACGTATGTATGAGTAATACTCTTCTCCCCCCCTCCGCAGGGAGGATAGGGGAACATGGTGTGGGTGTTGCTGACGAGTGCTGGCTTGATTAAAGGTCAGAGTGTGTATTGTCACGGTGAGACACCTGGTGCACCACCCCACCGAGCAGCACAGCTAATTGATAAGGATTTGAGATCACCCCAAGTGGGTTTGTACGCACGCACGTGTGTGTGCGTGTGTGTGTGTGTGTGTGCGTGTGTGTGTGTGTGTGTGTGTGTGTGTGTGTGTGTGTGTGTGTGTGTGTGTGTGTGTGTGTGTGTGTGTGTGTGTGTGTGTGTGTGTTGGAGGGGGGGAATCTATGATGGAAGCTCTGAGGCAATTGTGGCGTATGTATTGATTTCTGATTACATGTTGGCTAAACTCATTCTGAGCCTATGGCTGCGTTTACACAGGCAGCCTAATTTTGATCTTTGGCAAAAAGATCAGGCAGCCTTTGTGACCTGAGAAATGTATGACCTGTATCTGCAGGAGTTGCTGGTTCAAGGCCTGCTCTAGCTGTTACACTTAAGCGCTACACTACTGCCAGACTCCAGAACAGAGGACACTACTGCCAGACTCCAGAACAGAGGACACTACTGCCAGACTCCAGAACAGAGGACACTACTGCCAGACTCCAGAACAGAGGACACTACAGCCAGACTCCAGAACAGAGGACACTACTGCCAGACTCCAGAACAGAGGACACTACAGCCAGACTCCAGAACAGAGGACACTACTGCCAGGTGTTTTGTTACTTTACATAAATGTCCATCATCATAGCAGGACAAAATGCACACGATTTACAATGTTTTCCAAGCATGTTAAATCTAAACATAGACAAAGGCGATATGCACTTTGATAGAAGGGAAATGCCAAAGAGGATGAATCAGGCATGAGGTCCTTTTAAACCAAACCGTGCTAATGGTCCGGTTGAGTAATCATTATTTTACGTAGGTCTTGATGGTGACCTAAGCATTGTTTGTACCTTCAACCCAGCCATAAAGAGTCAGGGTGATAAAAGTACTTTTTGTCTAATGGATGACAGTCCATTACAGATCTGAAAATAAAGCTATATTGTGTGTGTTTTTATGGAGGTATTTCTTGCCCTCATTACCATATTACATGGTCATTTTCTACTTAGGCAGTCGAGTCTCTAATGGGGCTAAATATTGAAGAATAAATTAGACACACTTTTCTTTTCCCCATTATGTAACACTAAACACTATAAACTGGTGTTTAGAGAGATAGAAAGAAAGAGAGAGAGAAAGAGAGAGAGAAAATGTGAAAAAAGAGAGAGAGAAAAGAGACAGAGGAAAGAGAGAGGGAGAGAAAACGAGAGAGAAAGAGATAAATAGAGAGAGAGAGAGAGAGAGAGAGAGACTGACAAATCAACCAAATGGAAATAATGCCCTGAAGCTCTGAAGAAATATTAATAATAAAACAAAAATGCTTTTAGGGGGTCAGAAAATCATCCAGCGCCCAGGGTTATACAGCTCTACAGAACTGAACCGATGTGCACTCATCAGGAGCCGACCATATCCCATTTCTCTTCATCCATTTTCTCCCTGCCTGTTTAAGACCTACACTATCGATCTGAGTGTATTTCTCCTGTATGACTGGACTTTAATCTCTCTTCCTCCACTGGGTTGTGCTTCTCCTCCTCCTCTTCCTCTCAGGTATCGCCTGGTATCAGCAGGAGCCATTACAGCTTTTCTCATCTCCTCTCTTCTCTGACGTATTTTATGTGTTCCCCTATCCCTCCCCTCTCCTTTTCCGTTTCACTAACTCTCCTCCCTCCTGACAGTGACCCCTTGTCTTATCTCCACCCCCCACATACCAGTGTCCCACCACCCGACCTGACTCTGATCGGCAGGGAGATTGACACGGAAGGGGCCTCCTGGAGCTTTGTCTCCAGATAACAGTGTAACCTTACATGTCCTTACCCTGAGCCCTGCTTCCATGGTGCTTTCTGCCTCACCGATCCCCTCTTAGGACAGGAATGATTCCTTTTGACATTGTTGAAGAGCGATAACGTTCTTCTGATTCTTTCTATTTGACTATTTTTTCTTTTGGATATATATACAGCATACTGCCTAATATACATTTCCTCTCTATAGTTCTTCATGTCCCTTGATTTTCTCATGATGACATTGACCTTTTAGTGCAGGTGGAAAAACTGCAGCAATCATGTCAGTCACCACATTCCCTCTCAATGGAAACTGTCTCATTTCTCCTGCAGCAAGCAAGTCATAAGAAGTGAAAGTCTTACAGTAAAACAGGAATCACAAGGGACGTCATAACTAGAGTTGCAAAGGGTCGGAAACTTTCTGGTAAATTCCCAGAATTTTCCCGGAAATTGTCCATGTTATGTTAAGCCCTGGAATTTGGGGAATTCTTCTTAAATTCATCAAAAAAGTTAGCTTATAACAGTTTACCTTTTTTTGTGAGATACATATAAGGAAATAGGTCTTCTGGCATATTTTGGTTAAACTAACCCCAATTCAATGGAATTGCAAGCCTCTGCATGCGCAGTGCATTCTTCCATCACATGTACAGCTGATTCTCAAGATCTGGTACACTAATGAGATGCTATTGAGCCCACACTACTACACTGTCTGAGCCAAGGACTACATGCTTTCTGGTAAGTTTTGAATACAATACTGGGTGGGGTGAATATATTTTATATGACACATGATTTTTTTGTTAACTAGTAAATAGTAGCCTACAGCAAAGTGTCTTTAAATCATTTCTAACTTGTTAACAATTTCTGCTAGTTAGTTTTTGCTGCTGTACCATGTGGGTTTTATCTTTCTTGAGCCTGCCAACTGAGGAGTGTAAATTCACCTGTTTCCATACATGTTTCATTTTAAAACATTTATCTTACAAAGGAGTTGTTTAATCTAACTGCTTAACTATTTATCTGTACATCGAATTGTATTTTATTTTTTACTCATTTTGTTCTAATCTTTACAGGAAAATGCTGCGGGCACTATCTGATGTGTGGAGACATTTCACTGCAGCTAATGTAGAAGGAAAAGCTGTGTACATTTGCAAACACTGTGCCAAATCATTTGTGAAGAATGCAACAAAGATGCAGAATCATCTGGCCAAGTGCATAAAGTTCCCTCAGTGCTCACAACAAGCAACCTCTGACAAAAGTACCTCTACTTCTATTCGCGGTGAAAATGATGAATTAGACACCTTATCAATAGCAACAGCTCATGGTTCTCCTGGAATCAGAAGTTTTTTGACTCAATGGAGGAACGTTGTCAGAGAAATGCTGATGAATGTCTTGCTCGAGCTGTGTATGCAACTGGTTCAATTCTGATGCTCACAGGCAGTGTGTATTGGAAGAGATTTCTGAATGTTCTTCACCCAGCATACACCCCTCCAACCAGACATGCTTTATCTATTAATTTGCCGGATGCAGAGTTCAACAGAGTTCAAGTGAAGGTCAAGCAAATCATAGAGAAAGCAGACTGTATTGCAATCATCTCTGATGGGTGATTAAATGTTCGTGGGCAAGGAATAATTCACTACATCATCTCCACCCCTCAACCAGTATTCTATAAGAGCACAGACACAAGGGACAACAGACACACCAGTCTTTACATTGCAGATGAGCTGAAGCAGTCATTACATTTACATTTTACATTTTAGTCATTTAGCAGACGCTCTTATCCAGAGCGACTTACAGTAGTGAATGCATACATTTCATACATTTTTTCCATACTGGTCCCCCGTGGGAATCCGAACCCACAACCCTGGCGTTGCAAACACCATGCTCTACCAACTGAGCCACACAATGACCTTGGACCACAGAAGGTATTTGCGCTGGTGACAGACAGTGCTGCGAACATGAAGGCTGCTTGGTCTAAAGTGGGGGAGTCCTACCCTCACATCACACCCATTGGCTGTGCTGCTCATGCATTGAATCTGCTCCTCAAGGACATCATGGCACTGAAAACAATGGATACACTCTACAAGAGAGCCAAGGAAATGGTTATGTATGTGAAGGGTCATCAAGTTATAGCAACAATCTACCTCACCAAGCAAAGTGAGAAGAATAAGAGCACCACATTGAAGCTGGCCAGCAACACCAATCGGGTGGATAAGGGATAGCGGATTGAGGGAGACAATACCATCCTGTCTGATGTTCAGACTCTGCTTGCAGATGTAAGAGAAGACATCCCTGCCCACTTCACTGTTGCTCCAAGCAGAGGAAACTGCAGTTCTGAAATACATCAAAAAGCGTGAAGACTTCTGCCTGATGCCCATACACGCCGCAGTGTACATGTTGGACCCCAAGTATGCTGGCAAGAGCATCCTGTCTGGTGCAGAGATCAACAAGGCCTATGGTGTCATCACTACTGTGTCTCGCCACCTTGGCCTGGATGAGGGCAAGGTTCTTGGCAGTCTGGTGAAGTACACTTCCAAGCAAGGGCTTTGGGATGGAGATGCAATATGGCAGTCGTGCCAACATATCTCATCAGCCACCTGGTGGAAGGGACTTTGTGGATCTGAGGTTCTTTCCCTGTTGCCTCCATCATCCTCCAAATCCCACCAACATCAGCCACCTCAGAGCGTAACTGGTCCTTGTTTGGGAACACACACACTAAAGCACGCAACAGGCTGACCAATACATGGGTTGAAAAATTGATGGCCATCCGGGTAAATTTGAGGGTTTTTGAGCCTGACAACGAGCCATCCTCAACAAGGTTGAAAAGTGACAGTGAAGAGGAGGTCTCAGAGTCTGATGTTCAAGAGGTGGACATTGAGGAGGTCCAGGGAGAAGACATGGAAGCCTGAGAGGAAGACCACCAAAGCTTTAGTTTCTAGACTATAATTTTACAGATGTATGTTGGAAACGTTTTTGGGAGATGCGATGGATCATTGGGGATCATTCAATATTCCCTTTTGTTTTTCAGTGAAATCATCCCATGTGAAGAGTCAATTCATTTAATTAAAGTTCAATTCGTAACTAAATTGTTGTTTTTATTTCTATTGGAATGATTTAATCATTTGCAATTATGGCTACTTATGATAAGGTAAAAGGTTTATGTTTCTGTCTCCATATGATATGATAAATATATCCAATGCAAAAAACATCTCCTTTTAAATGGTATTAATATTAATTTGCTAATATTTTCATTAATTCCCATAAATTCCCGTTAATTCCCATATATTCCCGTTAATTCCCACGGACAGTTTCCACCTCTGAATATTCCCCAAAATGTGCAACCCTAGTCATAACTGACGCAAAGA
This sequence comes from Salmo trutta, assembly GCF_901001165.1. Classification (NCBI taxonomy): domain Eukaryota; kingdom Metazoa; phylum Chordata; class Actinopteri; order Salmoniformes; family Salmonidae; genus Salmo; species Salmo trutta. The sequence continues at coordinate 62,013,519 of NC_042968.1, forward strand.
CCATGCAAACCCTTCAGTTACACTGAAACAGGAAGATTATCCCACTCAATACTGAAACTCATAGGGTAGGGTGGCATGTGTGGTGTGTGTGCATGTATGTGTGTGTATGTGTGTGTGTGTGTGTGCGCGTGCGTACGTGCGTTACATAGAATGGTTAGATAGTGATGACCACAGAGCATAAATTTGAATGGGATTCTCTTTCTAGTAATCTAGTTCATTGTACTTCTATGATGGCAACTCTCTCCATCTCTCGTTCACTCTGTCTGTCATTAGGCCCCAGGGGATGACCAATGCTGTTTGGCAGAACAAACCGACCTGTCCTGGAGGCTGGGCCTCACGTGTTGTTTGTTAGCATGAGCTTCCATCTGTCGCTGAAGGACAGCACCACGGTGTGAAAACGTCTGAACGATCCGTTTCTCTGTCTCTTTACATCTAGCCCCCCGGAGGTGATAAATCTCACACTTATTCTTTCTCTTTCTCCCTCTATCCCTTTCCTTCTCTCGTTTTCTCACTCTCATCCCTCTCTTTCTTTCTCTTGCTCTCTCTCTCTCGTAACCTCTCTCTTTCCCTCTTTACGTTATTTTGGGGGCATACAGAGAGAAACTGTAAAGGACAACCTTGGATGTAATGGTTTGAGTGTCTTTTTCTAATAGGCTGATATGCCTCCTTTGAACAATACAGTCCTACGTCCCCAGTGGAGGAAACATTTCCCTATATTAGCCTACTGATGGCTGATCCCTGGCCATTGGAGTGTAGATAGACCCTGGTTGTGGCTATCGCTGACATACAGTCAGTCAGTCCTGTCAGGCTTTGTTGACTTCCTGTTGCATTCAGGAAATGGATTAGAGAGAGAAGGACCACAGATCTACTACAGATAACAGGCACCAGCGAGAGCCGATCCTTTCAATATGAAGCCCCATTGTTAGGTGAAAGACACGGAGACAGACACAGAGGCCGACACCAAGGGACCATCTGAAGGTATTCTAGTGTTAAAAAATGGGCTGTTGCTGTGAAAAGAAAAATCTACCATCACAACCCTCCATCTCCCTATCCCAAACATAGCATGACGTGAGGGGGAGTGATCGATGGTAGCAGTTTACGCTCAAATGGCAAAACAAGCCCTTCATCATCAGTTCTGTAGACGTCAGAAGCTGATGGGGACCGCTCAGGGTTTGGCAAGAGGAGGAGATAAACGTTGCCACCAAAGAAATAAATTAGGCTTTCTGACAGAGAGAGGGAGGGCTGTGTCTGTGTGATGGGGAGAGACAGCGGTCAAAAGGAATGGTGTGTGTGTGTGTGTGTTTGTGTGCTGCAGGGCAGCCATATAAGGAAACCATCTTAAGGGACAGGTAATAGTTGTTCTGAGTTATATTCATAGTGTCCATCAGAGGAGACTGCTGAGGTGAGGACGGCTCATAATAATGGCTGGAAAGGAGTGAACGGAATGGAAACAAACACATGGAAACCGTGTGTTTGAGTTCGATGGCCATTCCATGTATTCCACTCCAGCCATTACCATGAGCCGTCCTCCCCAATTAAGGTGCAACCAACCTCCTGTGGTGTCTATAGAGCGTGCTCTGGTACCTGTCCTGCTGTCTGGAGGGCGGCAGCCCCCAATAACTTTCTACTGTAACACACTCACGCACACCCTGCTGACTTTTCTTTCAGCTGCATATAATTGTGCAACTTGATCCACCACAGATACTGTGTTCAGATATACTTGGAGGGACATGGAAGTTCAATAGAAGGGGTTTCTTTGACGGACCAGTTTAAACTCAACTCGACGGGGGACTCTTCATGATTCTCTACTGTGACCACGTGCTTCCTGTATTGAAGACTAGTAGGTTTGGAATACACAGCTCTTTTGGTGTTCTAACTTGTATTCACTAGGTACAGACCACACCTTCAACATATAGCTATGCACGTTTGATATAGCTTAATGCAGGAAAGGTTGCAAGGTATGAATAGAGAATGATGTCATACTGAAATGAGCTTGAGCTTGGAGTGAAGTTTGATGATAGGTGGTTGTAGAATGGAAACGTCTTTGTAGGCGGGATTTGAGAGGAAGACACTGGATGATTGAAGGGAGAGTGACTGTTCATGAGGCTTGAAGGAGCGTGATGGATCGGGATGGTTGGAGGAGCTTGATGGTTCAGGATGGTTGGTGGAGCTTGATGGTTCGGGATGGTTGGAGGAGGTTGATGGTTCGGGATGGTTGGAGGAGGTTGATGGTTCGGGATGGTTGGAGGAGGTTGATGGTTCGGGATGGTTGGAGGAGCTTGATGGTTCAGGATGGTTGGTGGAGCTTGATGGTTCGGGATGGTTGGAGGAGCTTGATGGTTTAGGATGGTTGGTGGAGCTTGATGGTTCAGGACGGTTGGAGGAGCTTGATGGTTCGGGATGGTTGGAGGAGCTTGATGGTTCGGGATGGTTGGAGGAGCTTGATGGTTCGGGATTGTTGGTAGAGCTTGATGGTTCGGGATGGTTGGAGGAGCTTGATGGTTCAGGATGGTTGGAGGAGCTTGATGGTTCAGGATGGTTGGTGGAGCTTGATGGTTCAGGATGGTTGGTGGAGCTTGATGGTTCAGATGGTTGGTGGAGCTTGATGGTTCAGGATGGTTCGAGGAGCTTGATGGTTCTTATGGTTGGTGGACCTTGATGGTTTGGGAGGATAGTTGCTTGGTCGTCACAGGATAGGGAAGGGGTGATGAAGACTGAGTTTTTGGGTGGGAGTACTGGTGGTCTCTGCTTCTCGGCGCAGAGTTAATCCCAAAAAAGGAAGGGTCAGGACTCCTGAAATGTCTGTGAACAAAGAAGCGAGAACATGTCAGAGGGTTTGGTGGTTTGAATGGAAAGATCATAGTTCTGATGGCCTGAGAGTCCAGGGACCAGGGGACAGATGATGTGGATGGGAAACGTCTGAGTTGAGATGGGAACTGAGGTGATGAGGAAGGAGGTAGTGAAGTCCTCTTACTGCATTTGGTGGTGAAGATGGGGCAATCTTGAGCTTGGATCTTGTAGTTTGAAGAATTACTTAGGAAGAATGTTTCTTGTATAGAATTGTTCACATGTCGAAAAGGAAGTCTGTAGTGGTTGTATGATAGCTTCTAGTCATGATCTTGAAGTCACAGGCAGCCATAACTTGATGTGTAGAGGGTCTTATGGTTGATTGTGGACAGGATCAGATTGAAGTTTGTTAAGAAGCAATTCTGTTGACACTGAAAGCTAGCATAAGAAAGGAAAACTCCCTAGAAGGAAGAAACCTTGAGGAACTAGACTCGATGGGGAAGATGCCGGATAGCTTGCATAGGCAAGGAATCCTATATGATCTGCCGGTGGAGTGCAGGCAAGCCTGAAAATGGTCAGGATAGTGAAGGGGGATGTTGCACGTTGCGCTTGGGGTGGGGTGGGGAGGGATGGGATTGTGGCCTGTGGCATGAGGACAAGATGGCTGCAACCTCCGGGCCTGCAGGGGGAGCAGCGCTGGAAGACGCAGTAGGAATGGGCACCGCTGGACCAGCAGAGGGAGCTGTTGAGGCTGTGTCAGATGCTGGGTCGTCATCTTTGTTCGGGTGCATAAGAGAAAGGGGGGAGATAGTGGAGAGGGAAGAGTACCTGTGTTCAGGTAAAAAGAGAGAGCGGGTAGAGGGAGAGAGTGTGGCCTGCTGGCAGGGGGAGCCGTCCTGCTGGAAGCTTCTGGGCCGTCAGGGGGAGCTGTAGCCGCAGCAATGTGAAAGCAGAAGGCTGCGTCGGATGCCAGGTCGTAGTTTGTGGAAGCTGTGTGAGAATCCAGGTCTGGAGCTGGTTTGGGCCTAGTTGATGGTGGTGGAATACGGCAGTGGGGGCCGCAGGGGATGTCATCATGGTGGACCTTGGGAGCATGGTATTATCAGTTGGTGGGCAACATGGGTGGAGGTGGATGTGGTTGAGCCCCAGGGAGGAGTGGCAGCCTTAGGCGACCAACCCGGAGAGCCTGAGAAGTACACTACATGACCAAAAGTATGTGGACACTTGCCCCTCAAACATCTCATTCCAAAGTCATGGGCATTAATATGGAGTTGGTCCCCCATTTTCTGCTATAACAGCCGCCACTCTTCTGGGAAGGATTTCCAATAGATGTTGGAACATTGCTGCGGTGACTTGCTTCCATTCAGACACAAGAGGATTAGTGAGGTCGGGCACTGATGTTGGGCGATTAGGCCTGGCTCGCAGTTGGCGTTCCCAATTCATCCCAAAGGTGTTCGATGGGGTTGCGGTCAAGGCTCTGTGCAGGCCAGTCAAGTTCTTCCACGCCGATCTCGACAAACCATTTCTGTATGGACCTCGCTTTGTGCACGGGGGTGTTGTCATGCTGAAACAAGAAAGGGCCTTCCCCTTCACTGGAACTAAGTGGCCTAGCCCGAACTATGAAAAACAGCCCCAGACCATTATTGGGAGCATGGTATTATCAGGAGGCGGGCAAAATGGGTGGAGGTGGATGTGGTTGTTGCCTCAGGGAGGAGTGGCAGCTTTAGGCGACCAACCGGAGAGAGGGAGAAGTACTGTAGTTTAGTGGAAGAAAAGTGAGAAGGGAGCAAGATAAGAGAGAAATGAATCATGGCAGGATGGATCTCCACACCATTACATAGCGATAGGCATTCCTAGATTGTGTGAGTTTAAATAGTATAGTGGCCAATAAAAGGTTAACATTAGCATGATGCAACATCTGTGTTTACACAGGCAGCCCAATTATGATTATTTTGCCACAAATTGTTTTTGACCAATCAGATCAGGTCTTTTGCCGCTAATTTGGCAGAAATCAGAAGTGGGCTGCCTGCCTATGTGTGACCTGCCCTTATGTGGACTATGGTTTGGTGGAGAGGAAACATTGGTTAGGTAGGTAGCTTGCTGGTCCGTGATACGAGAGGAACGAGGTATAAACAACCCGAAGGCAGCAACGGACTGAATATAATACTAAAGCATGGCTCTCCAACCCAGTTCCTGGAGAGCTAAGTCTTCGCACCAACCCTAATCTAGCACACCTGATTCTAAGAATTAGCTGGTTGATAAACTGAATCAGGTTAGTTACAACTGGGTTTGGATTGAAAATCTACAGGAGGGTAGCGCTCCAGGAACAGGGTTCGAGAGCCCTGCTCTAAAGCATGAAACACCAAGAACCAACTGATTTCAACAGCGAGGTTGAGAGGCGAACGGCGTAGTAGAGGTTTGTGAGCAAGACATGACGGGAGCAGGTGTTTTGACAGAAAATATTCAAATAACAGGGACTGGATTGGGTGAGTACATACACAGCCAATGATTGGCGAAGGGAGGAGTAGAAAATAGTTTGATTAGCAGGAGGGGAGGTGTTGTAAATGGTTTGATTGTTGGAAGGGTAAGAGACGTAGATTGTTCCAGGTGTGGTCTTTCCTCCAGATCTTTAGTTACGTTACACATAACAACATTTCGTTCATGTTCAGTAAAGTACATAGCTGTGTGTGCGTCTATTAAACATTTTGTTTCTTGGGGACTGCAGAATAAGTATTCCATATATTTCCTCCAGTAGGCTCTATGTCGTGTGGTTTTCTCAGTTTCTTTCCAGGCCGTTGTGTGTGTGTGTGTGTGTGTGTGTGTGTGTGTGTGCGTGACGCAGAGCATGGATAATGGCGTTCACAGTTCCGTAAACCAATTGGACATGACGTGTATGGGAATAGACTCTGTGTCTCTCAGTGTTTCTTCGTGTTTCCAACTCGGACATGGCTTCAGCTACATCTCAGTATCTCAGGGGAACAAGGAGATGGGGCTGTGATAGGGAAGGTGCGTGCATGCGTGTGCTTTGTACACACATCTGTATGTGTGTGTGTGTGTGTGTGTGTGTGTGTGTGTGTTACAAACGAGGCCAACTGAGACACACTGCCAACACTAGGCTCGTTCATGGAAGCCATGATGTTAAAATGACTGTTCTTATCATGTCACCTACAGTACACAAATATTAAGTGAAGAGACTGACAAGCTACACAATGCATTTGTGTAGTATGCTTCCATGGGAACAAAATGACACAACAGCCAACTTGAGCTGTAAGAAACGACATCACTCCAAGGGAGAGGGATAGCAAAAGATAAGAGGGTCACGCCAAGTACAAGTTCTCTAACAAAGGGAGAATCTATAATTCTATGAAAAATAAGTACTATTTCTAAATCGATGAGAGGTCCGCTATGATTACAGCTATTGTGAAATGTCACAAAAAAAGATAATCATCACATAATTTCCCACCAGACAGACTCATTATCTTGCTCAATTACAACCAATCACACCGAACTGAGAATTGACCTTTGTGTGTGTGTGTGTGTGTGTGTGTGTGTGTGTGTGTGTGTGTGTGTGTGTGTGTGTGTGTGTGTGTGTGTGTGTGTGTGTGTGTGTGTGCGCGCGCGTGTGAATTAGTGCTGACATAGATGATCGCTTGTTAATCTTTTTGCTTCAGGATCCTCACAAAGATGTGTCAGAGTAGAGAGAGGTGGATGTGGGTTTGCAAAAAGGAAATTAAGACAACTACTTCTAAATGTTATGGTTTCAGACAACATTGGTGATATTGTTTGAACTGCTGAGAATTCATGAGATACTGTATATATTGTTGTTGTTAACAAAACAGTTCTTATATGGCGCTTTTCTAAAACCCAAAGATGCTTTGTTGGTTGTAATGGGTCAGTGGTTGGATGTGAGGTTAGCGTAAAAGTTAGGGTTCCCCTTAAAGAAAAAAACACAGCAATTTCAGGTGATCACATGTGAAGTAAATGTGATAACATGTGACATGTAAAACCAGGGGAGCAACTTTGGTTTTAGAAGGGGGGGTGCATAATTATGATTAGAATTTTTTTGTCAGTCGGATAAACATTCCAAACAGCCTACCCAACCGCTCGTAGGCTTCCGCATGGTCCTAAATCACAACGTTGCCTCGTTTGTTTCACATTCCAATGATAAAACTGGGGGAGGGACAAAATGCAATTTCAGAATGTGGGGGGACCATGTAACCACTGTAAATTCAACATGTGAATCTGCAATTCACATGCAATGTAAAAACATGTTCTTTTCTTCACATGTGAAAAGGTGGATTTAAGATGTGAATTCTATATTGAATTCATGTGAACATATGGTTTCACATGTGAACAACTGACCTCACGTGGCTCTTGTTTTCACATGTGAAAATGTTAGCTCAACATGTGAAAACTGTTATACATTTCACGTGTTTTTTGTTGTTGTTGTTGTAAGGGAAGTAATGAAATGGTATGGGGGTTTTAAGGTAAGTGGTACGCTGTTCAGAAAAAGTTGTGTACAAATAGTTAATTTTACATCAATGACAATATGATTACATTTGACATTTTCATTTAGTACAGACTTTTCAATATGACCCCGCCTGGGTTTTGAACTCATAACCAGCGCCATTTTAGTTATCAGTTAATCATTGATTCTATTCACTTATTTCAGCAGTTTGGAGGTTTTCTGAGACATCCTAATGACTCATGTAAAAATGTGAATGCACATGTGAAACTTTATGTGAAATATCATCACATGGGAAGTGTTCCAAAACCACATGATTTCACCTTGGAAAGGTTATGTGATCACTTGTAAAGGTCCATGTGAAATGTGTGAAGATTTCACATGTGAAATCATGGCAATTTTTTCTGTAAGGGTTAGGGGTTAAAAATCACATTTGTAAATAAAACATTTTATTCTTCTGCCCTTTCTAGCATGGGCGTACTTTGTGAATCGCAAGGAGAAACCGCCACTGATTGCTGCTGAAGGAGGGATGTCATGTGTCACTTTGATTGACAGGTGGTGGAGGGGCCAGCTGGTTAATGTGGATCGTCATCATCATGCATCATCGAATGCATCACCAGGCGCGTTATATAGAGACCTCCCAAAAGCACAGCGCAACCTCTCCTTGAGAAATGTTCTGAACCCTCCAAGAGGAGTGATGGGGAAGGACACACAGGACAGGCACACACAGACGCTGTAGAAAAAATATGTTGATTCAACGTACAATTGCAAGGTAACCAGCTGCAATTGGATTGTGAGTTGCTCAACATTTGGGCATATAGCTGAACCCAGTGGTGTAAAGTAATTACGTATAAATACTTGGAAGTACTACTTAAGTAGTTTTTTGGGGTACCTGTACTTTACTATTTATATTTTTTACAACTTTTACTTCAATACTTTCCTAAAGAAAATTCTGTTATTTTATACCATACATTTTCCCTGACACCCAAAAGTACTCGTTACATTTTGAATGCTTAGCAGGACAGGAAAATTGTCTAATCACACACTTATCAAGAGAACATCCCTGGTCATTTCTACTGCCTCTGATCCGGCAGACTCACTAAACACATGCTTTGTTTGTTAATGATGTCTGAGTGTTGGAGCATGCCCCTGGCTATCTGTAAACACAAAAAAAACAAGAAAATTATGCTGTCTGGTTTGCTTTATATAAGAAATGTGAAATGATTTATACTTTGATACAATAAGTATATTTAACACCAAATACTTTTACTCAAGTAGAATTTTACTGGGTGACTTTACTTTTACTCAAGTTTTTTTTTATATATATATATTATTTATTACAAAAAAACACAAGGAAGGGGTAACATTAAAGTATTAGAACATGAAGGACAAACAATACAGCATCAAGACACTATCAAACATGTATCAGTCTTTCCGCAACAGAGCCATCCTTATGTGTGAGGGTGCGTGTGCATGATAGTGATATAAAATATATCTCTTTCCTTTTTCATGATCACAATCTTGTGAAACCCGAACCCTCCAAGATCCCTCCACAGTTCCCCAATAGCTGTCCCTCAGCCATTCCAGACCCTTCCCGCAGCCCCCCCCCCCCCGGAAAAAAATAACAAATCCATTCCCCAACCCCAAAAACGCCCCAATGCACCAACAACCAAGAGAATGAACTAAAGAGAAAAAGGAAAAGACAGAAGAAAACAGCAAACAACAATGCAAAAAAATACAAAATACATTTTAAACAAAGGTCATCAAGGACAACTGAAATCATAACAGCAATGCCAACTGTATATGTTTGTGTGCATGTCTGGCACTATTACATGTATATGTGTGTTCTTGTATGTGTTTATTTGAATGAGAGTGTGTGTATATGCATGTGTACAAACCCCTGCACGGCATCAGCCTCAGGCAAACCGGCATTAGTTGTAAAAACACTGCCACTTAGTGTCATTGAAATGTACTTTTATTATGTTTTATTTAGACTTTTTTTCCCCTTTATCTTTTGACCATCATTCTCTCTCTCACACAGCAACTCCACTCCCACTTACTTTTACTAAGAGTATTAGTATATTAGTAATTGACTGACCGGGTCTCTCCAGATCTCCCAATAGTACTATTTCTACGGTCAATTTTAGATCAATGCTATGCATTTTCAGCCATTCCTGAACATGAGACCAGAAACAGGCTACCTGAGGGCAATACCAAAATAAATGGTCTATTGATTCTGTATCCTCACAACAAAATCTACAGAGCTTCGATGATTTTATGCCCCAAATATTCAACATTTTGTTGGTGGCAAGAATTTTATATAATAATTTAAGCTGAAAAGCACAAAGTCTTGAATCTTGTGTTGTTTTATATATCAACTCATACAACCTGTACCATGGAATCGGTACCTCAAAAATCTCTTCCCAACTATTTTGCAATCTGTATGGCACAGTTGTCAACATCCTGGTCCTCAAATAAAACTGGTATACTTTCCTATTTATGCTATTTTTATTCCTCTGCCAGTTTTGATCCTTTATATTGGGCAGACAGACTAGTCCCTACCTCCTCCCGCTGCCACCCGCCTCCTCCATTTTGGGGCAATGTCACGTCCTGACCATAGAGAGCTCTTATTTTTCTATGGTAGAGTAGGTCAGGGCGTGACTGGGGGGTTTTGTCTAGTTTATTTATTTCTATGTTTGGTTCTAGTTTGTTTTTTCTATGTTGGGTTTTTTGTCTAGTTTACATTTTCTATGTTGTGTTCTAGGTTCTTTTTTCTAGGTTGGGGTTTCCGTATGATTCCCAATTAGAGGCAGCTGGTCATCATTGTCTCTAATTGGGGATCATATTTAAGTTGTTGTTTTTCCCACTAGTGTTTGTGGGAGATTATTTTGAGTTTATGCATGTAGCACCTCTTCGTCACGGTTTGTTGTTTTTGTTTATTGTCTGTCTTGCATAGTTTCACATAGAAATAAAGATGTGGAACGATACGCACGCTGCGCCTTGGTCTCTTTCATACGACAGCCGTGACAGGCAATGCTGTAATCAATTGGTTGTACTCTTGGATTGAGCAGACCTTCCCGTACAATTCTGATACCTCCATGAAGGACATAACTCTACCTTTACAATATCATTTAAGAACAAAATACCCTTTTCTAACATCTTTCCCATAAGTACAGGTATTTTATCAACCAGCACATTTGAATTCAGCCATAATATTTGTTGTAATATTTGTTCTATCTTTTCAGGGGGATGAAATTGAAATTGTAGCCAGCTCTGCAATGCTTGTTTGAAAAAGACAGATACTTTGAAAAAAAGTGTCATTTTCAATTAAGTCGAAAATGAGACATGGCAATCTGCACAAAGGCAGAAAGGCCATTTTTAAACAATGGATGAGCTTTTCTTATTAATCTACTTAACCATGTAGGGTTCAAATAAAACTTTTGAATGAGTGAATCTTTTAGAGAGAGGTTTAGTGCTTTTATATTTAAGAATCTCAACCCACCCTATTCATTATATAGATAGGCTCGTTTTATTTTGTCTGGTTTAGCATCCCAGATAAAGCAAAATATTTTTTGCTCATATGATTTGAAAAGCGAATCATCAGGAGTAGGCAGCACCATAAGTAAGTGAGTAAACTGAGATATGACTAAGGAGTCAATCAGGGCAATTTTGCCATAAATAGACAGGTATTTATCTCTCCATGGTTGCAGGATCTTGTTTATTTTTACAAGTTTTCTATTGAAATTAATTGTGGAGAGCTTATTTATATCTTTTGTGATATGAATACCGAGTATGCGTACTTCACCATCAGCCCATTTTATAGGTAAGCTGCATGGTAATGTAAAAGTTGTACTTTTTAAGGATCCAATACGTAATATTGCACACTTATCATAATCAGGTTTTAGTCCAGAGAGTATAGAAAAGTTATCTAGATCTTTAATGAGACATTGCAGGGATCTAGCTTGCGGACTTAACATAAAACTTGAGTCATCGGCATACATGGACACCTTTGTTTTTAAGCCTTGGATTTCTAATCATCTAATGTTCTTATTGGATCTGATTTTAATAGCTAGCATTTCGATGGCCATAATGAATAGATATGGTGAAAGCGGACACCCTTGTTTAACTCTTCTTGACAATTCAAAACTCTCTGAGAAGTAGCCGTTATTTACTATTTTACACCTGGGGTTGCTATACATTATTTTTACCCATTTTATAAAATAATTACCAAAATGTAAAAAATCTATTTATAAATAAAATCCAGTCTTACTTTATCAAATGCCTTTTCAAAATCCGCTTACTCAAGTATTACAATTGGGTACCTTTTCCACCACTGACTGAACCAACATACAATTCAACCTTAGAACGTATGTTCACTCAACTTTTTGAGGTTGAGGAAACATACAATTCACTTTGAGAATGTATTCTACCTTATTTGCATATTTCCCAGTGTGCCTTTTGTGTTACCACCAATGGCTGTATTTGTTAGTGACAGAGACATGGTTGTTGTATTCAATGGCTTTCAGCCTTCACCAACTAAGTGTCTAAGTGAATATTCTATCTTCAATTAAACTCTTTAAACAATACATTACAAATACACACTAACACAGTGGTCTGAAACTCCTTGGTTACAGGTCACATCAGGCCTGCAAATCACATAATGCTGGCTTGCAAAGTGACATGTAATTCCTATTGGAATCAAGACAGAATGAGGAGATCCAACAATTGGAATGTTTATTGACCCACAACCTACATTGAGAATGACTGCTAGGATAGGGAAAAGTTTATATTGAGCCGACCTTAATCATATAAACTGGACCAGCCATCTCAATAATGGGTGCAATAAGTCTAACTACTAACATATTGGATTAGTTTAGAAAGATGTATATTATTTCTGTTAGTGTAGCATCAGATTAATCAACCAATCAATTTACATGCATAAACACAGGTATTGCAACAAACAATTCTGAAAAGCAACCTGCAATAATGAATGCTGGGAAATATGATAATGATGGGCGTGTTTTGAGTGATTTTTGAGCAAACATGAATCTGAAATTTTACTCAACAAGCTTATTCAAATTCGTCTCACTTTGAGCAGAGTATGTTGAGTAACAGAATGTAAAAGAGTAGCTGAAATGATTGTCCTTTTCAAGTCCATTCAACTCACAGAATAACACTGATTAAGCAATTGCTTAAATTGGCTATTTAAAAAAACTTTTTTTTTCCAGTGCGCACACGCACGCACATTAACATAAACTCTAAAACACAGACACTCAAGGTCTTGGGTAACAGCACTTTATTATGCTGTGTTACTGTCACAATACAATAACATTATTGTCAAGCTAATCACTTTGCTTGACAATATCATGCTGTCAAAATCAAAATGAATCATTTCATCACGGTTAAGAAACACGCTCATGCAACTGTGACATTTGATTTATATGTCTCATTGCGTGACACAAGTTAATTGTCAATGACAGGAACATTCTCAAGTACATTTCTGATGGACATTTCTGACAAACTCATAGTTACATTACAAAAATCTATGAACCAACCGGCGGATGAATGACAGAATCAATCAATCAACTGGCCAAGCGTCAGAGGAAAAGGATTGTTTGGGTGCCGGTCTGTTTTGGTCTAGCCAGATCTTTTATGGTTATCTTCTCTGGCAAGAAGTGTTGTTGAGAACAGAAACAGTCTGGCACTTAGGCTAGTGCGACAACATGTTAACATCTGTTTGAAGTAATCTGTTCTTGACGCGTCGGAGGCACAGAAGGATCCTATCTCTAGCAAGAGTATGTCAATGGATGCTTTCTACTTTAGTCTAGTGCACTTCTGCTGTTGACATTCTTGATGCAAAAAACAACAACATATTTAGTGTAAGGCTTTTAGTAGCACTGAAACCATAATGTAAATCAATGTTTAGCGTGATGGGTGTGGTTGGTTTCTAATTCTACTTTGATCCACAGGCCAATCTGAAATGGCTCCCTATTCCCTATGCAATGCACTACTTTTAGCCAGAACCATTCATAGACCGGTCATAGCACTATGAGGGTTTGGCCAATAATAGTGCATGTATAAGCAATAGGAAGCCATTTTGGACTCAACCCATTAGTTGACTTTCTTCTTCTGCTGCTCCTGGAAGAAGTCATTGCAGGCTACGGTCAGGGTCGCCACCAGAACCACAAACTCATTGAAGTCCACCTCGTTCTCTTTGTGGGAGTCCAGAGCATTCATGATCTTCTCCAGCAGCATGGGGTCTTTCTGAGACTGGAAATTAAAAGAATGAACAATTAATCAATCTATCAAAGATCTATCCACCAATCAATATTTTCAAACCCTGATTAAGTAAATTTGATCATTTAAGGGATGGGGCTGAGAGAATGTAACCACGCTCAAATTCATAGGCACAGCTATTATGCAAGGACTGAAAGTCAATAAGATCTACATCGTTTTGAGTCTATAAAACCTTTACAAATATATAGGCATATCTCATAAATGAAATAACCATTGAACAGCTGCAAATCTTCCAGACTTTAACTCTAGTGTTCTGTTCCCCTGGGCTTATTCCAGTTGACGTCAGGACACGCACAAGTCTCTGACTTACTCTACTACTCCACACAGCACTACCAGGAAATGGACCGTCCTGAATCCTGATAGGTCTTATGTCTGGATTCAGCTGCCTGGCCAATACATACGTTCCCTTCGGACAACAGACTGCAATTAGGCCCTGTGTCAATCTCCCAGCCTGAGATCTGAGATGGAGATCTGAGGAGAGATGCCTCAGGCTCTGAGTCATTGGATTCATGGTGCTGAAGCCCCATCCAGGATATTAGACCACCTAAGGCACTGACTGGGCACAGCACCGCACCTCACCACAGAGCCAATGTCCACTGGAAGCTAGTGTGACAGTGGCAATAATCAATGACACATGAGCTGAGACCGATCAGAGGTGTGTGTGTGTGTGTGTGTGTGTGTGTGTGTGTGTGTGTGTGTGTGTGTGTGTGTGTGTGTGTGAGATGGTGACCGTTGGATGGCTTCTTTCAGTCAAGCCAAGCCAGTCTGGGATACAGAGCCCTGTGGTGACTTCAGGCTGTGGTGATATGGAGCTAATGGAGGTATGTAACACACACACACACACACACACACACACACACACACACACACACACACACACACACACACACACACACACACACACACACACACACACACACACACACAGCTCAGGGGGCCATATCCTGATTTGATAGTTTGACTGGATATGTGCAAATCTTCATTGACATTTACGTGAAAAGTTACTATTTGGCCCAAGGTAACAACGTTGGATCTAATTCAACAGTAAGCAGTATCTATCGCCTCAGCATACAGTGTGATTGATCAATGACAGAATTACTCAGTGATCGATTATGAATTTTTAAATGTTTTAATCACTAATTAGCTCAATGTTGACCCTAGGATATGAAGCTACAGTATGAGTCTGCATCCCACATGGCCACATATTCACTACATAGTGCATTACTTGTGACAAGTAGTTTATAGGGAACAGGATTACTTTTGACAAGTAGTTTATAGGGACTAGAAATACTTTTGACAAGTAGTTTATAGGGAATAGGATTACTTTTGTGACGCGTCCTAAATGTGTGCAAGACTGGTACCAGGACACCGTCTCTATACTTGTCAGAGGTACGTCAGTGGGTGGAGACTAGTGACATCAGAAGGGAGTAGTCTAAATCTATTTTTGGAGGTGATGTGGGCCACTGCTGATGATGCGTAGACACCTGAGGCTTCCTTCCATCAGAGTGAGGGAGGAGAGGTAGTGAGAAAACACGAGGGAATAGAGGGGGAAAAGAAAAGGGAAGGAGGAGAGATTTGTCTCTTCAACCCCTCACTCACAGAGGGCAGTGGAGAGTAACAAAATAATGAAGTTATACTCAACTTAACCAGAACTCAAAACTTCACAGCAAGGAAACTAATCCAGCATAATGTAGAAGGAGAATATCAAATAATTACCCTTTGCATTAGTGTTTCTTTCTTGCTTTCCTTTTTGGACAAGTGGATAACTCTACCATTCTCTTAATCAACCGTGATCTAGTTGTATACTTTCTGTAGATGTAAGACTAGGATCTTAATACAAGGCAGTTTTCTACAGCAGGAAAATATTCCTGCAGCAAAAGAAAATGTGAATTATTATGTGGATTATAATTCATGGATACATTTTGTAGGGGTTGATACATTTTTTGTTAGGGCAACTCAAGTCTGACATTTTAAAGTGGAAATGACAAACTTTAGAAGCCTTTTTTAAACCTTGAATACACTACAAGTTTGCATTTCCTGCTATGCAGGAAAATTCTCGGCAACAAAAGAGCGATTAAATTGTAGCCACTGAGGTATATCCAAGAACAGAAAAACGAAATTGCCACTCTTCACATCTTTGAGAATCATGTAAATTGTGTGTTGCAGGCCTAGGTCTATAATTAGAACAAAATTAACATAACAGACGACATGAATTTGTACAGCAACGAGTTGAGCGAGTGTGTTTTTTTTAAACGCTGGACATTTGCAAATTCAATACGCACTTAGTTGTCTTGTTCATCTTTCAAGTCTCAATGGGTAATCAAGTAGGATTAAGAAGCTCCCGAACACATCCATGAGTACCGCATAATCCTCACTGTTGATCACCATGAAATCAACGGAAGGAAAGAAAACAAGTTGAAAAGGTCACGCTCCGCTAAACCAAAAACATTTCCAATAATGAGCACGTTGTTGACGTAACGACAGCTGGATGTGATGTGCTGTTAATATTTCATCTAAATACGTGGGTTCCACTACTCCAACTGTCACAAGGATGGCTCTAATTCACGACAACATATTACTTGAGGTTCAGCACACAGCTAATGTGCTACATCTATTCAAAAACATGTCACTGTTTGAGGAGGAGAGGGCAATAACTTGTGACACTTCTTACTACGTGGTGCCAAGTAAAAACAGCTTGACACGAATAGAACTTATACAGTCTTCTTTTTCCTGTTCACGTTTTACGGTTTCACAAAAACAACAGTGAAATAGTGCCATAAGAGGTCAAATGTTTCTTCCTAGGTTCATGCAAGGTCCTCAGAAATAGACCGATTTTCAGCCTTTCAACTGTTAAACCTGGTCAAGTGAAGAGAATACCAAAATAACGTAAAACTATATTGAACATGAGAAATGATGGATACTAGACATCTTCTTCACTGTGAGGAAGACAGTGAGTTCACTGTTCAAGAGTTGTTTCAGCTCTCCCTTGTTGAGCTTGTGTTTGTCTCCGTCGCTCCCGGAGTAGTTGTAGAAAACTGTTCTACTGTAAGCGCGTCCACAGCACCTTGAAGTCGGCTTGGCAGGATGGTGATAAGCAGTACTTAAAAGTATTTTTACTTAAGTTCTTTACACCACTGTATATACTGTATATATGATGGTGTATATAGACAGTATAGACAGTATATGAATAGAAAATATGTGTACAGCATTAGTTATATAGGATGAGCCTTGACTAGAATACAGTATTTACACTGAGTGTACAAAACATTAGGAACACCTTCATAATATTGTGTTGCAACCCCTTTTGCCTTCAGAACATCCTCAATTTGTCGGGGCATGGACTCTACAAGGTGTCCAACTCGTTCCACAGGGATACTGGCCCATGTTGACTCCAATGCTTCCCACAGTTGTGTCAAGTTGGCTGGATGTCCTTTGGGTGGCGGACCATTCTTGATACACGCTGGAAAACTGTTGAGCGTGAAAAACCCAGCAGTGGTGCAGTTCTTGACACAATCAAATCAGTGCACCTCGCACCTACTACCATACCAACCTTTTTTCAAAGGCACTTCAATATCTTGTCTGGCCCATTCACCCTCTGAATGGCACACATACTGTATATAATCCATGTCTGAATTGTCTCAAGGCTTAAACATCCTTCTTTAACCGGTCTTCTCCCATTCATCTACACTGATTGAAGTATATTCAACAAGTGACATCAATAAGGGATCATAGCTTTCACCTGGAGTCACCTGGCCAGTCTATGTCATGGAAAGAGTTTTGTACACTCAGTGTACATATGAAGTGGGTAAGACAGTACGTAAACATTATTAAAGTGACCAGTGTTCAATGACTATGTACATAGGGCAGCTGTCTCTAAGGTGCAGGGTAGAGTACCGGCTAGTAACAGTGACTAAGTTCAGGGCAGGGTACTGGGTGGAGGCTGGCTGGTGGTGACTATTTAACAGTCTCTCTGTCCCAGCTTGGATGCACCTGTACTGTCTCCACCTTCTAGAAGGCAGCGGGGTGAACAGGCCATGACTCGGGTGGCTGAGGTCCTTGATGGTCTTCTTGGCCTTCCTGTGACACCGGCTGCTGTAGATGTCCAGTGTGCTCCTCTTTTTTTCCCCGAGTACCCAGTTGTCTTGAACGCACTGAAGTCGGAAGTCTGAGATTTCCGAGTCCCGAGTTTCCAGTTGTTTTGAACACGGCATTTGTCTCAGCGGAGGGAGGGAGAGAGCAGCAGAGGGTCCGCCTCTCACGGTCCCTGCTCTCTCCTTCCTTTCCTGAGGCTAAGAGCGAGGGGACACCGTCTTCCAACTGATGATGAAACTCGAGTCCCACTGCATGTGCCTCATGCACAAATTCATGTTGTTCCTGTGACCAGAGTAAGTGAAATATTCCTCGATTGTCAAATAGATACGACGAGCTGCTAATAATAATAAAAACACAGGGCTATCGACACACTAGGCTACTCACTGATTGCAGCTGCAGCGCGAGTGGAAGTAGGGAGAAGCACGTTTTATGTTTTGTAATAGTGCTGAATAAAAACAGTGACAGTGCTGAATAAAAACTTAGACATGAACTCACTCATAAAAACAGTCGCTCTTTGCTGTATTCTTTGACAATCCCTGGTCAAGGTTTTAAAAGTTATGAAATCTCACGTAGGTTAATATCAAACTTTGCTGTGGTCAGGGTCATGGAAGCTGTAGGCACGGTTATTTGAGCTATCCGATTGGCCAGCGTAGTAGGCGCACTCGATTTAGCCGCAGATCTCCCGGTCCGCCGAAGAGGTTCAAAACGGGAACACTTTTCCTACCCCGAGTGCAGGGCTTCTGAATCAAGTGTACCAACCGCCAACAGCACCAAAAAGGGCTAAGCACACACCCTTGTGGGGCCCCTATGTTGAGGATTAGCGTAGCGGAGGTGTTATTGGATACCTTCACCACCTGGGGTCGGCCCGTCAGGAAGTCCAGGACCCAGTTGCACAGGGCGGGGATCAGACCCAGGGCTCCGAGCTAAGGATGAGCTTGGAGGTGAAGGCTGAGCTGAAGTCGATGAGTAGCATTCTTACATAGGTATTCCTCTTGTCCAGGTGGGATAGGGCAGTGTGCAGTGCGATGGCGATCGCGCTTTCAGTTTTGTGCAAATGCTTCCATCTATCCACAAATTTTGGTTTGGAGAAGTTTTAATCGTCACAGTGGGAACAACATCCTCTATGCACTTCCTGATGTACTTCCTGATACACCTAGACAGTGCATACATAGATACTCTATGTCATAATTAAAGGATATATGTAAACCTAACCGAAGGGAGTTTGTGTCCACAAAACGAAAAGTTTTAGAATTAACATTCCAATAAAGTACGTGTAAAACTTCAGAAACTACCATCTCTGTTCCAGAGCAGAACCGTCTTTCTTCCAATGATACTTGACTGCCCTCTAGCGGTCTCAGAGAGCCTGTGCAGTCGACATGTGTTTCATGATGCTATAATGTTCTATGATGATCGCAAAACATTGGATCAGAATTCATTACCTTATTTGGTTAATTTAGATAATATAATAATATAAAGCCTCCTTTGAGTTAGAAAGTGATTACTTGAGCTCCACCATAGAAACCATCTCTGTGGTCAGCTCCACTTGCCTCTTTTCACTCCTAACCATCAGACCTTATTCTAACCAGCATGATGCAAGACGAACCACACAAAAACACAAGTGTAATTCAACATGAATAATGTGGAGCCTTTGAACTCAAAGTCACTTTTGACAGCTTTCTATGATTTATTACTGTTGACCTCCAACAACAAGTCCATAAGAGAAAGAGAGGAGAGAGAGAGGAGAGGGAGAGAGGAAGAGAGAGAGAGGGGGGAAGAGAGGGAGAGGAAGAGAGGAGAGGGAGAGAGAATGAAAAAAGATAAATAGGAAAACATATATTTTTTTTAAGTTGTTTTTAATTAATAATCAACTGATTTAACCAAAATTATGAAATTTGACAGTTCACAAGTTTCTGCATTAATACATGAGTACCAACGTTTGGCTTTGAACACAGTGTATTGTTTCTCCTCAATGCCAGTAAAGAAAACACTTGACTTTGTCTTTGTCACTTCTGAACAGCGGGAGGCAGCTCTCTCAGATCTGGGTCAGAAATGTGGGAGGGGGAGGGGGGGAGGAGGAGGTGGCGCCTCGATCTACATAAGAGGCTAAGATCGACCGCCAACCTAATTTGGCACTACGGCACCAGATTATTTGCCTTTTGCAGAAAAACAAACATTACATTACAGCTGGAAGTATCTTTGCCATTCTTGTGGAGTCTGTTTCAACCAACCCAGATATAAATGAATCCTCTGAGACTATTAGACTTTAGTTGGGACACAATGAGTGCAGGCGGTTTGTTCAGCGGTGTGTCTCTCCCCTGGATGTCTCACCTGACCGTGGCTAACCTGACCCTGACCCTGGGTCTGGGGCTCCCGGAGCAGTCCGTCCTCCAGCCGGCGTGGGACTACCTTCTGCAGCACCACCAGGCTGAGCTGCGGAGCCCTCTGTTCCCTGTGGTCATCTCTGTCTCTACCTACCTTCTCCTGGTGACCCTCTACACTCTGCTAGACCTCCTGGCCCCCAGCTGGCCAGCCCTCAACAGCTACAAGCTCCACCCAGACAGACCTGTCACCTGGGACAACATCTGGACCACCCTGTATCTCACGGCCTACAACCACCTGGTCTATATCTTTCCTGCGGCTGTGGGCCAGTGGCTGTGGAGGCCTCCTATCCCGCTCCCCCGTGACGCACCCACTCTAATGAGCTTCCTCCTGGGCATCCTGGGGTGCATGGTGGTCTTTGACTTCCAGTTCTACCTTTGGCATCTTCTACACCACAGAGTCCCATGGCTGTACCGTACCTTCCACGCCATGCACCACCAGTACCTTCAGCCCTTCAGCCTGGTTACCCAGTACGTGTCCGCCTGGGAGCTGATTAGCTCGGGCTTCTGGACCACTGTGGACCCCCTCCTGCTGCAGTGCCACTGCCTGACCGCTTGGGGCTTCATGGTGTTCACCATCTGTGTGTCCACTGAGGACCACTGTGGCTACGACTTCCCCTGGTCGCTGCACCGCCTGGTGCCCTTCGGCCTGTGGGGCGGACCCCCCAAACACGACGCTCACCACCGGATGCCCGGGACAAACTTCGCCCCGTTCTTCTCCCACTGGGACTGGCTGGGGGGGACTAACATGGTGCCCACCCCCTCCAAAGATAAATATGTTGAGGAAGGTCTGAAAGGGAGGAAGGATAAAGGAGCTTGAGTGTTGCTTTTTTTCTCCTCCCTCTCTCCCTTGACTGCTTTTTGTGTGTATTTCATCCAATCTCTCTCCCCTCCTTATTCTATCTCTCCTGTCTTTCTCTCTGTCCACCTCTCTCTCTCTCTCTCTCTCTCTCTCTCGCTCTTCCCCTTTTCCATCTTTCTTTGTCTTCATGAAATGTAATGACTTTACACTAACTGCGCTCTGTAGCTCTCTGTCAGATCTCTGTTTTTGTATGATATTGATTTGTTTGGGATTACTCTGTGGTTTTTTTCATTGGTTTCCATGGCATTCTCAGGTCAGACTTCCCTGCATTTGAAATGTGTGTGTTTTACTAATACCGCTAAAAATCCATGCTGAATGGAGTTTTATATTTTTGCTAAGCTGTTTGCTATTGACATTTTCCTATGTTTCTCTGTTTTGAACTCTTTTTGAATGCTTTTTTGGGGGGTAAATCCAATGACACACTGTATGGATAACCTGATATAGCATAACTGTCTGTTTGTAGATGAGAGAGATGTAAACATAAGACCGCACAAATGTTTTATAGGTATTTTAATAACTCATGTAGTATTTTTGGAAAATGTGTGTTTTGTTGAAATAACACAGTTGAAGGATTGCAGCACAGCAATTCAAGCAGGGTAACACAAGGGAAATGCGCACACAAACACACACACACACACACACACACACACACACACACACACACACACACACACACACACACACACACACACACACACACACACACACACACACACACACACACAAACCAGAAAGCTGAATGGCAGTCTTTTAGCGGTGTCCAGTGTGCCGCCAGAGCGATGCGTGGGGCCAATACTAATTTATCATCCTCTCTTTCAGACGCTGTCAATAATCTCTTTGGCAGAGACCTCTACACTGCCCCTCCCACGACAAAACACCTTCTTTGTGATCCATGATCTTCAGCCTGGGGCCTAAACAAAAACCAAACACAACTATTTCTCTTTTCAAGCATGTCATTGGCAGAGCATCAAGAATACTTGGTATTCCTAGAGAATTCGCTCGTGTTCTAATAGATAATTAATATGGGAAACTGCAGAATATTTGTACTGTGGATGATGATTGGAGCAGAGGGCCGTTGAAGAGTTAGAGAGCAGAGTGAAATGTCAGCTGTGTTTTAATAAGATTGTCAAACTACTGTTGGGAAAGGGTCTACAATTTTGGAAATATTAAAGAAATATGAATGTTGATTGTCATTTAAAAGTCATCGTCCCGCTGTGAGATGGAATCCTTATAGTGCTGTAAATGTGCCTACGTTTCCAATTTTCATTCATTCTTTGTGCACTAACTATCGTTCACCCAAAAGGGCCCCCTCTTGGATTTTCATTCCATTAATTGACGACAGCACAGCCGATGTGTGCTCTGTCTACACATTAATAATCCTCGCTTGTGTCACAGTTTTGAAACCCTTTGAACTTAACTTTCATATCGTCGAGAAATTATTTTCGAAAAACAAAAGGTACAATTACTATAAACCTTTTTGACACGATTCCAACAAGGCCATATGTTACAGCTTGTTTACAGAAGACAGAGAAGCCAACCTGTTTTAATTAGCAATCTAGTGTCTCCGAACACCTGTGTGTAACAGAAAAATAATTCCAGTAAAGTGTTGTGACTGAAAAATACTGTTGGCTGCAACTGTGTAAAAACCAGGGGCGCAACTTTGGTTTTAGTGGGGGGGACATAACTCTTTTTATAAATGTTTTTATCTTTTTTTTATCCAGTCGGATCCAACACTCCAAACCATCTACCCGACCGCTCTGAGGCATCCGCATGGTCCTAAAGCACACCGTTGCCTCGTTTTGTATCACATTCCAATGATAAAAATGCAATTTCAGAATGTGTGTGGGGGGGGGGGGGGGTCATGTCCCCAGTGAAAGTTGCGCCCCTGGTAAAAACAGAGTACAGTAGGCTAAGTGTATCTTTGCATTTCCATCCATGATATCAAAATTATAGTTTTAACCATGTTTACATTAGTTACAAACAAGCTTATATTTGGGGTTCTGGTGGGGTAGGACAGTTGAACTAAGCTCATGATGAGGCATTTATACATTATATTCTTCAAGAATCAATGGGTACATATCATTAATTTTAGAGTCCAAAGATGGATGTAGCAACTGCTGATTGACCCTAAAAGAGTAGGCTAGCTAGCCTACACTCCTTCAGTACATCTTGGGCTAAGTGTCCACACGCAGTATCTCTCTTCACTAATACATGCAGTTTCACAAACAGTCCGCCAGAGGTCCTGCTAAGCATGAAGTACTATTTGAGACGTCGTACCCTGGTTAAGAAATGAGAAGTACAGTATGAATTAGACACAGACACACCTGGACTTCCATAAATAGGAAAAGGTCAGACCATAATTCATTTTATAACATGTATAGTTTATTCCTGTAACCTAAAGCAGACCACAGTTACTTCCCCTCATTGGAACATCTGCCATTTGGAGTTTCAGTCATGAAGTTCAATATTCAACAACTATTTATGTCATGTAATGTAATAGACACTGTTGAATAATTCAACACACACACCCACACACTTGACATTACATTCAATCACTATGAATGAACCTATAGGGCTACTATAGAATCTCTGTTGTTGTAGGCAAAGAGGTCATACTGTAATTGTGGTTAAAACCTATGGCATGTCACGACACACTGTGCCTTTGCTTGTTGTTATTCATAGAGTGACGGTACTTGCCGAACAAGTTTGGTGTGTCGAGGCATGGAGCGGAACTCAAGCGTTGCAACACAAAGTGCCTATTTTTGAATGCGGCCCTTGAGGGACTGGCTGAAACAGAGACTCAGTGTGCGATCGGGTTAAGCGAAACCGCATATGTGAGTCATAAATGTTACTGATAGAACTATGTGGTAGTTTCTCCCCTGGCCACCTTCAGGACAGGACGGCCCCTTTCTGCCCTCATCCACAACGTTTACGATATCAGCGCAATCTGGAAGACGCAAAAACCTGTCAGTCACCATTTTACTGCCC
Source organism: Salmo trutta (assembly GCF_901001165.1). NCBI lineage: Eukaryota > Metazoa > Chordata > Actinopteri > Salmoniformes > Salmonidae > Salmo > Salmo trutta. The sequence continues at coordinate 62,037,388 of NC_042968.1, forward strand.
CCCCTCTCTCTCTCTCTCTCTCTTTCTTTCTTTCTTTCTTTCTTGTTCCCTAACCTCCCCCTCCCCTCTGTTAAACCATCTGTCATAATCGATCCCTATCTTCTTGTCCCAAACTGTTCCATAACCTGCCAATAAATGGAAATGAATCATTTTCTGATCATTGGGAGGATACTGTGTGACTTGTAAACAATCCTCCCTCTCTCCCCCTCAGGTTGATGCAAATCCAGTGGTCTACCCTGTAAACACGAAAGGTTTCAGCACACTGATCATTTGACTGATACACAGAATAACACCCAACAGTCTCCCTGGAGATCTACTGAAGAGGCAGGATTTTCCTGCAGCCCTACCATAACAAACCTGATTTAACAAATCAACGTCCTTAGAGTAATTATATCACAACAGTGGTCAAAATGCTGCTACAACAGAACTGGCTGTATGGGTATGGGTACTCTCTTTTCTCATGGTATTTTATGGATGTGTAGAATCTGCTGGTTGTACAAACTGTATACTAACCCAGTGGTGTAAAGTTCTTCAGTTAAAATACTTTAAAGTACTACATAAGTCGTTTTTGGGTGGTATCTGTACTTTACTTTACTTTTACTTCACTACATTCCTAAAGAAAATAAGGTACTTTTTACTCCATACATTTTCTCTGACACCCAAAAGTACTTGTTACATTTTGAATGCTTAGCAGGACAGCAAAATGGTACAATTCACACACTTATCAAGAGGACATTCCTGGTCATCTCTACTGACTCTGATCTGACTCACTAAACACAAATGCTGTTGGAGTCTGCCCCTGGCTAGCTGTAAATGTGCTGTCTGGGTTGCTTAATATAAGGAATTTGAAATGATTTATACTTTTACTTTTGATACTTAAGCATATTTTAGCAATTACATTTAATTGTGATACTTAAGTATCTTTAAAACCAAATACTTTGTTTCTCAAGCAGTATTTTACTGTGTGACTTTTTTTCTATTAAGGTATCTTTCCTTTTACTCAAGTATGACAATTGGATACTTTTTCTACCACTGCGCTAACATCCTCTCCCATTCCTGTCATACCTAGCATGTCTCATTGACATGCTACCTTTGTAGAGTTGTGTACACATAATGCTCACTGAGAGTTTTACCTGAGTTAGTCTTCTGCCATATTGAAATCATGCTCTACAATGGACAACCTGGGCTAATCAGTCATCGGCGGACACGGATCTACATAAAAGCTACCTTGTATTTTAAAGGAAAGGTCTCATTTAAAGTAATAGTGTGGGTACTGTACTCCTATGTTACCTCTGTACTAGCCATCCTCACTACTCTCTTCAATCAGGTTTCGTAGGGGCCCTCTGTGACTATACTATGTGCATATAATGACAGGCTTTTTAAAAGGGCCCTGCCTGTATGTGTGAAGGAAATGTAGTCAGGAAGTGGTCCTGTCTGTGGCAGCCTAGTTGCGTGAAGCAGATATTTTACTTACAGAGAATAGTGGCAATAGGCTGGGGGATGGTGACACCCCGCAGCAATATATAATCTCTGAAAGAACCTGGAGTAATCTATCCTCCCTGAAAACACAATGCTCTGCTCTGGCTTTGCTCTTATATCAAAGGTTGCTGTGTACAGCCTTTCTCTTAACCAAACAATGAATACATCAGAAATGAAATCAATGTTTATTGGTTGGTGCAGCGAAACGCTGATGTTACTAGCTCATAACAATGCAGTTTAATGTCAAACAGCACACAAATAATACCCCAAAAAATTAACAAATACATTTTAAAAAAAACGAATCAAGAAATGTCGGAACGAATCCGATTAACAACCGAAATAACACTGTTCCTGGTATATTGAATATGCACTGAACAAAAATATAAAGTCACCTTGTCAGAGAGATTTACATGGTTATCAAAACGTCATGCCTACACGAAACACAGCCCTTATTTTAAGTGTTTCTAAAATCCCCTGTGGGAAAAATGAATGGTGTAAAAAAAAAAAAAAAATTGAGCCATTTCCCTGTTTGACCGCTAGGTTTTATGACACCTCCACTGTGGGGCTCTATAGCACAATGGTAACACTTGGGTCATTGTGTTGGACTATAGGAGATGACTGGGTTCACCTTGTCTAATCATTATCTACAGATGAAAGACAGGATCCAGTCTCGCCACCAAACAATCCTCCTTATCTATCATTCTCCATTGTAACATTTTAACTTTAATTTGACAACTGAAATATCAGCAGGAAATAGCACTTTTCAATGGTCATAAATGTAAGATGCAGAATAGTATTATGCAAGACGGTTGATTGTTAAGGGAGGGCAGCATTCTAAGAAAAACAGAAAGGAAAATGCTGCACACTGCTGCTCATACTCCCAGGTGATATTTATTTATGACAATGTTTCGACCCTTAGGTCTGCATCAGGCATCCATATCCCAGGTGGGGGTGGAAGGTCATATATATATACACATATACACACATATATATATATATATATATACATATATATATACACATATACAAATATATATATATATATACACATATACATATATACACATATATACATATACACACATATATATATATATACATATATATATATATATACATATATATATACATACATATATATATACATACATATATATATACATACATACATATATATATATATATATATATACACACATACATACATACATACATACATACACACACACACACACAGACACACATATATATACATACAGTACTCAGTGACATCACTTCCTGAAACAGGAAGTAAAAAAGATATAACATAGGTTCACACTTAACATTCAATGTATCTAAATATGATCATACACAAGGAATGTGATCAATATCTACAGTAACATATACACGTACAATATTCAAATTAGTATAATAAAAAAACTATAATTTTGACATTTTGAAACTATAAAAACGGTTTCAAGTCAAACTCCTCGTTAAGGCCAAGAGGAGACAGTGTGTTGAGCCTGTGGATCCAGAAAGATTCCCTTTGAAGACGTTTCCTCTCAATGTCTCCTCCCCTGCGTGACATCTTGACCATTTCTATTCCAGTGTATGTCAGAGAACTAATAGGATGTCCAGCTTGTACAAAATGAGCAGCAACCAGATTTTTTGTCTCACCTGTCCGTATATTGTTGCGATGCTCACTGATCCGTGGCTTAAGGCTTCTACGGGTTTTCCCTATGTGAGACAGACCACAAGGACATTAACAAATAAATAACGTTGGTGGACGTGCAGGTAATCAGATCTTAAATCTTTATCCTGTGTGGGGGTGGGTAAATGAGTTACATTTGTATGTGAAGCTGCATTGAGCCACATTTGTAATTAACCTCCAGAACCTTGTCTATGAAAGTTTCCCTTTTCTCTGGTGGATAATCAGATTTAACCGCAATGTCTCTCATGTTTGGGGGTCTTTTAAAGACCATACGTGGGGGATATTTAAAGATGGGTTTCAACTGTGGGTCAGTATCAATACTGTACCAGTGCTTTCTGATCGTGTCCTTAAACGCCTTCCCCATCGGGGGGACATGTTCTGCTTTTTCTTTAACTTTCGACTGTGTTAGTCCTCCAAAAAGATCATTGGCATGTTTTACCCAATTGTCTTCATACCCCCTTTCCTTAAACCTTTGTGTGAGGTCCGTGGTCTGTTTCTGGTAAGAGGCAATCAGAGCTGCATATTCTTCTGATGTGACTGAATTGACTTATAGGGAGACTTTTAATAAGTGGACGTGGATGAAAGCTGTCACCTCTAAGGAGGGTATTCCTGTCCGTAGGTTTCCTGTAGAGATCTGTATAGTGGGAGGTGTTGTGCTTAATAACCATCATATCAAGAAAACAGATTTGTGATAGGTCATAGTTAATGGTGAAACGTGTTCGTTCGTAGAGTTAAGATAAGCATGGAATTCCAAAAGTTCTTCCTGGGTCCCTGTATAGATCACGAAAATGGCATCCAAATATCTCAGAATTAGGAGAATATTGGAGAGAAAAGGGTTAAGGTCTGGATTCAGCACCACCTGTTTTTCAAACATTCCTAGATATAGGTTAGCATAATTAGGAGCCATAATCCTCCCCATCGCTGTCCCTTTGGTCTGGAGGAAGTCTCCTCTGAAGAGAAAATAGTTGGAGGTCAGTACCAGTTCAGCCAAGTCCACAATACAATTGATGCAGGGAAGAGCATTAAGGGGAGTTTCAATGAGGTAGAACATGATGGCCTCTAGGCCGCCCTGATGGGCGATGTGTTTGTATATAGACCGGTAACATCAAAAGTACACAGAATAGAATTTTCAGCTATACGGTCCACAGATTTCAAAAGATGAATAAAATCAAGTCTCTCTAGTATACGTGGGGAGGGAGATGGCCCCAGGGTTTCACAAGGTGGTCTACAAAAGGGTAGAGATATTCTCTGTCAGAGATCCGTTACTACTGCCTAGTATAGCTGGTGTCATGCTGTTGTGAATTTTGGAGAGAGCGTATATGACAGGTGTGGTTTGGCAGTCAACTTTCATATACTCATTCTTTCTTTGTCATTTCCACTTCAAGACAACTTATCATGGATCAGAGACAAATTGATTAGTCAGGTGCTTAGAGAGTCTTTTGTGAAAATTCATCATCACTGAGTAGTCTCACAATTACCTTTTCATAGGCTGCTGCATTTTGTATCCCCACCGCACCGCCTTCGTCGGCAGGTTTGATAATGATACTGGAGTCATTTTTGAGTTCCACAAGAGATTCTTTCTCTGCTTTGGACATATTGTGGAATACCTTGTTCGTTTTGGTAAAAATCTGGTAAAAATCTGCTTTTCCTCTTAAAATGAGTCTTTTCCCTTGCCATGTCCTCAGGGCGAGAGTCAAGTTTTGTCATTCAGGTTATCAATGGGAAAAACATTAGCACTATATTCTGTCTGGTTACTATTATAGTGCAATGGATTAACATTGGCAGGTGCATAGGGAGAAACCCCATTACAAAAAAAAAAAACAACTTGTGTCAATCTCAAAAACTATGGAAAAACTTAAAAGTCTACAACTGTATCAAAGTCATTGGCCTGTGATGTTCGGACAAATGATAGTCCCTTACCTAGGGCAGATGAACATGTAGCAGTGGACAAGTTAATTACGGTTTCTTGCGCCGTGTATGTTGCGGGGACTTTGGGTGTTGCCGTCTTCCTACGTAGTCCTCTCCTGCATTTCTTCGGGGAAGCAGGGTGGGCGGTGGTCGTGATGACAACCCATTGAATGACGTCTTCCATCGGGATTCCACAAAGAAGAAAAAAACAAGACGCTCCGGCTCTGGATTGGTCACTGGAGTCAGATGTGATGGAGTTGGTTGATCGCCACACTAACGGCCCTTTAGGATTACGGCTGGGCTGGTGTTCACCCTTCCAGCACGCTCGTGGGGGAGTGCCAATTGGCTGTCTCCGGTCATCCCTGCAGAAACATACCTTCTGCTCCTTGTAGTCCGCAATATCACGCAGCAATCTAACACACAGATCCCTAAAGAATTTAAGCTATGAAGAGTTTATATTGTAGTGTCTAGTTCTACCAGGACAGATTAGGGTGTCTGTATAAACACAGAGCTAGGGAGTGAGCTGAACATGGTCATCTCTCTAGATCCTTATATTTTCCAGTAGACTACATTTAGTTTTACACAAACTCTACAGAACAAACCTGTTCCCACAGCGCAACGTTGCACGGCTTACACTATATTGAAATATCCTCCATCAAAATACTCCTCTCTCCAAAATACTCATAAAATATATATACCTATTAAGGGGCAGTGAGGGGTGTATCGCAGCCAACCAGTAATCAGAGTTTGTTCCTGCCTGCTCTCAAGAGGCTCCTCGAGACCAGTTATCTGTGTGAAAAATAAATCAATAAATAAAATAGCTGACACCATGGAAACATGTCCCATCTCGCTCTGAAACACTCCCCAGCCTAGACTACCTCTGAATGACTGAGACAGAAAATCGTTGTAATAGAAGAGAACCTGAAAAATCCCTGTCGTTTTTCCACAGTTGTGCTGATACATTGACCTTCATGGAGAAAAAAACAAACCAAGCTGTTAACTGATCCACAGAAACATCTGTCCTCAGATTGTCACACAAAGTCATCAGGACACGTTTCACAGAATCCAACCTGTGAATGAAGAAGACTATAATTACAGACAATGACTCTTGTTGTAACGTCATTTTCCACCATGTGAGCGGAGTGAGTCAGCCTACCCACCTCCATGAGCACCAGGGCATTGGAATGTGATAAGGATTACGCAACAGAGACAAAGTTACACATTAAAAGAACAATATTAACTATAGAAACTAGCTAACACCATTAGCTTATTGTATGTCATACGTTTATTTAAGAATCAAACAAACTTAAAAACAACAAATATTTGAATGGCTTAAAACAATAAACTTTTAATGGCTTAAAACAATGGCACAAAAGTAAAAATTCAGTGTTAATATGTCTGGCCTACAGCCTATATGATCTCACTGAGGCAAATATATAGTATAAAAGGCATAAAACAGTGAAGACATGTAGACTATAGACTTACAGCCAGTTTGGCCCCAACACTGCCGCTCTAAAATATGGGTAACTCATCACCATAATACTCAATACTTTACACCTAACTGCATGACATTTGACAGCACGTTCCTTTAACTTTAGCACAATGTAAAAGTCTAACAGGGGGATTTCATAAGACATGTTGTTTCCCCCATGTGCTAGGCAATAACACGTCCGATATGCATTGCTGTTTGACCTCTTAATCTTCACATTAAGACAATATCTAACTAGATATTTACATCTTTCACATTTGCCCTCTAACGTCATTCATATGAAAATCACAAAAGGAGTAACAAGTCCAGGCTATCTATCTATCTGTCTCTATATCTATATCTATATATACACACACACACAGCCATTTTCACTAGTCGTCTGTATAAGGTGACTCAGCGGTGGCTGAGTCCTAATTTAAAAAACTTACTAAAACTCCCACTGACACACTGTTAGACAGATAACTAATAAAGTTCCTCTTTTGGGTGGTTCGCTTACTGTGCCGAGACCCATTTTCTCCTCTTCCGGACTCGATGTCCTGGTCCTGTGAGAAGTCAGGTTGTGCGTCTGTCCCACACAATAACACACCATCATGATCCCTTTCTTGTCAATTATTCTATTTCACAACGGTTAATAGGAGAGACCCTTTTAGGTCTCTACATTTTCACAAGGCGCGCACAGCCAGTTCCAGCGCGTCACAGTCTTTTTTCCCCCGACGACCCTCTGCCAGCGTCTTTCCCCAAGTCATCCACTGCTAGCAGGTACTGCTCTGTGTGTTCCCAGACTCAGACACGTAGGCCTTGCTCTTCCTGGAGTACTTCATGGAGCTGAAGGAGACCCTCATCCTCTCCACCGTCCTGCTGCTCCTACACAGCAGTGTGTTCTTCACATGGTCCCTGAAGTCCTCAGACACAAAGTAGTAGATAAAGGGATCCAGACAGCTGTTGAGGCTGGCCAGACACAGAGTGGTGATGTAGAAGCCGTAGCCGTTGTTGACCACCCCGTCTTTGAGGAGGGAGTAGTGGACGACCAGCATGATGTTACTGGGGATGAAACACACCAGGAAGGTGACCAGCACAGTCACGATCAGCACCACGGCTTTCCGACGGTTCTTCCCGGCGCTCCCGTCCTGCATGGCATTCCCAAGAGCTTTGAGGAGGAGGATGTAGGCCAGGATGATGACCAGCGAGGGGACCAGGAACACGATGCCGGCCATGAGGACGAAGTAGAAGTAGGGGAGCGCTACGTCAGGGAACGGGTCCTCCAGGTCATGGATGATGTTGACGTCATGGCAGGTGGTGATGTTAGGGTCCTTGAGCTTGGCCGTGTGGTTGTACAGGTACAGAGGGGTGGTGGTGAGCCAGATGAAGGCCCAGATAGAGACGGAGACAGCAACCGCCACTTTGTTGTTCTTCCTCTGCTGAGATAGAGGATGGGCCACACCCCAGTAGCGTTGCACACTCAGACAGGTGATGAAGAGGATGGAGCAGTACATGTTCCCGTAGAAGAAGCCCACCAGGACTTTACACAACCCCTCACCATAGATCCAGTCGTTGCCGTTGAGGTGGTAGGCGATCTTCAGGGGAGTCCAGATGACAAAGAGCAGGTCGGACAGAGCCAGGTTGGCCATGTAGATGGCGGAAGGGTGCTTCTTCTTGGTCCTGAACAGGAAGACCCAGATGGCCATGGCGTTGGTGGGGAGCCCCACAGCAAACACCACTATGTAGACGATGGGGAGGAACACCGTGGTCAGACTGCTCCGCAGCGTGTCCGCGGTCGCCTTGGACACTGTAACACGGTCAGCATCCTGAGGGTCAACCACCCCGATGAACCCTCGTCCTTTACCTTTTGATAAACACAGGAGAGAAACGTCACTGACAAAGACCTATACTGTTTTGGTGAGCACCAACATACAATACGTTACTGTAAGAAAAAACAACATGGCTAAACAACATACACAAATCATTCAATTAAGCAATGATTTGAATGACAGATTCTACATTGTTAAAAAATGTACTTAAAAAAAAAGGTCAAACATGATAAGGTATTAACTCGATTTTCACAGTCTTCTTAATATCTGAAATATATAGTGTCGTTCCATCTCTAGGCGATCCATACTAAATGGGTAAAAACAAACAATACATATCCCTGGCACACTAAAAAGCATTTTCAAAAAAGAACTGATGATACTCTGAAAAAGTAGGTTAACCACAGGTTGGAACCGACGAGTACGCTAAGCACAACACAAGGTCTTTACAGGTCTACTGAAAAAGACATGAGATACTTTACCAAAGGTAAATCTTACCTTGAGACGGATTTGCTGCACACGCACAACCGAGCAACAATAAGCAGGAAAGTATCCGAGATGAGGCCATTGTCCGTGAACTTTGGACAGAATGAATGAATGAATGGTCTGTGTATCTAGTCCTACCGAGTTCGAAATGGTTGTTAGCTTCACTCCGATGTCCAATATACCTTTCTCTCTCTCTCTCTCTCTGCCCTAAACAGGACACACCCTAACAACTACCAGAGACTGACGGAATCAAACACCGTGCGCCCTCTCTCTGCACGCACGTTACATGGTTTCGAGTGTCTGTGAGTTTCCACCTGCCTCTAGCATAGTGCTTTGGTTAACAGGAATCACTAAACCAATAGGAGAGATGACAATGTATGAAACACCATATTTGTATGCTGCTTACAAATCTATAGTCCTTCACTAAGCATACAAGTAGTTTCCTTTGGCTTTTACAACATCTCGAGTCTAAACAGGGAAGGTTATCGCGTAGCTGAGAAGAGCGATACTGCTCTTACCTGTTTGGTCATATCTAAGGATCGCAGACAAATCGCAGTTAATTCAATGTAAATCTTATAGGGATGTGTAGGGGAGACCGGGGATGGTTGCAACGCTTGCAATTACTCCAATCGGGAGCGAGGTAGAATCATATCATTCACTGTGCACATTCTCAGTTTAATATTGAACTCTCATGTGAAAAAGCAAGTCTCTGTGATGAACTGCAGATTCCATTGACAGAAATCTGATTTCTAGGTCAATTTGTTTTTGTGATGGCATATAAACGGCTTTGTAGTTCTGTTCACCAAACCTATATCAGGTTAATAACCAGTCTGTGTAGAGATATGTGATTCAAATTAGCAATGCTAAAGTTAACATTTAGCTCACATTTAAGCTAGCTAATGGCTGCAAGGGTCAGGGTTAGTTGTAACAACTTGTGAGAAAACTGCATTTTTTGGTACATGTTTTATTTTACTTTCAGCATTCCTGGATTATGGAAAAGAAAGACCGACCTCTCCACACTTTGAACAAAGTATCAAAAGCAGAGCAGGGGAAGTCAATCGGGTCAGTTGCAAAATTGTAGAGCATATGTTATGTGACGCTGTACAGATTCTGCAAAGATTACTTTTCTGATTTCAACCCAGTTGATCTACGCCTTCTCAAAAGCAGGGCCCAGGAAAATTGCAACAAGGGGTCAGAAGAGGAGAAAAACTGATTTTGATGGATACACCCATCAAGCAGGCACCGGAAGAAGAGCATAAAAAGTCAAGCACTCAGAAGGCAAAAATGTTCATTGCCCTGCCTAAAAAAACTGCTGGAAAGAAGCAAGCCAAGACAAACCACACTGAACAACATCAAAAAACGGTCCTACCTAAGAAAAAAGCCAAAACAAAGGAGATTGAACCAGAAGATTCAGATTCCGTGAGGAAAACTTCTGCAATGTGTGCATGAGTCCAAGGAGGTCTGGGTGTTGCTGGGAAAGCAAATTATGGGCCCACCAAGCCTGTACCCCAGGACAGCCATACCACTGTCACAACTGTGACTCTGATTAAGTGAACATGCCAACATTGTCGCACACAGCCACGCACGCAAACACACGTTCAGGTGTTTAGTTTAGCCTAGTTGTTTGGTTGAGAACCATTTCGGAGGGTAAAATAAGTGTATTATTTCTGCCAAACAAAAGGTAAACTTGGCAATGTTGCTCTCATGGTCTCATAAGCATTCAATAATTAGTTGCATGTCATGATTTATGCACTTTTTCATTCTGTTACAATACACCCCAAGCACTGTTACAACTAAACCAGAACATGGGCTAAATTGTAACACTTCACTCCTGACTTCTATAGAAATGGGTAAGGGAGACCAGGGATAGTTGTAACACTTCACCTTTTCATCAGTTTCTCAGAGATTGTTTATGGTAGTGTATTCAAAACTTGATACAAACAACCTACATCTGTCCTTTACAAATTGGTGTGGTTATATCGTCGGATGGGGCCACAGTGTCTCCTGACCCCTCCTGTCTCAGCCTCCAGTATTTATGCTGCAGTAGTTTGTGTCGGGGGGCTAGGGCCAGTCTGCTATATCTGGAGTATTCCTCCTGTCTTATCCGGTGTCCTGGGTGAATTTAAGTATGCTCTCTCTAATTCTCTCTTTCTTTCTTTCTCTCGGAGGACCTGAGCCCTAGGACCATGCCTCAGGACTACCTGACATGATGACTCCTTGCTGTCTCCAGTCCACCTGGCCGTGCTGCTGCTCCAGTTTCAACTGTTCTGCCTGCGGCTATGGAACCCTGACCTGTTCACCGGACGTGCTACCTGTCCCAGACCTGCTGTTTTCAACTCTCTAGAGACAGCAGGAGCGGTAGAGATACTCTCAATGATCGGCTATGAAAAGCCAACTGACATTTACTCTTGAGGTGCTGACTTGTTGCACCCTCGACAACTGTGATTATTATTATTTGACCATGCTGGTCATATATGAACATTTGAACATCTTGGCCATGTTCTGTCATAATCTCCACCCGGCACAGCCAGAAGAGGACTGGCCACCCCTCATAGCCTGGTTCCTCTCTAGGTTTCTTCCTAGGTTTTGGCCTTTCTAGGGAGTTTTTCCTAGCCACCGTGCTTCTACACCTGCATTGCTTGCTGTTTGGGGTTTTCGGCTGGGTTTCTGAACAGCACTTTGAGGTATCAGCTGATGTAAGAAGGGCTATATAAATACATTTGATTTGATTATATGTAAATCAAACTGCAAATGCATGGTGTTGTCTTAAATACAAGAACTATGCCAATCTGGTATTGGTTCTCTTGGGCATTGCTGCAATAAACAAAGTATTTACCATTTCATGTATGCCTGGACTATGGTCACTTGAGGCAATGCTTTTTAGATATGTGCTTTTTCCACATTGAAATATATTTTAGATATGTGCTTTTTCTGATTAAATATATTTGTCAACCAAGTTGAAGAGTGCCATTTCAGCAACATCTCTCAGGGTGTAGGCTAAAGTCACTGACAAAACTATACTGTGCATCATAGCCGCAGGAAGTAGGGGTATGAGGGTTCTGCAGCAACCCATGAAAAAAAAAAAGCACTAGATTTTGAAGTCCTTTATTCACAGATCAATAGAGCTGTCGGCAGCGCAGACAATATCGTTCCCAACCCCAAACTACTCCCTTCGAAGACAATTTAAAATCGCAGCACCCCCACCCCCACAGCTATGCTGTGCATTCAAGATAATGATCAGAATTTCCCCTTTCTATTTGTTCATGCAAATAATTTCACAACAGAAGGAACCAATGCTGAATGCCACTCAACTGACTGAAAACCAAGGCCAAAGATTTTTTGATTTTTTTATTCAAAATAAAATAAAGACATGACATACTTCCATGCAGAAAAAGAAAATGTATACACAATTTTTAAAAAAAACATTAAATAAACATTTTATACATGTCACCTGAGTCAATCAGATGTGCATTTACAAGGATGCATAGGTGCTACAAAGATCAGCGATTCATGATTTAGGTCAAGTATGGCTCATTTGATAAAGAACAGTGCGCATTACCAAAAGTGAAGGGTCAGTGCTATAGGGCACTGAGAACTAAGTTTACAGTTTCAGAGAGCTGCAGTGCTGGAACAAACTTAATGGACGTCGGACTGTCTAAATGTGGGGAGTGGATCAGAAACACAGAATAAAAACAATGCCTATTCACGCTTATCAATATTGTCCTCTACATAAAACCAACAAAATCTGCACAAAAACAAAAAATGTATGAGAGAGAAGGCAAAGTAATAAGCACATAATATGAAGTAGTCTGGGGTTGCATCTCCATTTAAAATGGCTTAGTCTCCATTGTTACTGATGAAAACAGATGTCAGGTGAAAGAAACATGGTAAATCGACACCAACCCGGTATACCCTTTCACTCATCCAGTTCTTTGAAAAACATCAGTACAGCCAACTATTTCCACATGACAACCCCACCCTTAACAGGAGCTGCTCTGTGTTTTCCCAGAGTCGGAAGTGTAGGTGCTACTCTTTTTGGAGTACTTCAGAGCGTTGAACGAGACCCTCATTCTCTCCACCGTCCTCTCACTGCGGCATCTCAGTGTGTTCTTCACATGCTGCCTGAACTCCTCTGAGATGAAGTAGTAAATGAATGGATCCACGCAGCTGTTGAGGGCGGCCAGACACAGGGTGGAGATGTAGAAGCCGTAGCCGTTGTTCACTCCTCCGGCCAGCAGGAGGGAGTAGTGCACCAGCAGCATGATGTTACTGGGGGTGAAACAGACCAGGAACATGACCAACACGGTAATGATTAGCACCACCGCCTTGCGCCGATTCTTGGTGATGCTGGCATCTGTCATGGAGTTCTTCAGGGACTTGAGCATCAGAATGTAGGCCACCACGCACACCACAGTGGGAACTACAAATCCCAGGATTCCCATGGTCAGGAAGTAACCTGCGGCCAAGCTATTCTGGCTGGGTCGGGTGACGTCGTGGCATGTGATGATGTTGAGGTTGGTCACTGTGACCGTCTGGTCATAGAGGTAGAGAGGGGTGGTCATCAGCCAGACCCCCACCCAGACTGCGACAGAGACGCCGATGGCTACCTCGTTGTTTCTCCTATTCTGGGAGAGTGGTTTGACGATGGCACAGTAGCGCTGCACACTAATACAGGTGATGAAGAGGATGGAGCAGTACATGTTTCCGTAGAAGAAGCCCACCAGGACTTTACACAACCCCTCACCATAGATCCAGTCGTTGCCGTTGAAGTGGTAGGCGATCTTCAGGGGAGTCCAGATGACAAAGAGCAGGTCGGACAGAGCCAGGTTGGCCATGTAGATGGCGGCAGGGTGCTTCTTCTTGGTCCTGAACAGGAAGACCCAGATGGCCATGGCGTTGGTGGGGAGCCCCACAGCAAACACCACTATGTAGACGATGGGGAGGAACACCGTGGTCAGACGGCTGTCCAGGACCATGTGGGCCGTCTGGGAGACCCACACTCCTTCCGGTGACTCGGTCCCCGTGAAGCCTCGGTTTTCAACATCAGCATTGCTCTGCTCTGAGAAAGAGAAGAGGAACAAGGCAAGTAGGAACAGGGCTATTAAGGAATTCTGACAATGGGGTTAAAAAGTATGCCATTTGAATACAATAGACATGTGATTTAATTCTCTGTCAAGTTCACTCTTCAACTATTACTTAAAATTAGAGCCAACATAAAGACAAATTATATAAAGTCAACTAATAAGACTCCAGGTGGTCATTTTCTCTTAAATCTTGACTTTGGAAAGTCTGTCATTAGTATGTGGGATGACATTTTGGCCGCGTTCCTCTGCCCAGGTGTTGCTCACCCTTGCCAGATCTTACAAAGCCTGGATAAGTATTTTACGTATCAGCTAACCACATACAGATTGCTATAATGTCAGTCGATGATGTGGCACGCAACCATTGGTTGACGCATGCAACGTCTGAGCAGGGGAACACCGCCGCCTTCAAAATAACTGGGAAATGAGTGGAAACGCTAATCAGATGTGTTACATTTATACATCCAGTGAAATATGTCTCATTGTTCTGTGATAGAACATCTCTTCTCCATTCAATAAAATGTTAGAAAATTCTAATTCGTTTTCATTGGGAAAGCAGATAAAGCGTTCACTTTTGCATAGGGAAACAATCTTACAAATTAGTTTACTACACCTCCTTAATTAGGCCCTAACTAGTTGAGACTTCTGCTTTGCACTCCGTTGTCAGCCAAGCCTACATTTCACTGATCTTAGTAGCATGAAGCATTTTTCGGTTTGGCTGTTGGTTTCAAGTGTATGTGGCTGTTCTAGTTTGTATGGCACACGGGGCGAACCCCCCCCGCCCCCCGCAAGATGCCGCCCGTACTTAAATCCGCTACTGATTTTGTATTAGTCTATAAATACATCTCATTGCCAAAATTCGTCTTCTCTCCCATGTCTTATTCAACTAGTATTTTTGAAAGTGTAAGGATAATAATTCAGCCATAGTTGTTCTGAAATGTTTATTGCTTTCCAACATTTTACTCCCTCCTCCATGTTTAATATAACACACCTACATGTATTATTCATTTCGGTTGCCTGACCTGAGGTTTGTTCTATAGAAAGTATTTGACTCTAGCCACAAAATTAAGGAAATTAATAGGGGGGGGGGGGGGGATTCTGGCAGGCAGGGAGATTTTGGTTCCACCGGTTCCGTGGAACACCGGTTCCACGGGCGCCGGGCTACATTAATCGAACCTTTCGATGTCTTAAGGTTTGTAAGAACAACGACATCACATGACAAGCAGGAGTATTTCACAAACGTGGTATTCATTTAGGAATCAGAGGGGATCCGACTCAATACTTTTACCATAAATACATTTAAGAATATCACAACGAACAAAAACACACACCAATAATAAGAACTAGACGAGGGGAAAGACTAGCTCTTACCAGTTTCCTGAGACAGACAGTGCTCGGCACAGGCCAATAAAAACATAAGTTTCAAACAATGTGTCTTAAAACTCATGTTAACTTCCACAAAAGGATCCAACAACAATCTGTCTGCGACGTATGAGTGTTGAGTGCCGACGGCGCGTTTGTTTGCGGATTCCTTCTGTCTGCACGACGTGAAAGTGACCTAAAGAGGAAGTACAACATCCCGCCCTCACGTAACAGGTGAGAAGGAAATAAACCTGTGTGATGTCATGTGACCGTACGCATCTGTGTCCTCAGGCTGACTGGCTCTAGTAGGATCTCGCCCGCAGACACTGATCTAAGGTCAGTTTTGTGTTTTTACACTAAAGGCTTCAAGTTAGAATTTAGGGAAGGTATAAGACAGGGATCATCAACTAGATTCAGCAGCGCTCGGGACGATTTTTTTCTTGAGCGGAGGGTCGGGGGCTGGAAAATAATTACAACTAATTTGTAGACTGCAAATTGACCACGGGAAACCCTAACAGATTTGACTAAAACATCATTTCAAACCTTGCTGACGTTTGTATAAGACCACATGTCTCTCAATTATGCGTGGAAATAGTTGGTAACAGATTTCCCAAATTAAAATAACTTGTAGCTGATTTTCTGGTGTTTGTATAAAAACAATATGTCAGACAATGAATATTTATTTATTTTTTGCTCAGAAAACATGGGGGCCAAATAAAACCACCTGTGTGGCCAAATTTGTCCAGTTGGAGAACCCTGGTATAAGCTGATCCTAGAGCTGTGCCAAGGTTGCAACTTCAACACCACCTGCATAGGTCTAAAGAAAATTACAGCTCAGCACTGCACGGCAGTAGATTAGTAGGTAGGCTAGTAAATAGTGGGTTAACCTTTTAGTGGAAAAGAAGCATCGAGAATATTTCCTCACGTTTAAAGAATAACAAATAGATTATCCTCTGCCATTTTCTTCTCCTTCTTTATGTTCCCAGTTGCAACACATAACAAAGGTTTATGAGATGAATGAGAGAGGGGTGTGTGTTGCATAAGGTTCAGTGTCCTCAGGGCAGGCTCAGTGGACGTTCCAAAGGTTTGGTCTTTTTGTTTGACTTAGTCACTAGCATCTCTGTTTGGCCAATAAAATGTGTCCTTTAATGCAGAAGGCTAGTTGCTTGAGGACTCTCAGGTGCTTTTCTCATGCTCTGTTTGTCTTTCTTCAGGTGGAAAGGAGGAATGGAATGGATAGGATTGGTGGTGATGGGGGATGGTATGGGAGGACAGAGAGGAGAGAACGGGAAGTAACAATGTTATCTGACCTTTTGTCTTAAGATCATAATAGGAAAAAAAGGTATTGTTTATTGTACAACTCATTTGGTCAACTACCTGAAATTATCAACATGAATGAGTGTGTGTATATGTGTGTGTGTGCGTTAAAATGTATTACTCAATATTTCAGCAAATCGCAATGCCTCGTCCATTATTTGAAATCCTTCCTTCTAATAAACATTTTTTTAAATGAAATGATACTAAAAATGAAAGAATGCTTTATTATAAACACTTACCATTGCTTTTTTGTAATTTACATTTTAGTCATTTAGCAGACACTCTTATCCAGAGCGACTTACAGTAGTGAATGCATACATTTCTTAACATGCATTTGTTTTTTTTTGTACTGGCCCTCCGTGGGAATCAAACCCACAACCCTGGCGTTGCACACACCATTCTGGTGTTGCAAACACCATGCTCTACCAACTGAGCCACAGGGAAGACTTGTAATGGCTTTATGGCACCTAAGACCATTAAAATTCAGCATATGTTTAATTTATTCAAACCAAATATGTTCTATTAGCAAGCTGAGTACTTGTTTGAACTATATACCGAACACAAATATGCAACATGCAACAATTTCAAAAATGTTACTGAGTTGAGGTTCATATAAGGAAATCAGTCAATTGAAATAAATTCATTAGGTCCTAATCTATGGATTTCACATGAACGGGCAGGGATGCAGCCGTGGGTGGGCCTGGGAGGGCATAGGCCCACCCACTGGGGAGCCAGGCCCAGCCAATCAGAATGAGTTTTCCCCGAAAAAAGGGCTTTATTACAGACATAAATACTCCTCAGTTTCATCAGCTGTCCGGGTGGCTGGTCTCAGACAATCTCTCAGGTGATGAAGCCGGATGTGGAGATCCTGGGCTGGTGTGATTACACGTGGTCTGTGGTTGTGAGACGACATTGAAGGCGGCATATGGTAGAGAAATGAACATTCAATTCTCTGGCAATAGCTCTGGTGGACATTCCTGCAGTCAGCACGCCAATTGCATGCTCCCACAAAACTTCTGACATCTGTGACAAAACGGCACATTTTAGAGTGGCCTTTTATTGTCTCCAGCAGAAGGTGCACCTGTGTAATGATCATGCTGTTTAATCAGCTTCTTGATATGCCACACCTGGCAGATGGATGGATTATCTTGGTGAAGGAGAAATGCTCACTAACAGGGATTTGTGCACAACATTTTAGGGAAATAACCTTTTTGTGCGTATGGACAATTTCTGGGATCTTATTTCAGCTCATGAAACTTGGGACCAAAACTTGACATGTTGCATTTATATTTTTGTTCAGTATAAGTAGCTACAAAGCACCACCCGCTGGATGTAATGTGAAATAAAATTGACTTGAAGTAAGTATGATTTAGACCAATAGGGGGCATCACAGCACTACTTACGCTACCTTAGCACCCCTAGGCTGAGTATTGGAGTTGTCTAAAAGCTTTTCCATTTCTGCAAACACATTATCTATTCACACAATTGGAAATTTACTGCAATAATGAGTCTGAGCTAAAGTCATTTAGGCGATATAATATATATAGTGCATGGTATTTCTATGCAACATCGACAACATAGGCTATACATTTCACATTGCCGAGTAAATATTTGTACATAGAAAAAAAATTGTAAATGTTAACAAAATGAACAGAAACAGATCCTACACTACAGGCATGGACGTGAGCTCACTAAAACCGGCGTATAAAAGCATTTCCTTGTATTGTCCACAGTGTTCTTTTAAGAAATGGAAATACATGATTGAACAAAGACCCCTTTGTTATTCCCTTATAACAAACCATCAAACTTCATAGACACTGCTTTTGGGACCATAAACCTACTTCAAGAATAGCAACTTCAACTTCCATGGGAAATATATTTAAGATACAAATTTAAGATGTTATACATTATCATGCATTACACTTTTATAAATGGAAATGTTACTTTTCTCACACCCTAATGTACCTTCTTGGTGGTTGGGTTCAGGTCAGAAACAGCTTTGATCCATTTCAATCAGACCAGCAGCTTCTTGCACTGGTTTGGCCGGGGTAGGCCGTTCTTGTAAATAAGAATTTGTTCTTAACTGACTTGCCTAGTTAAATAAGAGGTAAAATTATTGTTTTTATTAAAAATATATATTTTTTTAAATGGATCTTCTTCATATAGTTGGGCATAGCCAAACCAGGCCCAGGAGTCACAGGCTACAGATGAATGTCTGACTGAATTCAATGTATGAGCCAAATCCATTCCGTCTCCTCAGAAAAAACCTAGCTTTGGTCCATGGCTATCTTTAAGACCATATATACACTTTCTGCACTGTCTGAAAAGGGGGAAATACACTGAGTATACAAAACATTAAGAACCCCTGCTCTTTCCATGACATTGACTGACCAGGTGAAAGCTATGATCCCTTATTAATGTCACTTGTTAAATCAACTTCAATCAGTGTAGTTGAAGGGGAGGAGACAGGTAAAGCCTTGAGACAATTAAAACATGGATTGTGTATGTGTGCCTTTCAGAGGAATGGGCAAGACAAAAGATGGAAGTGCCTTTGAACAGGGTATGGTAGTAGGTGCCAGGTGCACTGGTTTGTGTTAGGAACTACAATGCTGCTGGATTTTTCATACTCAACAGTTTCCTGTGTGTATCAAGAATGGTCCACCACCCAAAAGACATCCAGCTAACTTGACACAACTGTAGGAAGCATTGGAGTCGACACCTTGTAGAGTCCATGCCCAGAAGAATTAAGGCTGTTCTAAATGCAAAAGGGTGGGGTGCAACTCAATATTAGGAAGGTGTTCCAAATGTTTGGTATACTCAGTGTACATACTAAATATATATTCCTCACTTCAGTCAATTAAATATATATTCTTCACTTTAGTAAATGAATCAGAAACAGCTCTCTGTATCTCCATCCATCAGACCAGGAGTTTATTGTACTGGCTGCTGAGGCTGGCCTGGAAGGCATCCACCTTACTTATCCTGGTGCTGGTCCTGGAAGAACCAGAAGATGAGGCCAGATTCTTCCCTCCCTCTGCAGCCACCCGGCACCCCAAAGCCCCCGCAAGCTGCCTCTGGCACCGGGACGAGCCAAAGTAGTAGACTAGGGGGTCCAGGCAGCAGCTTATGCTCCCCACACACAGAGACACCAGGTAGGCCACGTGAGTGGCGTCCGGCTCCCCTGCCACCCGCCCACCAATCTGTAGGTAGTGAGCCAGGAGGATGGCGTTGGTGGGCGTGAAACAGAACACAAACACCACCAGCACGATTACCACCATCACCACTGCTCGTGCCTTCTGCCTTGAACGGCCTAGATCAAATGCCAATAAATAAAAAAAAACATTGTTATCCTCTTATGGGGAAGGTTGTTGTGCAGAAGACATGGAAAAGAGAATCAATACAAAGAGCCAACTTTTTAGACCAAAAACTTGGTCTGAGAAACCGCTCCTATTAGTAAAATTGCATGATGACAGTGGGTGGTCACTGTGCTGCATATCATTTGTGAAGTGCATGAGTCTGGTTTCTATTTACCTATGACGCCATGTGGAGCCCTGTTGAGCACCTGCACCACCCGGGAGTAACAGGTCACCATGACGAACAGCGGCAGGAAGTAGAGGGTGCAGGAGAGAATGGGGAAGAAGAAGAGGTAGCGCCCCTCTAACAGCTTCAGGTCCTGGATGTCATGGCAGGTGGTTATGCCCAGTGGGTCGTAGTAGACCGTCTGCTGAGAGAGGACCAGGGGCAGCGAGCCGCCCACAGCCAGGACCCACATGGAGCTGCAGGCCAGGGCTGCGTTACATGGACTCCTCCAGGCCAGGGAGTTGATGGGGTAGGCCACGGCCAGCAGGCGGTCCACGCTGATACAGGTCATAAGGAGAACGGAGGAGTACATGTTGCAGTAGAAGGCGGCGGTGACCAGGCGGCACATCCCCTCGCCGAAGCCCCAATCGTTACCACTGTAGTGGTAGACGATCTTGAAGGGGAGCAGTAGGGTGAACAGGAGGTCAGCGGCCGCCAGGTTCAGCATGTAGATCACCGCCGGCTTCATGGGCCGGATCCGTCGAGCAAAGGACAAGATGGCAACAGTGTTGAGGGGCACGCTGATGAGGAAGACGACAATGTAAAGCGTCGGGATGAAGATGGTGGACAGAGGGCCTGTGAGGAAGTTGTTGGCCGTAACAGAGATAGCGTAAGACCAGACTCCTGTAACATTCCTGACCGAGCCCAGTTCTACCTGTCCCAGTCTGGACCCGTTAATAAACCCATCTCTCTGTCCTGGTGCGGATCCGTTGTTGAGTCTGCCTCGGGGCCCATTTCTGTCTTCGTTTGGGTAGTAGTCCAGCAGGTCCAGATCTATATGCTCGTCTGTGACCAGGGGCCGTTCCGTGACTAATCTCCTGGCAAAGGTCCTAACGATGGAGCTGCCTGAGCAGAAAAACAACATAGAGACGTGAGTCAGCCACACATGAGGATAGGTGTGGAGCACTGCAGTCTACATTGTAATACAGTCATAGAGCTCAGTGGTGTGGAGAGCCTCAAACAGACTGTTTGGTTTTCTTTATAGGATTTCCTTGAAATGGGATGAAGCATGTCCTGATATGAGAGGATACAATGTAAATAAAATGCTTATCCTGTCAATAAAATGGCCAACTACTTAAATGTGTTCAAAAATAACACTTCTGGGGTCATGACCATGGCAATTCATTTCAATGTGTTTTGATCCATCACAGCCTATGAATGAAAGGTATATCAGTAAACTACACAATGTGTGAGAGAATGCATATAACCCATTATTTCTGGTTACAATAGTCTATAGGCCTATTGAAAATATACCATGACTTGGTCATTTATATTCAGGAATATGTATGCCTGACTGTCTATAAATGTTTGGCGACAATTTACAACAAAAAAAACGTGCATGATTTTGTTGGCTACATTTAGGCCTATGTTGTGATAATTCAGTGCTTAAAAATGAAGTCACCTTCCACACCGACCTGTTATAGCCTAGAAGAATGAGTTAACATTTGGAAAATAATTTGTGTGGCTATGTATCAAGAGGGTCTACTAAGTGTCGCCTACACGTTGTTTGTATGTAATACTTTAAGTAAAAGTGACACAGTTTATGAGGAAACAAACATTTAATCACACATGGGGAATTCTACTCACCGTTATAAACCGCGGACAACGCCGCATGCACGGCTGCCAGGAGAAGAAAAGTTCTATACAACATCCTCCCAGAACCGCAATGAAGTCCCATAAAGATGAACAGGTTTACTAATAAAGCCTACAGCGCCCCTGCTAGATCTGGAAACGTTTTTTAACCTGTAGGTTTGGTCTGTCTCCTCACTGTTGCTGTACTAAACTGTCGCTTTCAGACAGTTCACAGTCGCCTGTCCCACCATGACGCATTTTATAGCATTTTTTTCAGCAGGGCGCGCATTCATTTCTTCTGATGTCATCAGATGGGATCAAGGATCGGAACGGAAGAACAATATTTAATGTTGAATGACATTTTTGACTGAATGGAGATCGATGTTGTTTTCTTGTTAAGATAATTGTTATTAAATAGACCTAGCCTACGGATTTTTGGAAAACAAAAGTTACTTTTCTGACACTGATAGTCCCAGTTATTTCTTCCTAGACCCACAACTTAAAGTTTGACAAGAGCAGACAATAATATTTTTCAACAATTTCATTTATTTCAAACACTGAGGTCATATGTGAAGATTGCTATTTTGCCAGTTTGATGTGTTTTAGTTCAGTGTGTATGTTCTTGTTTTTGATAATAAAAAGCTGCAGGGGCTCAACTTTGGATTTAGAAGTCGGGGACATATATAGTACCAGTCAAAAGTTTGGACACACTTACTCATTCAAGGGTTTTTCTTTATTTTTACTATTTTCTACATTGTAGAATAATAATGAAGACATCAAAACTATGAAATAACACATGTGGAATCATGTAGTAACCAAAAAAGTGTTAAACAAATCAAAATATATTTTATATTCTTAAAAGTAGCCACCCTTTGCCTTGATGACAGCTTTGCATTCTCTCAACCAGCTTCATGAGGTAGTCACCTGGAATGCTTTTCCAACCGTCTTGAATGATTTCCCACATATGCTGAGCACTTGTTGACTGCTTTTCCTTCACTCTGCAGTCCAACTTATCCCAAACCATCTCAATTGGCTTGAGGTTGGGTGATTGTGGAGTCCAGATCATCTGATGCAGCACTCCGTCACACTTCTTCTTGGTCAAATAGCCCTTACACAGCCTGGAGGTGTGTTTTGAAAAACAAATGATAGTCCCACTAAGCACAAAACAGATGGGATGGCGTATTGCTGCAGAATTCTGTGGTAGCCATGCTGGTTAAGTGTGCCTTGAATTCTAAATAAATCACTGACAGTGTCACCAGCAAAGCACCCACACACCGTCACACCTCCTCCTCCATGCTTCAAGGTGGGAACCACACATGCGGAGATCATCTGTTCACCTACTCTGCGTCTCACAAAGACATGCTGGTTGGAACTAAAAATCTCAAATTTGGACTCATCAGACCAAAGGACAGATTTCCACCGGTCTAATGTCCATTGCTCTTGTTTCTTGGCCCAAGCAAGTCTCTTCTTAATATTGGTGTCCTTTAGTAGTGGTTTCTTTACAGCAATTTAACCATGAATGCCTGATTCACTCAGTCTCCTCTGAACAGTTGATGTTGAGATGTGTTTGTTACTTGAACTCTGCGAAGCACAATCTGAGGTGCAGTTAATTTCTGAGGCTGGTAACACTAATGAACTTATCCTCTGCAGCAGAGGTAACTCTGGGTCTTCCTTTCCTGTGGCGGTCCTCATGAGAGCCAGTTTCATCATAGCGCTTAATGAGTTTTGGGACTGCACTTGAAGAAACTTTAAAAGTTCTTGAAATTTTCCAGATTGACTGACCTTCATGTCTTAAAGTAATGATCGACTGTTGATTCTCTTTGCTTATTTGAGCTGTTCTTGCCATAATATGGACTTGGTCTTTTACCAAATAGGGCTATCTTCTGTATACATTGTCACAACACAAATGATTGGCTCAAAAGCATTAAGAATGAAAGACATTCAACAAATTAACTATTAACAAGGCACACCTGTGAACAGCTTTGCACACTCTTGGCATTCTTTCAACCATCTTCCCGAGGTAGTCACCTGGAATGCATTACAAATGGCAAATGGTGGCTAATTTGAAGTTTCTCAAATATAAAGTATATTTTGATTTGCTTAACACATTTTTGGTTACTATAGGATTCCATATGTGTTATTTAATATTTTTGATGTCTTCACTATTATTCTACAATGCAGAAAACAGTAAAATAAAAACTCTTGAATGAGGAGGTGTGTCCAACATTTTTACTGGTACTGTATATATATATATATATTTATTTATTTTTGTCAGATAAACACTCCAAACAGTCTACCTGGCCGCTTGGAGGCATCGGCATGGTCTTGAAGCACACCATTTCCTTGTTTGTATCACATTCCAATGATAAAACTGGGGGGGGACAAAATGCAATTTCCCCCAGTGAAAGTTGTGCCCCTGTAAGATGCATTTCCTCTATTTTGTGCAGATCTGCTTTTGATAATGGTCAGCATCAGAATTTCCAGGAATTGCCACTTTTTTTCAAGAGGGAGAGAGTGAGCAAGAGGATGTGTAAGAATGGCAAGGAATTTCTTTCTGTAAGAGCAGAGGCAACATTTGCAGCTGAGTCTCTGTGGTACAGCAGAGCACATTTATAATTAAGTGATAATGCCAGAGAAGCCGGTGTTTGGAGGATATATTGGCATGGGTGTTGTTGGGCCCCAAACACCGGCTTCGAGGGCATTACCACTTTTATACAATGGGTTACCAACATACTCAAATAATGATTGACATTTCAATTAAAAATATTATTTTGATTCATTTATTCATACTATCACAAGATATAGTCCCAACACAAATCTAGGGTTGCTACCCAAGCCGGTTGGTCGTTCATTCTATCGGTTCGGTTGCCAAAGCCGTAACCCAGTTGTTCAGTCTTTTTGTTCTCTGTCTATCTATGGACGCGACCGAGTCGTTCGTTCTACATGTTCCATTGCCATACCGGCTGGCATCGTACTTATTCCTTGCTTGCTAGCTAGCCAACTACGGCTAACTTACAGTCACGTCAAAAAGTGCAGCCAGAAAAACAGCAAAGTAGCTGCATTTCCGTTCATTTAAGCTGTTTTCTAGTGACATTTAGATCCATAACAATGAGCTAATGATGCACGATTTCACCTGGCATAGAAAATGTGCTCTTGTAATGAACACGATGGGAGACAGAGAGCTGGTTTGAAGCTCAGGGCATATCAGGTGTTTATTGTAAAGGACCACAGGAGGAGGCAGGTAGCTGGGTCCAGGGGTAAATTACGGGAAACCCAGCACTCTGAATAGAAGTGTATCACAAAACAAACAATATCTCACAATGATGGGGTGCAAAGAACTGAACTAAATAGTGTGTGATAATGACATACAGGTGTGTGAACAGGTAATCAGAATTCAGGTGATTAGGATCTGGAGCGTGAGCTGCGTTCAGGGGATCTACGTGTTTGAGAGTGTGAGCTGGAGCGTGAGCTGCGTTCAGGGGATCTACGTGTTTGAGAGTGTGAGCTGGAGCGTGAGCTGCGTTCAGGGGATCTACGTGTTTGAGAGTGTGAGCTGGAGCGTGAGCTGCGTTCAGGGGATCTACGTGTTTGAGAGTGTGAGCTGGAACGTGAGCTGCGTTCAGGGGATCTATGTGTTTGAGAGTGTGAGTTGGAAGCAGACGCTACAGCTCTCTCGTCAGGACACTGTTATTCAGAGGAGCTAGCCAACAACACAACTAACATAATCGCTTCCAACTGAAGCTAGAAAGACAGCAAACTAGCTGTACTTCGTTTCATTTTACCTGTTTTCTATTGATAGTTCTTTGTATATATATCCCAAAAATTATCCTGACTCATGATTTCGACTGGCTGAGAAAAGTTGACTGCCTGTCTGTCTCATTCCGACTCCCGACATGTTCATTACGATGGGACAGCTGGAGATCGAATTTGAATATTGAAACAATGATGCAAATGTCAGAGATACAGACAGCAAGGTTTAGACAAATCTCAACTGTTGAAAACTACATGTAAGTCTAAAAGAAATGTTACATAATGTCTAGATGCTTTTTATAGTGGAGATCAAGTTTATAAATTGCCTGGCTGGGCTGATGAGACAGTGGATTGCACAGTCAGATGGAACAGAATAAATAGGCCTTTTAACGTCAAAGATTTAGCCAATGGTAACTTGTGGAATAAACCCGGACTGGAATGTGGTTTTAACCAATCAGCATTCACCCACCCGTTGTATAACACTGAATAAATCACTGTGGGACAACACATTATTATATAATGTACTTCAAAATGGAATTTATAATTGGCTATACTTTTTACCAATCAAAATGTCTCGGCTGTCACACCCTGATCTGTTTCACCTGTCTTGTGTTTCTCTCCACCCCCCTCCAGGTGTTGCCCATTTTCCCCATTATCCCCTGTGCATTTATACCTGTGTTTTATGTTTGTCTGTTGCCAGTTTGTCTTGTCAAGCTTACCAGCATTTTTCTCTGTACTCCTGTTTCTTTGCTCTAGTCTTGCAGGTTTTGACCATTCTGCCTGGCCTGACCGCTGTTCTGTACCTTTCGGACTCTGTTCTGGGTTACTGACCTCTGCCTGTCCTTGACCTGTCATCTGCCTGCCCCGTTTTTTGTAATACACTTTTCTTACTTTGAACTGTCTGCATCTGGGTCTTATTCTGAGGTCTGATACCGGCTTGGTGTGAATCCTGTAAGAGGAATGTGTTTGTACTGATGTTGACCTCACTCAAGCATTTAAAAACTTATGTTTTCCTGTCTATTCCCAGAGGCTGCTTTTCCCTGGGAAAGTAAACTGACCTTGCTGTTTAGGAACAGTCCCCCGAATGTTGTCTACATGTTCAGATTCAATCAATCATTAACACTATTTCTAGATGATTGAACTAGTGAAAAACATGGTGTAAAATTGAACAAAACAAAATTGGGATTTTCTGCACTTTTGATCTGTGATTTAATGTGTAAAACTCCTCCTCCTTAGCTACAATGACCAAAACAGATGGCGAGGGTAAGCAATAACACCTCTGCCACCCTGATCCTCAACACAGGGGCCACCCAGGGGTGTGTGCTCAGCTTCCTCCAACAGGATCCGAGACAGCTAATACCGCCCATGTGATCAGTCTGCTGAACAGCTAACCCTAGCTGTCTCCCTGCACAGACCTGCACCTTAGAGGGTCTTCACACTTACTACACTTCAGAGAAGGCCCAAACATGTATTTTTTTTATTTGTTTTAATTTCTATTTAATCTTTAGTCATTTTCTGATTTCCTCTCTTCAGTTTGTTGAGAAGGGTTAATACTGAAGAAAAAAATCCAATCAGGGTTTTTGTTGGTCTCTGGGTAGAGAAATCTAGCTCCGCCAGCCATTGGCTAGGACTTAAGAAGCTGGAAAGAAGGCCTCTGCCATTCAACGGCATTAGAGCAGAATTTGAGTGACAGTGGAATGAACCAATCACATTTTGACTTGCAATGGGTGGGACCATTCCGATTACGTATCAGACCTCAGGACAAGACCCAGATGCAGACAGTTCGAAATAAATGTTTATTTTTCGAAACGGGGCAGGCAAACGACAGGTCAAGGGCAGAGGTCAGTAATCCAGGGCAGTGTCAAGAGGTACAGAACGGCAGGCAGGGTCAGGGCAGGCAGAGGTCAGTAATCCAGGGCAGTGTCAAGAGGTACAGAACGGCAGGCTCAGGTCAGGCAGAATGGTAAAAAAAAAAAAATAGGTGAACTATCCCTGGTATAAATGCACCGGGGATAATGGGGAAGATGGGTGACACCTGGAAGGGGGTGGAGACAAACACAAAGACAGGTGAAACAGATCAGGGTGTGACATCACGTCTTGCCTCTCTATTATGCGTGGGAATACTTGGGAACAGATTTCTTGAATAAAAAAATCACTTGATCTGATTTCCTGGTGTTTTTTACAGTCTTTAATGTCCAACAATGAAAATTCCACACACACAAAAAAAATTGGGGAACCATGGCCTGGACCTAGACAAATCACTACTGAGAGGTCAAGCGAAAATAATTAGTGGCAGAAGCACCGACAGAATCGTTGCATTTTGGTACACCAGAAGTACATTCATTTCCAATGGAACGCTGTGTTTGCCTTGCAGCATCGCGTTGCAGAGGCAGTTGCAGTGCGTTCTGTGAGGTGCATACGTTGATTTATTGAATTCATGCATCAAACTGTATGCGTAGACGGCTTGACAGAAATGGTAGCAGAAGGTGAATGTTGAACTTTTGTTGCACTAATATCTAGATGATGCTGAGTACCATTTTGCGCAATGATGCTGTTGGTGTCATTTTGCGCAGAAACGCTGTTGGTGTGATTGAGGCATGGTGTGATCGAGACACAAAATGGTGTGCAGCATCATCTGGACATATGTGCAACAAAAGTTAAACATTCACCTTCTGCTACCATTTCTGTCAAGCCGTCTACGCATACAGTTTGATGCATACGTTCAATAAATCAACGAATGCACCTCACAGAACGCACTGCAACTGCCTCTGCAACGCGATGCTGCAAGGCAAACACAGCGTTCCATTGGAAATGAATGTACTTCTGGTGTACCAAAATACAACAACGCTGTCGGTGTGATTGAGGCGTATGTGTTATATGTTTGACCAAAATGGGCACTCCTTCAGTGCCATGGAGTGCACAGGTATTACGGTCACTGTCATTTCAGCACCATGAGCCTGCCACCTTTGATGTGACACTGTTGTTGTCGCTGTTGTCGCTATTGGCTACCATAGGTTGTGGAAACATTATTTTATGCTGTGTGTCATGTTGTGTCCATGGCGGTTCTGTCTCTGTGTTTACAGCAGCCGAAGCGCGGCCAGGCCTGTTTGATTCATTCATAATGTCATCAAAAAGCATTGCTCCTTCTTCACTAGAACATATTTTTTTTTAACTAACCCTAGCTATTTAAGCCAAGTACGTTTTTAATGATTTTTTTTTGTGAGTTGTGAATGGGCTAGCTAGCTCTATCTACGGGGGACAAGCTAGCTAGCTACCACCAAGTTAGCTAGCTACCTTCAAGATGAGGACGAGGACCATTTGTGCCCTACTGAATGAGCATGACGTTGTTCATTAGGAAAACGCCCACTACTTAGTGCACTCGTCTTAAACAAAGTCATCTCTATAAACAGTTAGGTATGTCAAGTGTACCAAACTTAGTGCACTCCGTTTGTTACAGATTCTAGTTTTGGGAACAGAAAACTGTATGGAGAGCAAATGTTTAATCGATGAGAAAATTAGCAGAATGTCATCCAAAATCTATCTCGCTCAATCTTCTCCCACTGTCGGCCACTGGGCTTCCTCTCATCACCATATTTGGTAGTGAGTGGAACCGCCAACCGGATGCTTCACATTTATACGTCCGGGTTAAATATGTGTTATTGTTCTATCTATGCTAGAACTAGAATGGTCCCACTACAGAATATATAATGTTGGGAGCATTAAGTGAAGCTATGTTTTCTCTAACATTTATAGATTTTTTTAGTTTGATACAACATATTGGAATATATTTGGTTCCTCTGAAGGCCTAGGTCCTAAAGTCACGGTTTACCACTGGAGAGGACACTGCCTCTGGAGGACACTCGCCTGACAGTTACCCCCCTCTAAGCAGGGCAGTGTAAACAAAACTGTCTCATTGAGCCAACACCCTTGCACTACAGTAAAACATGCAATAACAGAGCAATGTTTTTGGAACAGCTGAAATGTACATACATTTTCCTTATTTTTTATACTTTATTTTATTTTGTTTTTACCTGAAATTGTAGTAACAGCCTATTACATATAGGCCTAATGACTTCCATGATATTGACAAAATAAAGCCAGGTTTGTTCTAAGCTAGTGTAAGCCTAAGCGCTCTAATCTAGCTATGGTTCAGCTAAACGTCAGCATTCAGCTAATAGCCAGTATGTTGATGTGAGAAAGATGCAGACATTATTTTGTTTTATTTAGCTAGCTAGCTAGCTAGCTAGCATTACTTAGCTGTGTAGCCTTGCTAACATTACTTAGTTGTGTAGCCTTGCTATATTATAATATGAATGGAAATGTATGATAACGTTATTGTACTTTTATATTCGAATGGGAGGGGTCAATGTTCATTATTGATATGCTAACATTACTTGATCATGAAGCATGTTGTCTGTTAGCTAGCTAGCTAAGGAGTTAGCTGTGTATAGTCAGCTAATTTAATTTTAATTGATGAGAAAAAGTTGCATTATTGTAATATGTTTTAAAAGAAAAGTTTATTGGATTGTTAGTATAGTTTGTGCTTACTGGCTAGTAGGGTCTACTGTAAAAGTTATCATCAATTTGAGCTGCAGGCCAAGAATGTTGCTTTGCCAGCCATAACGAAAGTTAAGGCAAGGATTTAATGTGAATTGAAAAGTAGAAATCTCTTTTGGCACTCTGCTCCTCAGACTCTCCTTCATCTATCATAGTGGGAATAGGGCCTCATAGACTATCTGCACCTAAAGACCATGAAACACTGGCAACTATACTGAACAAAAATTTTAATGCAACATGCAACAATTTCAATGATTTATTGAGTTACAGTTCATATAAAGAAATCAGTCAATTGAAATAAATTCATTAGGCCATAATCTATTCATTTCACATGACTGGGCAGAAGCACAGCCATGGGTGGGCCTGGGAGACCAAAGGCCCCCCCACTGGTGAGTTAGGCCCAGTCAATCAGAATGAGTTATCTCTACAAAAAGGCTTTATTACAGTGTACAAAACTGCACATTTTAGAGTGGCCTTTTATTGCCCCCAGCACAAGGTGCACCTGTGTAATGAAAATGCGGTTTAATCAGCTTCTTGATATGCCACTCCTGTCAGGTGGATGGATTATTTTGGCAAAGGAAACATTTTCACTAACAGGGATGTAAACAAATTTGTGCACATATTTTGAGAGAAATAAGCATTTTGTGTGTATAGAACAATTCTGGGATCTTTAATTATCAGCGCTACATGTTGCGTTTATTGAAAATGAGCAACTTTGTATTATCTGGGGAATCTTGATCGGCAGCTCCACTTAGTGGGCAATTTGTAGGAATCCTCCAATCAGAGCACAGATATTGGTCTTGTGAACAGGCTGCTGTTCCAAAATATTTGGAAATGTTCCAATCGATTAGCATGTTAACAGCAACCCATGCATGTTACGTCAATGGGACAAACAGGCTACATTTCGTTTCTCGTTTTATATTGCTTTTTGTATGATTTACTAGTGGGCTAGCTTGATGAATACCATTTACACTTCCTAAAATCTAGTTTTCCTTATGTCTGCATTGTCATTGACTTGACTGGAAGTAGGTTGAGTGGATCCCCAGGATAGGGGCAACATCTGTTTGTTGCTTGTTTGTTAGCTGATAAATTCCATACAGATGTGACAGTCAACAGGCAACAAAAAGCTATAGGATATTCTTAAATAAATGTGGAAATTGAGTTTCCAGTTGATATACACTGAGTATACCAAACATTAGGAACACTTTCCTAATATTTAGTTGCACCCCCGCTTTTGCCCTTAAAACAGCCTCAATTTGTTGGGGCATAGACTTTACAAGGTGTCGAAAGCGTTCCACAGGGATGTTGGCCCATGCTGTCCTTTGGGTGGTGGACCATTCTTGATACACATGGGAAACTGTTGAGTGTGAAAAACCCAGCAGTGTGGCAGTTCTTGACACAAACCGGTGTGCCTGGCACCTACTACTGAACCCTGTTCAAAGGCAATTAAATATTTTTTCTTGCCCATTCACCCTCTGAATGGCACACATACACAATCCATGTCTCAATTGTCTCAATGCTTAAAAGTCCTTATTTAACCTGTCTCCTCCCCTTCATCTACACTGATTGAAGTGGATTCAACAAGTGCCATCAATAAGGGATCATATCTTTCACATGGATTCGCCTGGTCAGTCTATATCATAAAGAAGGTGGTCTTAATGTTTCGTATACTCACTGTATAAAGAATGCCGCCGAAGGAAATGGCTGCCGTTTTACGATCTCGTAACCAATTGTGCTATTGTGTATGTTTTTTCGCTTTATTTGTAACTTATTTTGTACATAATGTTTCTGCCATCGTGTCTTATGACCGAAAAGAGCTTCTAAATATCAGGACAGCGATTACTCACCCCGTACAACAATTACTCACCCCGTACTGGAGGAATACTTTTTCTTCAATGAGTCGGACGGGAAGGATTTACTTCAGACACCCGACAAGGCCCTCATCCCCGTCATTCGCAGGAGAAAGAGACGGAGGTATCGTGGACGACGGTCCGGGTGTCTTGTAAGGATCCATCGCTGAGAGGGTAATCTACCTTTACCATCGGTCCTATTAGCCAACGTACAATCAATTGATAATAAAATAGACGAACTACGATCACGTATATCCTACCAACGAGACATTAACGGTAATATCTTATGTTTCACAAGTCGTGGCTGAACGACGACATGAATTACATAAAGCTGGCAGCTTTTAAGCTTTTCGGCAGGATAGAACAGCGGCCTCTGGCAAGACAAGGGGTGACGGTTTATGTATATTTGTAA
Organism: Salmo trutta; assembly: GCF_901001165.1. Lineage (NCBI taxonomy): Eukaryota > Metazoa > Chordata > Actinopteri > Salmoniformes > Salmonidae > Salmo > Salmo trutta. Next base: position 62,069,725 of record NC_042968.1, read on the forward strand.
ACAACAGCTGGTGCATGAAATCTAAGGAAGTCTCAGCGTTTTGCTCACCTGAGGTAGAGTATCTCATCATAAGCTGTAGATAAAACTATTTACTAAGAGAGTTTATCTGTATTTTTCGTAGCTGTCTATTTACCACCACAAACCGATGCTGGCACTAAGACCACAGTCAATGAGCTGTATACGGCCATAAGCAAACAGGAAAACGCTCATCCAGAGGCCGTGCTCCTAGTGGCCGGGGACTTTAATGCAGGGAAGCTCAAATCCTTTTTACCTCATTTCTACCAACATGATAAATGTGCAACTAGAGAGGGGAAAAAACGCTAGACCAACTTTACTCCACGCACAGAAACGGGTACAAATCTCTCCTTCGCCCTCCATTTGGTAAATCTGATCATAATTCTATCCTACTGATTCCTGCTTACAAGCAAAAACTAAAGTAGGTCAGTAAGAACGTGGTCAGATGAAGCACATACTAAGCTACAGGACTGTTTTGCTAGCACAGATCGGAATATGTTCCGGGATTCTTCCGAAAGCATTGAGGAGTACACCACATCAGTCACTGGCTTCATCAGTAAGTGCACCGATGACATCATCCCCACAGTGACCGTATGTACATATCTCAACCAGAAGCCATGGATTACAGGCAACATCCACACTGAGCTAAAGGGTAGAGCTGCCGCTTTCAAGGAGAAATCCTGCTATGCCCTCCGACAAACCATCAAACAAGCAAAGCATCAATACAGGACTAAGATTGATGCAGGACTAAGATTCGCAGGTCTTGCAAACTATTACATACTACAATGGGAGCACAGCCACAAGCTGCCCAGTGACACGAGCCTACCAGATGAGCTAAATTACGTCTATACTCACTTTGAGGCAAGTAACACTGAAGCATGCATGAGAGCATCAGCTGTTCCGGAAGACTGTGTGATCACGCTCTCCATAGCCGATCTGAGTAAGACCTTTAAACAGGTCAAGATTCACAAGGCCGCAGGGCCAGAAGGATTACCAGGATATGTACTCCGAGCATGCGCTGACCAACTGGCAAGTGTCTTCACTGACATTTTCAACCTGTCCCTGACTGAGTCTGTAATACCAACATGTTTTAAGCAGACCACCATAGTCGCTGTGCCCAAGAACACTAAGGTAACCTGCCTAAATGACTACTGACTGGTAGCACTCACGTCTGTAGCCATGAAGTGCTTTGAAAGGCTGGTCATGGCTCACATCAACACCATTATCCCAGAAACGCTAGACCCACTCTAATTTGCATACCGCCCCAACAGATCCACAGATGATGCAATCTCTATTGCACTCAACACTGCCCTTTCCTACCTGGACAAAGGAACACCTATGTGAGAATGCTATTCATTGACTACAGCTCAGCGTTCAACACCATAGTGCCCTCAAAGCTCATCACTAAGCTAAGGACCCTGGGACTAAACTCTGCAACTGGATCCTGGACTTCCTGACGGGCCGCCCCCAGGTGGTAAGAGTTCTGTAGGTAACAACACATCCGCCACGCTGATCCTCAACAAGGGGGCCTCTCAGGGGTGCATGCTCAGTCCCCTCCTGTACTCCCTGTTCACTCATGACTGCATGGCCAGGCACGACTCCAACACCATCATCAAGTTTGCTGACGACACAACAGTGGTAGGCCTGATCACCAACAACGATGATCGAGTCAAAGGAGATGATTGTGGACTACAGGAAAAGGAGAACCGAGCATGCCCCCATTCTCATCGACGGGGCTGCAGTGGAGCAGGTTGAGAGCTTCAAGTTCCTTGGTGTCCACATCACCAACAAACTATCATGGTCCAAACACCCTAAGACAGTCATGAAGAGGGCAGGACAAAGCCTATTCCCCCTCAGGAGACTGAAAAGATTTGGCATGGGTCCTCAGATACTCAAAAGGTTCTACAGCTGCACCATCGAGAGCATCCTGACTGGTTGCATCACTGCCTGGTATGGCAACTGCTCGGCCTCCGACCACAAGGCACTACAGAGGGTAGTGCGTACGGCCCAGTACATCACTGGGGCCCAGCTTTCTGCCATCCAGGACCTCCATACCAGGCGGTGTCAGAGGAAGGCCCTAAACATTTTCAAAGACTCCTGCCACCCTAGTCAAAGACTGTTCTCTCTGCTACTGCACGGCAAGCGGTACCGGAGCACCAAGTCTAGGTCCAAAAGGCTTCTTAACAGATTCTCCCAAGCCGTAAGACTCCTGAACAGCTAATCAAATAGCTACCCAGACCCCTCTTTTACGCTGCTGCTACTCTCTGTTTATTATCTATGCATAGTCATTTTAACTCTACCTACATGTACAATTACCTCAATTACCTCGACTAACCGGTGCCATCGCACATTGACTCTGTACCGGTACCCCCTGTATATAGCCTCGCTACTGTTATTTTACTGCTGCTGTTTAATTATTTGTTACTTTTATTTTCTATTTTTTACTTAACACTTTTTTTTCTTAAAAACATTTAAAGCATTGTTGGTTAAGGGCTTTTAAGTAAGCAACTCTCTCATGGTAAGGTCTACATCTGTTGTATTTTGATTTGATTCATATGAAATCTATTATTCATGTCCATGTTGCTCATCACTGCTCATCACTGCTCATCACTGCTCATCACTGCTCATCATTGCTCATCACTGCTCATCACTGCTCATCACTGCTCATCATTGCTCCAGTGTCTCATGCCCCACTCTGTTGCCAGCAACATTGCTTGGCAATATTGCCCTACAAAATTGCCAATGTATTATGTTCTGACTACCCACACAACCAACACTTACACACAACCACTCATAAACACACACACACACACACACACACTCAGAACTCACACACACATACTGTACACACAGACAGTCAATGCTGCTGTTCTATTATATACTATTTATTCAACTGCGTGACCAAGGTCACTGCTCACTTTATATTGTAAATACAGTGTTGCCTAATACAGGCTATTATTATGCGTACTACCGCTCTTATTACTTCTATTACTTGCTATGTTTTACTCTTTTTATTAATGTTATTGTTTTTATTGTTGCTGCCTTGTTGAGGGAGCTAGCGCATTTCCTCTCATACCTGCTGTAAACTGTGTATGTGACGGATACATTTTTATTTGAGATGCTGTATCTGACTGCGCTGCAGCACACCCTGCACTGGATATGACTAAATTCTCCTTGTAGGGTAACATAAGCCCCCACTCTATCCGTAGGTCAGAGTCCACTCTCTATCCAGTCCATCTAATCCACATCCACAGATGACTTCATTGATTATATCAGAGTTAATAAGTGACTAAGTCACTTGCGTAACTTTTACTTAGACTCTGGTTAGTGGTTACCCTGATGTTGTTTATAGAAGTCTATTCGGCTTTGGAGGCGTGGCAAGGCTGTTTTCCAATATCCATAGTAGACCTAGTGGCTCTTAAAATGGAGCAATGTACTGGGGATGCCTTAAAGTGGTATGCTAGTACAGTACATTGGAACGTAGCCTTTGATTACGAAGTACCACAACTCTCTCTTTCGCCTTCCTTCTAATATTTTTTTGGGGGGAAAGTTACGTAACAGTCTGACCGTGAAGGCTTGAGTCCACTACTGAAGTACCTGTGGAAGAATAAGCCTTAACCTTGGCCTTTCTGTACGTAATATACAAAGCTGTCTCATATGGCTCCCGTGTGGCTTAGTTGGTAGAGCATGGCACTAGCAACTCCAGCGTTGTAGGTTCGATTCCCATGGGGGACCAGTATAAAAGTGTATGCACTCTGGGTAAGAATTTCTGATGTTGTCTCAGTGTGACAAAGTCGTGCTCATCTTATTTTTTTGCTGTGGAGTTACTGAAAGTCTCGTTGCCAACTTCAGTCTGAAGGATGAACAGAATGTAAGCAAATGATTATTTCTCAGCGTAGTAAGGAAATAACAAAAATGCTGTATGAGGGCAACTGGCCAGAAACGCACAACAACGTTGAAATATTTGACGTCTTATGGTCGTTATCTGTGGCATACACAAAATAGTTGTCCTATTTTTTTTAATTTATCAAACCATTCCCAGCCACACAAGGCAAGGAAATAATCAAGCAGTGTTTGCAGGGGCGAAAATCTGATATCAACTTTGGAGGGGACAATTACATGAAAGTTTCTCAAGAGCAATTCCTGAGGGGGACACCAAAAGTAATGCTGTAACACATAGCCTACGTTGTAATATGGTAAATGTATATTGAGGAACCAAAGAAATAAGGTGTTTGCCGTACTCCTAACTACCGGTACCCAAAACTACACAACTAATCACAACAGCAATACCATTGCCTTTAACAAATCTTAGTTCAGTCACCAGTTTAAGTTGAGAGTGGGGGTATCCATGGCATTTTCCAATTATGTTCCTATTTTACAAGTCAAAAAAATTGAGAACCTTTCATAATGTTGCCAAACAAAGACTCAACAAACTTACCTGAGACTCCCTGTCTCTGCCAGTCTGTCCCTGCATATCTGTCCCCAGCTCTGCTGTCTGTGTGCCATCTGTTGCCTGCTCTGCCTAATGACATCATTGTGAAACATTTCCATTAGTATTTCACTTCTTTCTTATGAACATTTTAGCAACTAGTCTTTGAGATATTAGGCTACTAGGGTTCTTACTTTGCGTTTTGGTATACTGAAAAATACTCTGATGTCTGTCTTTTTTCTACCTGGCTGGCTACACACACACACGCACGCACGCACGCACGCACACACACACGTAACAGTGTAGGTTCCGTCCCTCTCTTCGCCCCAACCTGGGCTCGAACCAGGGACCCTTGCACACATCAACAACTGACACCCCACGAAGCATCGTTAGCCATCACGCCACAAAAGCCGCGGCCCTTGCAACGCAAGGGGAAACCCTACTTGAAGTCTCAGAGCGAGTGACGTCACTGATTTGAAATGCTATTAGCGCGCACCACCGCTAACTAACTAGCCATTTCACATCGGTTACACACACGCACGCACGCACACACACACACACACACACACACACACAGTGTGCAGGTTATTTACAGTAGGAGATGGGCTTCTACCATCTTATCTTCTATCATTCTATATGGGCTTCGATCTAAAAGGTAGCTAGCAAATGTGAAACGGATTGCAGTGACAAGAGTTGACAGCTGTATGAGTTCACCATTTACACAACATATGCTGCAACCTTTTATAATTTTAATCGTTTGTTTCATATTGGCTAGCTTCCAACAATAGCTGAATTTGCAAAGCTAGCGAGCACCAATTCCGTTTCAGTGGTGTTTGCTATAATCTTTGCTACCCGGGTTAAATAAAAGTGAAATAAAATAAATAAATAAAAGTTCCCTTGCGACAATTTAGCTTTTGCAATGAGACCATTAAATATATTTAAGACAATGGTAGAACAGAGTGTAGTTCTGTTCAGTTTGGACTTCAGTTTATCACTAACCTTATCACAGGGACTTTGAAGCACTAATTTACAGTAGATACGAACCCTCTGTTACCTTGCCAACTAAGGAACTGGCAGTGGATCAAACCATTGTGAGGCAAAGGGTGGGGGGGCGCAATCTTTTGAAACTTAAAAACGAGCTATTAAGTGTCTATAATCAGCACAATTGCTTTCATTGCATATTAGTAATATTATTTAAATTACATAGTTATGTTTACAGTGATATATTGGGGGGGACAAATCATATTTTTCCCAGGATGGGGGGGTCGTGTCCCCCCCGTCCCCCCTGGGATTTCTGCCCCTGAGTGTTTGCAATAAAGTCACTGTACCAGAACGTAACTGTGACCCTAGACACACAACCGGGAATCTGGTTCGCAATTAACTCATAGTGATGGCTTATAATTGAGTAACAGTAGGTGGGTTCTGCCTTCCAGTTTGGTTAAGGATTCTCAGATCTGACATTTTCATGATAACTGCCACTACTGCTGGGAAAAAGTTACAAAGTAAACATGTAAGAAAAACATGGTTCTTTACGGAAGAGGCTGGATAGTCAAACTTTGACCTACAGCAGCACCAGGGTCCATCTGGTGTTATCTGTTAATGTCCTTCCTGTCTAGAGAGGCAGATTAAATATGATGTTAGTGTGTCCAGACAGAGCTTTCTTCACAGACAGACTGTCTTCTTTCTCTTTTCTCTCTCTCTCTGTGTGTGTGTGTGTGTGTGTGTGTGTGTGTGTGTGTGTGTGTGTGTGTGTGTGTGTGTGTGTGTGTGTGTGTGTGTGTGTGTGTGTGTGTGTGTGTGTGTGTGTGTGTGTGCGCGTGTATGTGTTTAGGGTGGTGTCTTTGTTTCATGGGTTTGGGTTTCCACTTTTTCCCGGAGATCACATGACATTTTTCAGCCAGAGACAGGAAATTAGGTTTAAAGGCCAGTTCAACCAATCCTAAAATGTTGCTGAAGTTACAGTACTGAACAACTACTGTCTGTCTGCACTGCATCGGGCCTGAGTGGTTTACAGCAATCTGACCTGAACACTCCTCTAATGATAGGGGAAGGCAGATATTCACAAAGATGGCTATCCAGAATTAGAGAGAGAGAAAGTGTCACAACCTGATCTGTTTCACCTGTCCTTGTTATTGTCTCCACCCCCTCCAGGTGTCGCTTATTTTCCCCAGTGTATTTATCCCTGTGTTTCCTGTCTCTCTGTGCCAGTTCGTCTTGTATGTTTATCAAGTCAACCAGCGTGTTTTTTTTCCTGTACTCCTTTTTTTATTCTCTTTTGCTAGTCCTCCCGGTTTTGACCCTTGCCTGTTTTCTGGACTCCATTCCCGCCTGCCTGACTATTCTGCCTGCCTTGACCTCGAGCCTGCCCGCCCTTCTGTACTTACTGGACTCAAAACTGGTTTTGACTTTTTGCCAGTACACGACCATTCTCCTGCCTACCCCTTTTTAAATGAGTAAACATCTAAGACTCCAACCATCTGCCTCCTGTGTCTGCATCTGGGTCTCGCCTTGTGCCCTTATAGAAAGACATATGTTCAAGAAATCCTTGTTCAATTGTACAATTTACAATTAAATTATTGAAATATTAACACTTTACAAACTCCTGAAAAACTGAAATAACAGAGACATTTTTAAGCAGTTTCCTGCACCTGTACTTTAATGTTGTAAATCATCAGTGAATCCTCATCTATCAGATCATGTTGAGCTAGGCCTGACTGTATGGGGGACTATTCATGGGTGCTGTGTGAGGGCTGAGGGAAAGGTTATATGTGTTTGTGTGGGGCGATGGAATAGGAGTGTGTGTGGGAGGGAGAGGGGAAGCATGGATAATTTACCCTGGGACAGTGAGAAGGCAGTGAAAACTCAGAACCACACACCCTGGGTTCAAACAAGAACACACACACTCACTCACATTACTACTACAGTAGCAATGCACACTCTCTCACTTTCAACTGCCTCATGCTTGACTTATTAGGGAAACATTAGGATTTTCATTGAGGTGGAACTGTCCCAAAATGTGTTGCATTTATCACAGTAATGTTATATATTCAGTTATGGGTTTTAGTTTGTGTGTGGTGCTTGCATGTGTGTGTTACGTCATATTCTGTTCTTTCCACTGAAGGTGCAGCTAGACTTTAAAACAGTACCCTGTGTTTGGGTCACATTGCTCAGAAGACCACTAACTGGTTCAACACTAACACCAGCTCATTCTTGCTAAGGGAGAAGGCAGGAAACTGACCATGACAACACAGAGCATAGGGGTTAACTCTATGGCATGAGGCCAGTGCTGCGTTCCTTTCCAGAAAGCTGTTCCCTATAGATAGTTCTGTCCTTGTTCACTGCCCTCTACAGAGCTCAGACACTTGGACACCTGTGATAGAACCAGTTTCTGCACTAATGCTGTCACCTATGCCAGAGGGTTTAGCTCCCTGGCATACTTTAGTTGGCTAGGGATCCTTCCAGGGGATAACTCTCCTGGCTTGAGATGCAGCCCAGATCTAAATACATTTATATAACAGGCACATAATGACCAGCTAGACTACCAGGAATGGGGTAGCACTGGGAAAACATACAAATTGACCAATTATGTCTGCCACTGAAAGAGACACAGTGCTGACCAACATGGATGGTGCATCATTGAAAAAGCTTCCAGTTTGTAGTCAGCCCTAATAAAAAGCCAATTGGGCAACACTGCCCTCTGTTGGAGATACTTAGCTATTTCCTTAAAATCAAGCCATGCCAAACCCAGTCATATCTCTACGAAAACCCAGTCCAATTAATATACAGATTAATGCAATAGACATTTATAAACCTCAGTGAACCAATCAATGCATTGATGATGTGAATAGCAATGCTACATAATCCATGCCATGTTGTGTAATAACATAATAAAACCTAAATCAACATCAGATAACTGACTAAATGGTAAATAGCAAAACTCCCCAGTCAATAGTAATATACAGACTAACAGAATGTCATCAGGACCAGAGAGGCTGTAATACAATCTGATCTGACGGGCCTTAGTGGTCAAATGAGGAAGGCAGAGAAAAGAGAACCTGTGGATTCTTCTGCTTAATCTTTGTTGATTACTTACTTCGGGGTCGAATTACAGAATGTACCAGGCCAGGAGTGCCCAGCACTGCTGTAACATAACATAATACGTTATATTGTATTATGAGAGCACTAAAAGTATTCATGTTTTTAACGCATGGCTCCATCATGGGTGTTAAAAACGTGCGTTGTTAATGACTAGCCCTTGTTGGGGTAGGTTCCTTGTTCCTTGTCAATCATTGGTTTATTGGTGAAATCAGCAATCAGACAATATCGGCAGCAAAACATATGAACCTTAAGGTCCCCTTAGTCAATAATGGGGAGGGTCTTTGGGACTCACCCCCTACACCCTATATTGTCAGGGAAACACCAAGAGTCACTGTAGTCCTCCAATTATACAGTATATCAATTACACCACCATGTCCTACAGTATTCACCCAATCCAGTCATATATCAATTACACCACCATGTCCTACAGTATTCACCCTATCCAGTCATATATCAATTACACCACCATGTCCTACAGTATTCACCCAATCCAGTCATATATCAATTACACCACCATGTCCTACAGTATTCACCCTATCCAGTCATATATCAATTACACCACCATGTCCTACAGTATTCACCCAATCCAGTCATATATCAATTACACCACCATGTCCTACAGTATTCACCCAATCCAGTCATATATCAATTACACCACCATGTCCTACAGTATTCACCCAATCCAGTCATATATCAATTACACCACCATGTCCTACAGTATTCACCCAATCCAGTCATATATCAATTACACCACCATGTCCTACAGTATTCACCCAATCCAGTCATATATCAATTACACCACCATGTCCTACAGTATTCACCCAATCCAGTCATATATCAATTACACCACCATGTCCTACAGTATTCACCCAATCCAGTCATATATCAATTATACCACCATGTCCTACAGTATTCACCCAATCCAGTCATATATCAATTACACCATGTCCTACAGTATTCACCCAATCCAGTCATATATCAATTACACCACCATGTCCTACAGTATTCACCCAATCCAGTCATATATCAATTACACCACCATGTCCTACAGTATTCACCCAATCCAGTCATATATCAATTACACCACCATGTCCTACAGTATTCACCCTATCCAGTCATATATCAATTCAACCATGTCCTACAGTATTCACCCAATCCAGTCATATATCAATTACACCACCATGTCCTACAGTATTCACCCAATCCAGTCATATATCAATTACACCATGTCCTACAGTATTCACCCAATCCAGTCATATATCAATTACACCATGTCCTACAGTATTCACCCAAAATATTGCATTTATTCCCTGTCTGTAACATGTGAGAATCATTCGTCTCAGAAATGTCTACAGGACCGCGTGGTTTGGGTCTCTCTGGTAGAGTCATTCAGACATGATTAGAATACACTCATCTCTTTCCTGTCAGCTAGCATCCTGTGCGTCAGAGGCACAGACACAACAAGACGTGCCACAGGGTCACACCTTGGAGCTGCTGGAGCCTGATGGAAACTCACAGTGAAATAACAAAAATGCAAAAGAAAAAAAGAAATACAACACTTTAGATCAGCGGGGTTATTCTAGACTTCTATTTTGGTGATCTGTAAAAACATGATCGGTTTTGTCTAATTGCCTCCTATAGTTAGAGCAGGGGGCTTTTTGTTAGCGAAACGCTTTGTTCTGTAGGCAACAGTTCCCTCAGAAGATATGTGAAGATGACGTGTAAAGATATGTAAAATATGAGTAGAAAGGCTCTTGTTCAGACTAGCTTATCAGCTCTAGACAGGCATTTCCTTCCTCGTTCTGCAGTCCCCTGTACTGGCTGAAAAGGTCACTGAAGGGCCTCACTGACAAATAGGAAACATAGACAGAAATGTGTGTCATTTTACCACGTTATATATTTCACTGTTTATGAATCAGTATTAGGAGTATTGTTACTAAGATAAGATCATGCATCAAATGGAAGTTTACTGGAGTGTTACTTTCTGTTTGACTAAATAGCTCAAGTGACTTGATCAGTACACCAATAGAGTAGTTCTCTTAACCACCCTTTTTGTTTATCTGATCTATTCAAAAATGTGTCATAGTCCTGCTCCTTTAGCAGGTGTAAACGTCACTCCCATCAATAAAGCTTCACTGAGAGGATGGCACAACTCCAGGCAAAATAATGTTTTCTAAACGACACATGACAGGGATTGACTGGTTACCACTAATGGGTGGTGTTTGCTTATTGTGGATGTTGCGAGACTAGTTCTTCAGCAGCAGAATATTAGGCTGGCAGCATTAACTTGATAGCCCAAAGATGTTTGAAGTACTCTACTGCAATGAAAGTACAGTGCCAGTCAAAAGTTTGGACACACCTACTCATTCAAGGGGTTTTCTTTATTTTTGACAATTTTCTACATTGTAGAATAATAGTGAAGACATCAAAACTATGAAATAACACATATGGAATCATGTAGTAACCCAAAAAAGTGTTAAACAAATCAAAATCAATTTTATATTTGAGATTCTTCAACGTCGCCACCATTTGCCTTGATGACAGCTTTGCACACTCCAAGCCTTCTCTCTTCTCAACCAGCTTCATGAGGTAGTCACCTGGAATGCAATTCCATTAACAGGTGTGCCTTGTTAAATGTTCATTAGTGGATTTTCTTTCCTTCTTAAAGTGTTTGAGCCAATCAGTTGTGTTGTGACAAGGTAGGGGTGGTATACAGAAGATAGCCAGCCCTATTTGGTAAAATACCAAGTCCATATTATGGAAAGAACAGCTCAAATAAGCAAAGAGAAACGACAATCCATCATAACTTTAAGACATGAACGTCAGACAATCCAGAACTTTGAAAGTTTCTTCAAGTGCAGTCGCAAAAACCATCAAGCGCTATGATGAAACTGGCTCTCATGAGGACCGCCACAGGAAAGGAAGACCCAAAGTTACCTCTGCTGCAGAGGATAAGTTCATTAGAGCTACCAGCCTCAGAAATTGCAGCCCAAATAAATGCTTCACAGAGTTCAAGTAACAGACACATCTCAACATCAACTGTTCAGAGGAGACTATGTGAATCAGGCCTTCATGGTCGAATTGCTGCAAAGAAACCACTACTAAAGGACACCAATAAGAATAAGAAACTTTCTTGGTCCAAGAAACAAGAGCAATGGACATTAGACCGGTGGAAATCTGTCCTTTGGTGTGATGAGTCCAAATTTGAGATTTTTGCTTCCAACCGCAGTGTCTTTGTGAGACGCAGAGTAGGTGAACGGATGATTTCCGCATGTGTGGTTCACACTTTAAAGCATGGAGAAGGAAGTGCGATGGTGTGGGGGTGCTTTGCTGGTGACACTGTCTGTGATTTATTTACAATTCAAGGCACACTTAGCCAGCATGGCTACCACAGTATTCTGCAGCGATACACCATCCCATCTGGTTTGCGCTTATTAAGACTATCATTTGTTTTTCAACAGGACAATGACCCAAAACACCTCCAGGCTGTGTAAGGGCTATTTGACCAAGAAGAAGAGTGATGGAGTGCTGCATCAGATGACCTGGCCTCCACAATCATCCGACCTCAACCCACTTGAGATGGTTTGGGATGAGTTGGACCGCAGAGTGAAGGAAAAGCAGCGAACAAGTTCTCAGTATATGTGGAAATTCCTTTAAGACTGTTGGAAAAGCATTCCAGGTGAAGCTGGTTGAGAGAATGCCAACAGTGTGCAAAGCTGTCATCAAGGCAAAGGGTGGCTACTTTGAAGAATCTAAATATAAATTATATTTTGACTTGTTTAACACTTTTTCAGTTACTACATTATTCCATATGTGTTATTTCATAGTTATGATTTCTTCACTATTCTTCACTAGGTGTATCCAAACTTTTGACTGGTACTGTTAGAAATGCAATGTCTTCAAAAGAGCTCTTTAGGCTCAAACAGGTAGTGGCAGGTTTTTTGTGTGCTGCCAGGATGACATAGCTTAGCCAAATACTTTTCTACAGCCTATTGCTCCGCCTTCCTCTCTCTGGTTTAACTCACTGAGAAAATCTTGACAGAAGTACAGAGAGACTTCCTGACAGATGTGACCTACTCGGACATCAAGAGAGATCTCCCTATATTGTTGATAGCTAAAGTTAATTATTTCAAAGGACTATTCAGACAAACTCTGGCAATGGGGAAACTTTTGCTATTTTTATTGGTTTCTTTTCTTTTGCTGGATGTGACATTTCAATCCAAAGGTAAAGACAACAACATATTATTGATAACATTTGATCAAAAAGTAATAATTCTTGAAAGACTTCGAAACTAAAATGCTCATCTAATAATTTAAGAAATGTTTAGTACAGATGTTTGTTCACTTTTTTTGCCAACTGTGGGATTTATCAAGTTTGATTTATAAGAAGTTGTTTTGTAGAATTGAATGAATGATGAAATCACTATGAAATCCTTTTTTTGTTGCAATAACTTGCATATCTTTACACAGTAGTTATGTGAATCACTGAAGCATTGTGTAAGATTTGATTAATCTACCTTGTACAGATAGAGGTTTCTCTATCTCTCCTGACTCACATTCTGGTCATGTGTTCCAGCATGTTTCAGTGAAAACCACACCTTTGACTAACCGCTGAGGGCATTCCATTTTAGCAGCTCTTCTCATTTCCATAGTTGTTAAACTAAGTCATTACATATCAAAATACCTTAACTTTACTAAATTGACTGTATGCTTTAGGATATTAGAAAACCAAAAGCATAGTGTTTTGTTTCCTGCATATTTCTCTCTTTCAATTATTTACTGTCACTTGTTATGTATCCCTATGGAAATGAACACCGTTAACCAAATAAATGAATGCATACGTGAAAAACAAACAACAAAAGCTGTTTTGAATAGCCTGTAGTTTTAGTGTGAGTTGTTATGGTTACCAAATCCTAATGTGTCCCCCCCTTCATGTACTTCCCCAGGGAAAAGGGCCAGGAAATCCAAGCGGAACATCACTCAAATTCCCAGAACATTTAAAGGAACAATCATACAGTTAAAGTCTGTCTCTCTCCCTAATGCCAGCCAACAGACACAGACACAACAAGCACCCCATTATTCTGGCCTCCCCACTGCCTCTGCTCCTACCCCTCCGGCGCTGTGGTTGCTAAGCAACGGCACAGTGGCGTACCTCGCCGGCCCCCTGAGCAGGTGGGTCATCCCCGGTTTTTACATGCTGGCCATTGTCGTGGGGATCCCGGCCAACGTCGCCATCTTGTTCGCCGTGGTCACCGAAGTCAGGAGGGTGTCGTCGGCCATCCTCTACTGCAGCCTGGCCGTCTCCGACCTCTTCCTCCTCCTCTCCCTCGTTTTCAAGGCCCACTACCATCTCCACGGCAACCACTGGGTGTTCAGCGAGACTGCCTGCCGCATCGTCACAGCCTGTTTCTACGGCAACCTGTACTGCTCGGCACACACGCTAGCCTGTATTAGCGTCAAACGCTACCTGGCCGTGGTGCGCCCGTTTCTCTACAAGAGCCTCCCTAAGAGGGCCTATACCGCCTGGGCCAGCGTGGTTGTTTGGGGGGTGTTTGGGGCTGCTGTCATACCCGAGCTCCTGGTCCGGCAGAGCTACCACCTCCCTCAGCTTGGCCTCACCACTTGCCATGATGTTCTTCCACTGGACTACAGCTCCCATGCTCCTCTGCTCTACTACAAGCTTGGCCTGACCTTTCTGGGTCTACTAGTCCCGCTGGTGGTCACGGCTGTGTGTTATGCACGGATAGTCCGAGAACTCAACCACTCACACCACGACTGGGCGCTCTATGTCAAGGCTAGCTCGCTGGTGTTTGTGATTTTCGTGGCATGTTTCGGCCCCGCCGGGACCCTCCACTTCCTGCATTATGTGCGTCTGTTGGCGGACAAAGAGGACAGCTTCTACGGCTACTTCAACGTGGCAGTGTGTCTGTGCTGTCTGCATGCCTGCCTGGACCCGTTCCTCTTCCTCCTTATGTCCAAATCAGCCGGATCCAAACTCCACTTCATGACCCTCAAGGGGAAGACTCTGAGCATCTCCACCTGATTCTTAATCCGGATCAGATGAACAAAATAATCCACATTTATTCCACGAGCTTCAAGGGGAAGACCATGAGCATCCCCACCTGAATTTGACGTAACCTGGATTAGAAGTTGGACCGCAACATCAGGCCTAAATTTGGGTCAGCCACTTCAATCTAGAACTCAACTGTGAATATGTGACTGACTATCGGAAGATAAGGCCAGAAACTGGATCAGGGTTTGAGACAGTTATGGATCTCAGTGAGATTTCTCATCTCTTCTCAGATCCAGTTTCATATGTGAAATCGGTTTAGATCTGTGTATGACTCTTTTTTTCTTTTTTTAACCCTGATTTTACCAGGTAAATTGACTGAGAACACATACTCATTTACAGCAATGACCTGGGGAGTAGTTACAGGGGAGAGGAAAGGGGATGAATGAGTCAATTGGCAATTTGTTGTTGGCAAGTCATAAACGGGACCCTTCCAACCACAAACAGAGAGAGGAACGCCAACTACTGTATCAATACTGGGACTCTGTGTTCTGAGTAGACTGGACTGGAATTCTGTATGCGTGTTTGTGTGTGTGTGTGTGTGTGTGTGTGTGTGTGTGTGTGTGTGTGTGTGTGTGTGTGTGTGTGTGCACAGACCTATATATGTCTATTGTATGTGTTGTTTCCTTACAAAACCTATTAGATTTATTTTAAGGATACATGTGAAATATTTACATTTGGCCAAATAATGTATACATGACAACATATATTACAGAATGTATTTCAAATGTAAATACAGTGGCTTCAGAAAGTATTCACACCTCTTTACTTTTTCCACATTTTGTTGTGTTACAAAGGGGGATTAAAATTTCTTTAATTGTGCATTTTTGTCAAAGATCTACACAAAATACGCTGTAATGTCAATATGGAAGAAAAATTCTAATATTTGTAATACATTCATGAAAATAACACACTAGTATATCTTGATTTAATAAGTATTCAACCCCCTAGGTCAATAAATGTTAGATTCACCTTGGCAGCGATTATAGCTGTGAGTCTTTCTGGGTAAGTCTCTGAGAGCGTTCCACACCTGGATTGTGCAACATTTGCCCATTATCCTTTTCCGAATTCTTCAAGATCTGTCAAATTGGTTGTTGATCATTGCTAGACAACCATTTTCAGGTCTTGCCATTTGATTTTCAAGCAGATTTAAATCAAAACTGTACCTCGGCCGCTCAGGGAAATTCACTGTCTTCTTAGTAAACAACTCCAGTGTAGTTTTGGCCTAGGTTTTTGTTCTGCTGAAAGGTGAATTCATCTCCCAGTGTCTGGTGGAAAGAAGACTGAACCAGGAAATTCTCTAGGATTTTGCTTGTGCTTAGCTCCATTCCATAGATGGAGCTTAACGATTACACGCATACCCATAACATGATGCAGCCACCACTATGTGTCACAACCGTCGTCAAAAATGGACCAAGGCGCAGCGGGAATGTGGATACTCATAGTTTAATTCAAAAAAGAGTAAAGCATCCACGGTGGAAAAACAATAAACAAGACAGCAACAGTTTTACAGGCTATACAAACGCAGTGCAAAAACAACTACCCACAACCCCAAAGAAAAACACACACTACTATATAGGACTCCCAATCAAAGGCAACTCAACACACCTGCCTTCAATTGGGAGTCCAATCACCCACACAACATTTAACAAACACAAACCCCCTGCCACATCCTGACCAAAACTAACACAATTACGCCCTCTGCTGGTCAGGACATGACACTATGCTTGAAAATATAGAGTGTGCTACTCGGTAATGGGTTGTATTGGATTTGCCCCAAACATAACCCTTTGCAGTGGCTTCGGAAAGTATTCAGGTTACAGCCTTATTCTAAAATTGATTAAATTGTTTTTGTTCCTCATTAATCTACACACGATACCCCAAAATGACAAAGCATAAACAGGTTTTAAGAAATGTTTGCAAATGTATAAAAATAAAACACTGAAATATCACATTTACATAAGTATTCAGACCCTTTACTCAGTACTGTGTTGAAGCAGCTTTGGCAGCAATTACAGCCTCGAGTCTTCTTGGGTATGACGCTATAAGCTTGGCACACCTGTATTTGGGGAGTTTCTCCCATTCTTCTCTGCAGATCCTCTCAAGCTCTGTCAGATTGAATGGGGAGCGTTGCTGCACAGCTATTTTCAGGTCTCTCCACTGATGTTCGAATGGGTTCAAGTCCGGGCTCTGACTGGGCCACTCAAGGACCTTCAGAGACGTGTTCCGAAGCCACTCCTGCGTTGTCTTGGCTGTGTGATTAGAGTCGTTGTCCTGTTGGAAGGTGAACCTTTGCCCCAGTCTGAGGTACTGAGCGCTCTGGAGCAGGTTTTCATCTAGGACCTCTCTGTACTTTGTTCCGTTCATCTTTGCCTCGATCCTGACTAGTCTCCCAATCCCTGCTGCTGAAAAACATCTCCATAGCATGATGCTGCCACCACCATGCTTCACTGTAGGGATGGTGCCAGGTTTCCTCCAGACTTGAAGCTTGGCATTCAGGCCAAATATTTCAATCTTGTTTTCATCATACCAGAGAATCTCGTTTCTCATGGTCTGAGAGTCTTTCAGTGTCTTTTAGCAAACTCCAAGCAGGCTGTCATGTGCCCTTTACTGAGGATTGGCTTCCGTCTTCCGTCTGATTGGTGGAGTGCTGTAGAGATGGTTGTCCTTCTAGAAGGTTCTCCCATCCCCACAGAGGAACTCTGGAGCTCTATCAGAGTGACCATCGGGTTCTTGCTCATCTCCCTGACCAAGGCCCTTCTCCCCCGATTGCTCAGTTTGGCCAGGCAGCCAACTCTAGGAAGAGTATTGTACTATTAGCTAGCTGGCTTGCTACAGCAGACCACTGTGTGTAAGCTAATGAGATGCATGTTAGTTAGCTAGCGTGGGGAGTGTTTATTTATTTATTTAACCTTTATTTAACTAGGGGTTGGCATGGGGAGCATTGTAATTCCACCTTATTTATTTGCCGAGAATGATTTCAGAACACAGAGACAAAATCAGAAGGTCAATGGCATGGAAGAGGAATGCAGAGATGTTGGTGTTATTGGTGGGTAAAGATAGATTTGCAAAGCCACAATTTACCCAAATGACCCATTCACATGAATGTAGGCCTGTGTATTTCACAGGAAGTGACTTATAATCATCAATGTCATGATACAAGTACAATGAAAGAACCATAAGCTATTATATATTGGAATCACAATGTTAAGATACCATAATCCAATTGGTAGCATATTACATAAGAAATTCATGCTTAAGTTTATCATTTACAATGTTATAAAAGGGAAAGGGGCATACCTAGTCAGTTGTACTGGTAATTTCTATCCTTTGATGAGTAAAAATCACAATCACAAAATCACAATACTCAACACATTCACAAACGGTGGCTTTGATCACAGTTTGGGGGTTGAGGTTGTTTGATGTTCATAGCTAGCTAGCAGCACAAGCAGACATTGTTTTGCAAATCTCTCTTCGCCCAACATCAACACCAACAGACTCTGAAATCCTCCTCCATGCCATCCTCCTCCATGTCTTCCCAGTGGTTCAGTTGGTAGAGCATGGTGTTTGCGACGCCAGCATGGTGTGTGCAACGCCAGGGTTGTGGGTTCGATTCCCACGGGGGGCAGTCAAAAAAAAGAAGAAATGTATGCATTCATTACTGTAAGTCGCTCTGGATAAGAGTGTCTGCTAAATGACTAAAATGTAAAATTTACCTTATGATTTTTGTTTCTGTCGCGCCGCTCACCTTCCTACAATCCCCTGCGCATTGCTCCGTGTTCTCCCGTGGAAAATAAATGGGGGTGGAACTTCGTCTGGCGAATTCAGAAGTGGTGGAAACCCTACGTTAGTAGCCTCTTTAAAATCACTTGCACTTCAATCAATCTCATTACAATTGCAGAACTGGCAGCGTACAAACTAAACCTGTAATCACAGAACACAAGATAACAGAAGATAACAGAATTTCGGCAGGCAAGAAAAGGGCTCTGCCGAAATCCCCCCCCCTTCTAATTTCCTTAATTTTGTGGCTAGAGTCAAATACTTTCTGTGGCACACATCAGAGTCAAATAATTTCTATAGAACAAACTTCATATCAGGATAGGCAACCAAAATGAATAATTCATGTACAGTTGAAGTCGGATGTTTACATACACTTAGGTTGGAGTCATTAAAACTCACTTTTTAACAACTCCACAAATTTCTTGTTAACATACTATAGTTTTGGCAGGTCGTTTAGGACGTCTACTTTGTGCATGACACAAGTAATTTTTCCAACAATTGTTTACAGACAGATTATTTCACTTATAATTCACTGTATCACAATTCCAGTGGGTCAGAAGTTTACATACAAACCTGACAAAAATTCCAGAAAATGATGGCATGGCTTTAGAAGCTTCTGATATGGTAATTAATATCATTGGAGTCAATTGGAGGTGTACCTGTGGATGTATTTCAAGGCCTACCTTCAAACTCAGTGCCTCTTTGCTTGACATCATGGGAAAATCAAAAGAAATCAGCCAAGACCCCAGAAAAAAATAGGAGACCTCCACTAGTCTGGTTCATCCTTGGGAGCAACTTCCAAATGCCTGAAGGTACCACGTTCATCTGTACAAACTATAATAGGCAAGTATAAACACCATGCGACCACGCAGCCATCATACCGCTCAGGAAGGAGACGCGTTCTGTCTCCTAGAGATGAACGTACTTTGGTGCGAAAAGTGCAAATCAATCCCAGAACAACTGCAAAGGACCTTGTGAAGATGCTGGAGGAAACAGGTACAAAAGTATCTATATCCACAGTAAAACAAGTCCTATATCGACATAACCTGAAAGGCTGCTCAGCAAGGAGGAAGCCACTGCTCCAAAACCGCCATCAAAAAGCCAGACTTCGGTTTGCAAATGCACATGGGGACAAAGATCGTACTTTTTGGAGAAATGTCCTCTGCTCTGATGAAACAAAAATAGAACTGTTTGGTCATAACAACTATCGTTATGTTTGGAGGAAAAAGAGGGACGCTTGCAAGCCGAAGAACACCATCCCAATGGACAACAAATGGACAATGACCCCAAGCATACTTCCAAAGTTGAGGCAAAATTGCTTAAGGATAGGGGGCAGTATTTTCACGGCCGAATGAAAAAACGTACCCGATTTAAATTGGTTACTACTCTTGCCCAGAAACGAGAATATGCATATTATTAGTAGATTTGGATAGAAAACACTCTGAAGTATCTAAAACTGTTTGAATGGTGTCTGTGAGTATAACAGAACTCATATGGCAGGCAAAAACCTGAGAAAAAGTCAACCAGGAAGTGTAGGATCTGAGAATTGTAGTTCTTCTTTCTAGTCCCTTTCGAAACTACAGTATCTGTGCTGTTACGTTGCACTCTCTAAGGCTTCCATTGGCTGTCTAAAGCCTTCAGAAAGTGGATTGAGCCTTCTCCTGTCTCTGGGCTCTGGGCAGAGTATAGGAGCTCAGTTACTGACCTCAATCCCGTATGTGTGTATTTGTGTTATATTAAACATAGAGGAGGGAGTAAAATGTAGGCAAGCAATAAACATTTCAGAACAACTATGGCTGAATATTTATTATTACACTTTCAAAAATACTAGTCGAATAAGACATGGGAGACTGATACACTTCAAACAAATAGCCGAAACCGAAACCAAACCGAAAACTGCAGACATTAGTAGTGCCTCCCCGCGATCAAACCGACATAAAAATAAAATGAAACGCAGCCTAACGTGATCAGAAATCTCAACTAGCAAGCAAGTTTCAGCAATGAAGAATTGAGTGTGTGTGCATTCACGCGAGGGGGGGGGGGGGCTGGGGGAGAATTCTGGCAGGGGGGAGCTTTTCGGCACAACAACGGCGCAGTCTGAAAAACTGGCTTCTTGGAAGTCCTCTTTTTAATGGCTCAGGATGGAAGCTGTCCCCCTGTAATAGAGTATTTATGTCCGTTTCTTTTCTATACAGAGTTGTAAACAGGGTTCCATTTGATTTCTCAATCCACATATTGAGGTAATAAACACGTTTAGTGTCACATTCAATAGTGAATTTGAGATTGGGGTCAATGTCATTGAGTGATGCCATAAAATGTTGTCAATATATCGACGCCACTTCAGGACTTCATTCAAAAATTGAGCAAAAATGCAAATGTATCGACATCGCTCTCTCTCTCTCATTGTGTTGGTATTTTCTGTCAAGTGTGTTAATTAAAGGGGGTAGGTCTCTCTAATCAGGTCAGTGGGCTGATAGAATCTGTGTGGAATGTTGTTCCTCCATACTCTTACAGCTGCTGTCTTTCTGGTTATGTCTTGTATGGATAAAGCGTTAGCTAACGTCTCGCATCATTCTGTGTAGTTACACAGGTCAAGAGAGAAATAACACTGCCATCTTCTGGCCATCTAGACATCTTTTTTACCTGTGTTTTGTATCATATTGTACAGGTGTTAAAGTGTGACAAACCGTGACAATGTGACCCTTGTTACTTCCTGATAGTTGTTGGTTGAAAATAACGCCCTAGCAAAACCCAGCCTCCAGTATTTATGCTGCAATAGTTTATGTGTCGGGGGGCTAGGGTCAGTCTGTTATATCTGGAGTATTTCTCCTGCCTTATCCGGTGTCCTGTGTGAATTTAAGTGTGCTCTCTCTATTCTCTATTCTCTCTCTTTCTTTCTTTCTTTCTTTCTTTCTTTCATTCTTTCTTTCTCTTTCAGAGGACCTGAGCCCTAGGACCATGCCTCAGGACTACCTGGCCTGATTACTCCTTGCTGTCCCCTGTCCACCTGGTCGTGCTGCTGCTCCAGTTTCAACTGTTCTGCCTGCGGCTATGGAACCCTGACCTGTTCACCGGACGTGCTACCTGTCCCAGACCTGCTGTTTTCAAATCTCTAGAGACAGCAGGAGCGGTAGAGATACTCTGAATGATCGGCTATGAAAAGCCAACTGACATTTACTCCTGAGGTGCTGACCTGTTTCACCCTCTACAACCACTGTGATTATTATTATTTGACCCTGCTGGTCATTTATGAACATTTGAACATCTTGGCCATGTTCTGTTATAATCTCCACCCGGCACAGCCAGAAGAGGACTGGCCACCCCTCAAAGCCTGGTTCTTCTCTAGGTTTCTTCCTAGGTTCTGGCCTTTCTAGGGAGTTTTTCCTAGCCACCGTGCTTCTACATCTGCATTGCTTGCTGTTTGGGGTTTTAGGCTGGGTTTCTGTATAGCACTTAGTGACATCTGCTGATGTAAGAAGGGCTTTATAAAAACATTTGATTGATTGATGATAGCAAGGCTGGCCTGGGCCCTAAACTCCTCTCTGCCCAGGATGGTGTTTCCTGCTGCACTCCTCCCAGCCCCAATCCTCCACAGCAGCACCAGTCTCAGCTCAGACACACTGGGGAGTCTGGACCTCTGCTCTTTCCTCCCACTGGAACACAACACACAGTACTGCTCAATATTCTGACTCTCTGGAGGTTGGACCACTTTAAAACATAAAACAACATCCATAACTCACTAAGTCAAGGATCTTCCATGCTCTTTGTCCTCCTTCACTGGGGGGAGGTCTCTCCTACCACTGCAACACAACACAGCACTGTTCAACACACTGACTCTGGGGATTAGACACAGTGTAAGCAGAAATAATACTGGAACTCACTCTATGGAGGATCTTCCACGCTCTTTGTCCTCCTCAGTAGAACGGTGGTGCTGATGTCTGTTGTCTCGCCACGTTCTAAAACACAACAACCATTTATTGGACACATGACAACCCTTTATGGGAACACTGACACATGAAGGTAGGTTTACGTTACCTCAGTGACACGGTATAGACCTACTGAAGGGTACTTCTGGGTTTCTAGTGAAATTTGAATGTTAAGCATCACATATTGTGTATTTCACTAACCAGTCATCTGAGCTGAGGTCTCTCTTCTTAGTCGCTCTACTTCAGTCTTCACATCACAAATCTGTTAAGCTGAAATGATCATATCTGAATTCTGTGTTAAAAGACTTTAGGCAGAATTATTAAATAGTTGGAAAGTATGAAGTGATATCCAACCATATTCATTACTTTGTGAAGAGTCATCAATAACCTGCAAATTGAGGAAAGTACACCGTATACAGTAAAGGTGATAACGAAAGGGTTTTAGCAATCTTACCCAGTTTAATATTTTCATTGTTGACTTTCTCCACTTGTTTTTCTCTCTCTTCCAGTAGTCTGTCCTTCACTCCCGGTCTGTGGTTCCTGTCCTCTATCTCACTGTCTTTTTCCTGCAGTAGAACTCTGAAGTTCTCTACTTGGCTGTTCGAGTCCTGCAGGTCCTTTCCCAGTGCATCAACTTGTCTCTTACTCTTCTCCACCTCTTTGGTACTTTGCCACTTTAATAAATGGAACACTAGTCACTTTAATAATGTTACATATTTTGCATTACTCATCTCATATGTATGTACTGAATACTATTCTACTGTATCTTCGTCTATGGCGCTCTGACATTGCTCATCCATATATTTATATATTGTTAATTCCATTCCTTTAATTAGATTTGTGTGTATTGGGTATATGTTGTGAAATTGTTAAGATATTACTTGTTAGATATTACTGCACTGTCGGAGCTAGAAACACAAGAATTTCACTACACCCGCAATAACATCTGCTAAACACATGTACGTGACCAATAAAATTTGATATGATTTGATAGTGTTCTCCAGGAGTCTCTATTTCTCTCTCACTTGCTGGGTCATACTGTATCATCCAGTTGTGTGCCTGAATTTGTTTGATGTTCTCATTCAGTTGCTGTGTGGTTTTCTCCAGTCTGCGCTCTGTGTCCTTAAGTACATTATTCCTCTCCTTCAGTGTTGAGTCCTTTTCTTTTAGGTTCTCTTCAAATTCCCTCAATGTCTTCCTCAACTCCTCTACTTGTCTGTCTTTGTCCTCGAGATTCTTTTTTACTGCTGAATGTCTGAATGCTTCTTCTTCTTCCCAGCTTCAATGCTGCGGGAGAGAGAGCAATTAACATTTAGGATCAATTTATTGCTGACTGCCTGAACTGGTCATTTACTATTCAGTCATTCATCCACCCAGTCAGCAATTCATTCATTTGTATTCCTACGAAGATGCAGACTGTTTTTCTCTTCTAATTTTCTCCCTCTCATCTCTAAAAACGACACTAATATACTAGTTAATTTGTTGACCAGAATTCAACTTCTTGCCACTCATTTTGCTCTCCACTTTGACATTTGGAGTAATGACAAATTTGAAGTTATTGATTTGCCAAAATATAATTATATTAATCAGTGTTGTAGTACTCCAGACCGGTCTCAGTCTCGAGACCACATAATGAATGTCTCGGTATTGTCTCGGTGTCGGATACAGTGGTACTCGGTCTTGACTTTCTTCCCAAGACCAGCCGAGTAAAAAACTAAAAGATTAGCTTCCATTCAGTCAGCGCGTAAAACCGCTTCGCCAGGCCAAATATATACACTATGTATAATATCTTGACAGCCTTTATATCTATTATAGACAGGGGTGCAACTTTGGTTTTAGAAGTGGAGGGGTATGTAAACTTCCGACTTCAACTGTATGTATATATATACATACAGTTGAAGTACAGTTGAAGTCGGAAGTTTACATACACCTTAGCCAACTACATTTCAACTCAGTTTTTCACAATTCCTGACATTTAATCCTAGAAAAAAAGTCACTGTCTTAGGTCAGTTAGGATCACCACTTTATTTTAAGAATGTGAAATGTCAGAATAATAGTAGAGAGAAGGATTTATTTCAGCTGAGACTCCTTCCTGAGTGGTATGATGGCTACGTGGTCCCATGGTGTTTATACTTGCGCACAATTGTTTGTACAGATGAACATGGTACCTTCAGGCATTTGGAAATTGCTCCCAAGGATGAACCAGACTTGTGGAGGTCTACAATTTTTTCTGGGGTCTTGGCTGATTTCTTTTGATTTTCCCATGATGTCAAGCAAAGAGGCACTGAGTTTGAAGGTAGGCCTTGAAATACATCCACAGGTACATCTCCAATTGACTCAAATTATGTCAATTATCCATTATCATTTTCTGGAATTTACCAAGCTGATTAAAGGCACAGTCAACTTAGTGTATGTAAACTTCTGACCCACTGGAATTGTGATACAGTGAATTATAAGTGAAATAATCTGTCTGTTAACAGTTGTTGGAAAAATTACTTGTGTCATGCACAAAGTAGACGTCCTAACCGACTTGCCAAAACGATAGTTTTTAACAAGAAATTTGTGGAGTGGTTGAAAAACGAGTTTTAATGACTCCAGTGTATGTAAACTTCCGACTTCAACTGTATGTATATCCAGACGGATAAACACTCCAAACAACCTACCCGACATGGTTCTAAGCACACCGTTGCCTCGTTTTGTATCACATTCCAATGACAAAACTCTGGGTGGGGGGCAAAAATGCTATTTATGCCGTCCCCAGTGAAAGTTGCGCTCCTGATTATAGACATGTTTGCGCAGCGGCAACCCTTTAGGCCTTCAGTGTGTGACAGGTTGGTGATTCTGAAGGGACAGCATCCGTAATACCAGCCCACTCATGTAGCAGAGTGCACTTTTAGTAAAACACAAAGGGCCAGTGGTGTTGTGGAGGGTATATACACGTATGAGACGTATACCCAGTTATTTTTCAGTGGGCATTGATTATACTCACTTCTTAATCCCTATTGATGTAAATCAAAGTAGTGTAGTGGAGGTATACGACTTATCAATTATGTAGTACAATGGAGAAACCATGCACAGAATAGCCTACATAATCGCAAGCACATGAAATATATATATATATTTTTTACATGTGATCCACAAAATAACCTAGTTTCAGCGGAATATCATCTGCAGGCTGCAAGTGTGCATCTCTCAGCTGGTTTTGGCATGGAGCAGCTCACAAAAGAGTGACATCTGTAGCCAGTAGGGTAGGAAAGATGTTTCAACTTATGATATCTACCAGTAAATGGTAACCAAGGCAGCAATGGGTATGCAAACCACGCATTGAAAAAGTTTAGTCCGTGTGTTGGTTAGTAGGCTATTTGTGGTGCGCAATTGTCATCATGCCTGTTTGCATCAGGGGCGTAGAGGGACAGAGGCTTACTCACTGGGGAGACAGGCCCCGACAGGCCCACCCAATCAAATTGATGTGGTTTAAGCATTGTTGTGGACTTTAAAATTTTTAAACAAAATATGGTCTATAAAAAAAGGGATATTGAGAGTGAAAATCAGAAAAATCTATATGAAAACTAATAAAAAAACAAATTCCCAGTTTATGCTACAAAGCAAACTTTATAAGATGTTTTAAACATAGGTTCTATTTGACTCAACATTCCATGATGTACACTTTTATTTAACTAGGCAAGTCAGTTAAAAACAAATTCTTTTTTACAATGATGGCCTAGGAACAGTGGGCAGAAAAACAGATTTTTATATTGTCAGCTCAGGGATTTGATCTAGCAACTTTCTAGTTACTGGCCCAATGCTCTAACCACTAGGCTACCTGCCCCCCCAAGGTACACTAACGCATTCTTGTCAGAAAATATGGATGCAATTCAATGCATGATTCATATAATTCACCAATACATTTCTTGGAAGTCTAAAAAATATGTCTATCAGGTTGTAAATCACAGCTAGTCTGGTACATTGTTTTCTGCACTGTTTCAGTTTCAACTACTAAATATTCGGGACAAAAAGGGACGAACGTAACTAAGGCTGGGAATGTCAGTTTAATCAAACTATCAAAGGCAATGATCACAAGTCAGTCATAACGTGGGTAATAGGCTATTGTATCTATTTATGTAGCAAGCTAAAAACACGGAGCCTAACGTTAGTTAGAGCGCTAGCTTCTAGGAGGATGTCATGTCATGCCATTGGAAGAGTGGATGAGCGACTGACTTTTTCCCCTCATATCGTTCTTCGGTGACTAAAAACAGCTAGAGATGCAGGTGTAACTTGGTTAGCGAGCAAGAACTTGAACGACTGTTAGACAGTTAGCATCTCTTGCATTCGCAGATTTACTCTAGCTATCTCCTCCGATTTCAGAGCACTCTCATCTGAGTGTGCCTGAGTGCAGAACAACTGATGAATTTACAAACGTGAAACACCTGCTGAATATGACCGGGGTTAGTATATGACCGGGGTTAGTAAATGACCGGGGTTAGTAAATGTAGGCAAAAAAAGTAATAGTTAGTCAAGAACACTCTATGTGTAATCAAATCAAATCAAATGTTATTGGTCACATACACATGGTTAGCAGATGTTAATGCGAGGGTAGCGAAATGCTTGTGCTTCTAGTTCTAACCATGCAGTAATATCTAACAAGTAATCTAACAATTTCACAACAGCTACCTCATACACACAAGCGTAAAGGAATGAATAAGAATATGTACATAGAAATATAGGGATGAGCGATGGCCGAACGGCATAGGCAAGATGCAGTAAATGGTATAGAGTACAGTACATACATATGAGATGAGTAATATAGGGTATGTAAACATTAAATAAAGTGGCATTGTTTAAAGTGACTAGTTATACATTTATTACATCCCAATTTTTTATTATTAAAGTGGCTAGAGATGAGTCAGTATGTTGGCAGCAGCCATTCATTGTTAGTGATGGCTGTTTAACAGTCTGATGGCCTTGAGATAGAAGCTGTTTTTCAGTCTCTTGGTCCCAGCTTTGATGCACCTGTACTGACCTCGCCTTCTGGATGATAGCGGGGTGAACAGGCAGTGGCTCGGGTGGTTGATGTCCTTGATGATCTTTTTGGCCTTCCTGTGACATCGGGTGGTGTAGGTGTCCTGGAGGGCAGGTAGTTTGCCCACGGTGATGCGTTGTGCAGACCTCACTACCCTCTGGAGAGCCTTCTGGTTGTGGGCGGAGCAGTTGCCGTACCAGGCGGTGATACAGCCCGACAGGATGCTCTCGATTGTGCATCTGTAAAAGTTTGTGAGTGTTTTTGGTGACAAGCCGAATTTCTTCAGCCTCCTGAGGTTGAAGAGGAGCTGTTGCGCCTTCTTCACCACGCTGTCTGTGTGGGTAGGCCTTTTCAGTTTGTCCGTGATGTGTACGCCGAGGAACTTAAAACTTTCCACCTTCTCCACTACTGTCCCGTCGATGTGGATGGGGGGCTGCTCCCTCTGCTGTTTCCTTAAGTCCAAAAAATGGTCAGAGTGAGGTGTTCTCTCATTTCTGTCTGGAAGTAGCTAACGTTAGCTAGCAAGCTAGCCAACTTTAGCCAGTTAGCTTGGGTGCTTGGTTGGGGCAAGCACACATTTGGCAGGCAAGCTGCAGAAGGATGAGGAGGCTGCAATTCTCCATCGTTTAGCACTGCAATTTTGACAGCAAACTAGCTGAAAAAGTTTGAGAGGGTTTATCTAATGTTCCTTTGTTAGATTTTATCTCATCTTGCTCTGGCTATGATTAGTTGTTGCTCTTGTTGTTGATGTGCATAACTGAGGGAGAGAGAGCCTACCCTTTCATGGTTGTTTGATCAATAGGACTCTAAAGTTCACAAATGTAAGAGGACTCCCGTGGTGTTTACATATTTTCAGAAATCCATTCAGGAGTATTTTGTGGCTTTTGGCAAATGCGTTCTAATGATCTGAAGTCAAGCTGTTGCTACTGCCTGTAAACACACAGTCCAGTTTAATGATGGCAAATTGTTTGTTTGTATATATGTCTACTGTATTTCCGATTGGCTATAGCGCACCGGTCTGTGTAGACTCCGGTCCTGGACAAGACAGATGTTTTTTTGGTCTATTAATTGTACAAACGCACAGCCGCTTTCCCACTCTATATTGCAATAGAATTTTCACAAATTCCTTAGTATACATAATTCCCAAACATTCTAAGAATTTAGGAAACGTGAAAATTACCATATCTAAGTGGTCACTAAAATGCTGTCAGTTCCACTTTAAATGCAACAATGTTTCACACACATAAGTTATTTTCAAAGAGATGGTTAACAACAGCAAGTGCATTGCAATAAAAAACAGTTCCACTAACCAGATAATGATAATTTGAAACTTAACTTCTTGTTGAAAGTTATTCTTGAAAAGGGAGAAGCTAACAAATTAGCAACAACATCCTCTTTGATAACAAAAGCTAGCTAGCTAGACCGTGGGAAAACTCCTGCTTGCTATTTCGCAGTGACCTGTTGGCCTTCAAGAAAGCAGAAGTTACCATACATTTTGTAAAAACGGTCCCACTCATTAATTCAAAATGTGATTGGTCGATTCCACTGTCACTCCAAAATGTTGCCCGAATACATTTGAAAGGCAGATGCCTTTATCTAGCTTCTGATGGCCTAGCCAACGGCTGATTGGCTAGATTTATCTCTCCAGAGACCAGCAAAGAACAATCCTGGTTAGATATTTTTTTCTCAACAGTGTTAAACCTTTGCTCTCCAACAAAAACTGAAGAGATTAAATCAGAGAATCTTTGAAAATTATATTATTATAATCATTATTTTATAAATCCTTAGTCCTTCTCTGAAGGCATAAAAGGCCCATTTTTCCTGTGTTTGGGTTAGTAATAATTTGTAGAGTGGCTATATTTTCCTCAGCATGCATTTTTTCACAATTTTCAATGTCTAAAGAATCCACATTTTGTTCTGAAATATGAACACAGAAATACTGGACATTTTGAACACTTACTATGGTGGGGATTTGACAAAATTACAATCATGGTCTTGAAGCTGAACCTCGGCAAGACGGAGCTGCTCTTCCTCCCGGGGAAGGACTGCCCGTTCCATGATCTCGCCATCACGGTTGACAACTCCCTTGTGTCCTCCTCCCAGAGTGCTAAGAACCTTGGCGTGATCCTGGACAACACCCTGTCGTTCTCCACTAACATCAAGGCGGTGACCCGATCCTGTAGGTTCATGCTCTACAACATTCGCAGAGTACGACCCTGCCTCACACAGGAAGCGGCGCAGGTCCTACTCCAGGCACTTGTCATCTCCCGTCTGGATTACTGCAACTCGCTGTTGGCTGGGCTCCCTGCCTGTGCCATCAAACCCCTACAACTCATCCAGAACGCCGCAGCCCGTCTGGTGTTCAACCTTCCCAAGTTCTCTCACGTCACCCCGCTCCTCCGCTCTCTCCACTGGCTTCCAGTTGAAGCTCGCATCCGCTACAAGACCATGGTGCTTGCCTACGGAGCTGTGAGGGGAACGGCACCTCCGTACCTTCAGGCTCTGATCAGGCCCTACACCCAAACAAGGGCACTGCGTTCATCCACCTCTGGCCTGCTCGCCTCCCTACCTCTGAGGGAGCACAGTTCCCGCTCAGCCCAGTCAAAACTGTTCGCTGCTCTGGCACCCCAATGGTGGAACAAGCTCCCTCACGATGCCAGGACAGCGGAGTCAATCACCACCTTCCGGAGACACCTGAAACCCCACCTCTTTAAGGAATACCTGGGATAGGATAAAGTAATCCTTCTAACCCCCCCCCCTTTAAAAGATTTAGATGCACTATTGTAAAGTGGTTGTTCTACTGGATATTATAGGTGAATGCACCAATTTGTAAGTCGCTCTGGATAAGAGCGTCTGCTAAATGACTTAAATGTAAATGTAAATGAATTGGACTCGGACTGGATTTGCTCCGGTCTTGAAACGTTCTCGCTTTAGTTGGTCTTGAACACAACACTGATATTAATTAATGAATTAATTCATTCATTCATAAAGACACTTTCACAATCTGATTTAATCAGTTAAACCAATCAGCTACTGTATATCTGCATCCAGCCACTCTGACAATCAACAGTCAGCTGATTTCATTATCATTCATTAATTAGTCACTGTCAAACTGAAGGAGATCAATCATGTTCCCTGAACATATCCTCTCTCTTCCAGACTATTTTAAGTATATAAACAGACTATCAACTCCTGAGCTTATAAACACATACACTGACTGTACAAAACATTAGGAACACCTGCTTTTTCCATGACATAGACTGACCAGGTGAATCCCGTTGAAAGCTATGATCACTTATTGATGTCACTTAAATCCACTTCAGTCAGTGTAGCTGAAGAGGAAGAGATAGGTTAAAGAAGGGTTTTTAAGCCTTGAGACAATTTAGACAGATTTTGTATGTGTGCCATTCAGAGGGGAATGGGCAAGTTAAGAGCCTTTGAACGGGGTATGGTAGTAGGGGCCAGGCACACCGGTTTGTGTCAAGAATTGCAATGCTGCTGGGTTTTTTCAAGAATGGACCACCACCCAAAGGACATCCAGCCAACTTGACATACATGTGGAAAGCATTGGAATCAACATGGGCCAGCATCCCCGTGGAACGCTTTCGAAATCTTGTAGAATCCATGCTCTGACTAGTTGAGGCTGTTCTAAGGGCAAAAGGGGTTCCAACTCAATATTAGGAAGGTCTTTCTAATGTTTTGTACACTCAGTGTATATGTGCAAAGAAATATGACCACAAACTACACTCAAAGGCCAGTTTATAAGGTACACCACCCCGTTACAGAAAATGGAACATTCCTACAGACAGTGAGTCACGTGGCCATGGCTTATTATATAAAGCAGGCAGACATCGAGGCATTCAGTTACTGTTCGAGTGAACATTAGAATGGGCTAAACAAGTGACCTAAGCTACTTTGAGCGTGGTATGATCGTCGGTGCCAGGCGCGGCGGATCCAGTATCTCAGAAACGGCCACCCTCCAGGGCTTTTCATATACGACAGGGTCTAGGGTTTTACCAAGAATGGTGCGGCAAACAAAAAACATCCAGTCAGCGACAGTCCTGTGGGTGAAAACAGCTGGTTGATGAGAGGTCAAAGGAAAATGACAAGAATCGTGCAATCTAAGAGGCGGGCCACAAACAGACATAAGGGTGCAAAACACCGGTGGTGTGCAGAACGGCATCTCGAAACGCACAACTCATCGATCCTTGTTACGGATGGGCTATTGCAGCAGACGACCACACCGGGTTCCACTCCTATGAGCTAAAAACAAGAAGAAGCGGGTCCATTGGGCACGCGATCACCAACACTGGACAATTGAGGAGTGGAAAAACATAGCCTGGAACATGACAGCGAGTTCTGTTTACTTGACTGGCCTCCACAGTCCCCAGACCTCAACCCAATAGAACATCTTTGGGATGAGATACTATAGAACGGTCTGTTCGCATCATGAATGTATCGCCATCCAATCTGCAGCAACTATGTGATGCCATCGCGTCAGCATGGACCAACATCACTGTGGGACATTTCCATCACCTTGTAGAATGCCCCAAAGAATCAAATCAACTCAAATTTGCGCCGAATAAAACAGGTGTATACCTTACCGTGAAAAGCTTTCTTACAAGCCCTTAACCAACAATGCAGTTTTAAGAAAATAGAATTAAGAAAATATTTACTAAATAAACTAAAGTGAAAAAAAAGGAACGCAACAAATAACAATAATGAGGCTATATACAGGGGGTACCGAGTCAATGTGCGGTGGTACAAGTTTGTCGAGGTAATTCGTACATATAGGGAGGGGTAAAGTAACTATGCATAAATAATGAACAGCGAGTGAACAGCGAGTAGCTGTGGGGGTGGGTCAATGCAAATAGTCCGGATGGCCATTTGATTAAATGTTCAGCAGTCTTATGGCTTGGGCGTAGAAGCTGTTAAGGAGCCTTTTGGTCCTAGACTTGGCGCTCCGCTACCGCTTGCCGTGCTGTAGGAGAGAGAACAATCTATGACTTGGGTGACTGGAGTCTTTGACAATTTTTTGGGCCTTCCTTTGACACCGCCTAGTATATAGGTCCTGGATGTCAGGAAGCTTGGCCCCAGAGATGTACTGGGCCGTAAGCACTACCCTCTGTAGCGCCTTATGGTCGGATGCCGAGCAGTTACCATACCAGTCGGTAAGGCAACTGGTCAGGATGCTCTCGATGGTGCAGCTGTAGAACTTTTTGAGGATCTAGGGACCCATGCCAAATCTTTTCAGTCTCCTGAGGGGGAATAGGTGTTGTCGTGCCATCTACACGACTTTCTTGGTTTGTTAGGACCATGATAGTTTGTTGGTGATGTGGACAACAAGGAACTTGAAATTCTCAACCCGCTCCACTACAGCCTCGCCGATGTGAATGGGGACATGTTCATCACTCCTTTTCCTGTAGTCCACGATCATCTACTTTGTCTTGCTCACGTTGAGGAAGACATTGTTGTCCTGGCACCACACTGCCAGGTCTCTGACCTCCTCCCTATAGGCTGTCTTATTGTTGTCGGTGATCAAGCCTACCACCGTTGTGTCGTCAGCAAACTTAATGATGGTGTTGGAGTCGTGCTTGGACACGCAGTCATGGATGAACAGGGAGTACAGGAGGAGTCTAAGCACGCACCCCTGAGGGGCCCCCTTGTTGAAGTTCAGCGTGGCAGATGTGTTGTTGCCTAACCCAACCACCTGGGGGCGGCGCGTCAGGAAGTCCAGGATCCAGTTGCAGAGGGAGGTGTTTAGTCCCAGGGTGCTTAGCTTAGAAGCTTTGTGGGCACAATGATGTTAAACGCTGAGCTGTAGTCAATGAACAGCATTCTCTCTTAGGTGTTCATTTTGTCCAGATGGGAAAGGGCCATATACCACACCGCCTCGGGCCTTATTGCTTAATTATATCATAGTGAGTTACTATTAGTGGTTCTATGTCTCCTGAGCTATGTCATCTTCCCTGCAATAAAACGTTTATGTTTGCATCATTCCAACAACTATTCATCAGATTGTCTCTCTGTCAGGCAAACACAAACATCTCTTCCTCTTTCCTCCACTCATTGTTTTCAAATAAGAGTGCTCTCATTCTTTTCTCTCAGATACAGACGACACAAACAAGATTCTTTGTGCAGTCCTCCCTGTTGTGTCTGGATTGGAAAGTGAAATACACTGATATCCTCTTACCTTTAATGGTCTTCACGTCCTCCACTTCAGATGATAATGACCCACTATTCATGAAAAACATACTGTACTTGAGTATGTACAGACATACAGTGCATTCGGAACGTTTTCAGACCCCTTCACTTCTTCCACGTTACGTTACAGCCTTATTCTAAAATAGATTCAGTTGTTTTTCCCCCTCATTTTTAATCTACATACAATATCCCATAATGACAAAGCAAAAACAGGTTTTTAGAAATGTTTGCAAATGCATGAAAAATATAAAACGGAAATATCACATCAACATAAGTATTCAGACCTTTTACTCAGTACTTTGTTGAAGCATCTTTGGAAGCGATTGCAGCCTCAAGTCTTCTTCGGTATGATGCTACAAGCTTGGCACACCTGTATTTGTGGAGTTTCTCCTATTCTTCTCTGCAGATCCTCTCAAGCTCGGTCGGGTTGGATGGAGAGTGTCGCTGCACAGCTATTTTCAGGTCTCTCCAGAGATTTTCGATTGGGTTCAAGTCCGGGCTCTGGCTGGGCCACTCCAGGACATTCAGAGACTTTACCCAAAGCCACACCTGTGTTGTCTTGGCTGTGTGCTTAGGATCATTGTCCTGTTGGAAGGTGACCCTTCACCCCAGTCTGAGGTCCTGAGCACTTTGGAGCAGGTTTTCATCAAGGATCTCTCTGTAATTTGCTCTTTCCCTCTTTCCCCTGATCCTGACTAGTCTCCCAGTCCCTGACGCTGAAAAACATCCCCACAGCATGATTGTGCCAACACCATGCTTCACCGTAGGGATGGTGCCAGGTTTTCTCCATTCAGGCCAAATAGTTCAATCTTGGTTACATCAGACCAGAGAATCTTGTTTCTTATGGTCTGAGAGTCCTTGAGGTGCCTTTTGGCAAACTCCAAGTGGGCTGTCATGTGCCTTTTACTGAGGAGTGGCTTCCACCTGGCCACTCTACTATAAAGGCTTGATTGATGGAGTGCTGCAGAGATGGTTGTCCTTCTGGAAGGTTCTCTCATCTCCACAGAGGAACTCTGGAGCTCTGTCAGAGTGACCATCGGGTTCTTGGCCACCTCCCTGACCAAGGCCCTTCTCCCCCGATTGCTCAGTTTGGCCGGGCGGCCAGCTCTAGGAAGAGTCTTGGTG
This sequence comes from Salmo trutta, assembly GCF_901001165.1. Classification (NCBI taxonomy): domain Eukaryota; kingdom Metazoa; phylum Chordata; class Actinopteri; order Salmoniformes; family Salmonidae; genus Salmo; species Salmo trutta. The sequence continues at coordinate 62,104,392 of NC_042968.1, forward strand.
ATTCCACATTTCTTCCATCTAAGAGTGATGGAGGCCACTGTGTTCTTGGGGAACTTCAAACCTGATTTGGCTTTGTAATTATGGGGTATTGTGTGTAGATTGATGAGGGGAAACAAATATTTAATCCATTTTAGAATAAGGCTGTAACGTAACAAAATGTGGAAAAAGTCAAGGGGTCTGAATACTTTCCGAATGCACAGTATGTATTCAACATTTTTACTGAACACTCTCTTGACCTGTACAGGAAATTTCCACTTTCACCTTTACTTAGGTACTTCTCTTCTCAGGTACTTCTCTTCTCAGGTACTCCCCCCCTCTCACTCTATAAGTCAAGTAGTGAAGTGTAGATCGAATGAAGGGTGTCATCAGTACAAATAATTTACTTAGCTATTACATCATCATATGATCCTATTGTGGTTGATGTGCAACTGTGAGCAATTCAGCAACATTCAGTCCAGTTTATTGCCACAGGATGATTGTAAAGCGTATATAATGTGTAGCAGAAAGAGCAAAGTTAATCCTCAATTGAGTTGGTGCTCTTGTTGTTGTCACTGATCTTTGAAACTAGAATGCTGCAGTAGTAGTATTAGTAATACTACTTAGTAATATTAGTAGTAGTGACTGTAGTAGTAACAGGGTTCTCAAAGGAACCGGATAAAGGACCCCCACCCCCCCCCCCCCCCCCACACACACACACACACACACACACAGTAGCCTATAGATAACATGAAGGGTGTTATTGGAAATCGCTTACCTACTGATTATGAACAACCATTTTATGATGTTATTGAAGCTTATGTACAACTGTGAGATACTCAGCAACACTCAGTTATTGTCAAACTGGGTCCCCTGCGCAACAGAAGAACACATTAGCCCTATAACTCTAAGCCAAAACAGTTGTAACACACACACACACACACACACACACACTGAATGAACAGCTCCACCCTTTGTCCATCTTGATAAATGACACCAAGGTAAAGTCTGTAATACAAGTACCATGGTTGTTAGATAATGTAAGCCTTTATTGAATACATGTAGATCCCAGGAGAACCTACCTCTTTAGACTTTAGACATTGCACATGTTAACGTTCCCTCATCAAGATAAATTACATCAAGGACAGGTATTTAGTAAATGGTTTAACACACACCTCTATCTATGTATTGTCTATAGCAGGGCTATTCCAACCTGGGCCTAAAGGACTAGTAACTGCAGCACTGCTGGTTTTCACCCCTCCCCTCTGATCAGGGACTGATTCAGACTTGGTCTGTGAATTCTCTGGCCAATCAAATGCATGCTTGTTCTTTCAGGGTCTAGACTGGGTTACTGGAAAGCACAAATGTTTCTGGAAAAAGTACAGATAAACTTGAATTATTGAATGATCGGTGAGAAGAGGGAGAGAGAAGGGGAGAAGAGAAACCTAGCAGTACTGTGGAGGGACCTGGAGGGCCTGGAGTCGAATAGTCCTGGTCTATAGCATGTCTGTAGCTACGTATAGTACAGTCATCTCACCACTGGCATGCCTGTCACAACTACCCAGAAGTCAACTCAGAAGAAAGGACGGACACCTGCCCACAGAACAACCTGACAACAAGGACCTCACCAGAATGATACATTCCCCTTTGACCCAGATTAACATAGCAGCTCCTCCACAGAAGAACAGCAGCAGGGATGTAGTGGAGCGGAAACCAACGTAAAAAAAATGTGTTTATTATGTGGCTATTGCACCAATTAGCATGGTTAGCATTAGTGCTTACTTTACTTGATCCTCTACGCATGTCCTCTCGGCCGGCATTCAACGTATAACCACCTTTATATATTTTTTTACCACTACATCCCTGTAAGCAGAGACACAAAAACTGCACAGCAACAGAAATACTTTAGTAGCACACATGCAAAGTTTGGTATTTTAAGAGAGGTGTAGTTTTAGGGCTCTATTCAATCAGATCCGCATAGCGGTTGTTTTGGCGGAGTCGGAACTGTGTTAGAGCTGTCAAATCCACAAGCAGCTCATGGCATTATACCTAAAGCGGACACTGCCATTGGCTGCAAGGAGTCGTATTAACATAAATCCTATGCAGCCTCGTTTACAAGTTGGAACACAGGAATTTGAGATGTAATCTACACATCAATTAGGCTGACAGAAATCCTCATTTTGATTTCGTCGTTTTTCATTCTGAGCATCATTATTTCTGTATAGCCTATACTTTCCAACTCTTTGTGACAATGATCGCAAAAGAGCAGCTGCTCACAGATTGGATGCTGCCAAAACATCCACTATGCTAGCGTCTGCTGTCTTCAGTCAACGCTTGATCTGATTGAATCTGGGCCTTAGAGTTTGTTTCACACAGAGTGATATGAGGAGGGATAGATGGCTGCAAATTATGCAGTTGAACGAGCTGACAGACACAGAAACTCATTAACAAACCAATCAGACACTTCAGTGAGTCAAAACAACTCATCAATATTGACCCCAACCCATGGTTGGAAAACTTTAAACTTTTGAATGTATACATTATAATAAACACACACGCACACACCCGATATCATACACACACACACATGCACACACATATTGTACATCTACACAAACGATCCATTCCTGGTCAAAAGCAAAAGCATGCACTGCAATAATGGCAATATACTCCTGCAGTTCCCCCACAAACTATACATTTAGATAATCGTATGGATACCTAGAAAGTAATCCATGTAAACAAGTAAAATGGGTGAAATATCCCTTTAACATGACAAGCCGGAATCCTTCATTGACGCTTCTCTAGTTCGGATTCTGTCCTTACAGAATCAATATTTTGTAACATAGTAAAACTATGGCACCTAGGCTGACTAAAGAACGTATCTTATCACCTAACTTGTCACGTCAGACCCGTAGCACTGAGGGTAGCAGCAATATGTACCTTTGATAAAACTCAGGCTACGTTTACAATCAACCTGGTCTCAGAGCATTTCGTATTATTCTGTACGTAAATCTGAAAACACTATGTTCCGTTTCGTATGGTATGTACTCATTTGTGGATGACCATCACCCATTTCATATGATATGTTACGAATTATAGCTAGCTGGCTAACATTAGCTAGGCTAGGAGTTAGGTTTGGGTGTTAGGGTTAAGTTTAGGGGTTAGGTTAAAAGGTTTAAGGTATCAGAGATCAAGGTAAGACCCAGATGCAAACTATCGAAGTAACACTGTTTATTGTGGCAACAGAGGCAGACAAAGACAGGTCAAGGCAGGCAGGGGTTGAAAATCCAGGGTAAGGCCAAGGTACAGGACGGCAGGCGGACTCAGGGTCAGGCAGAGGTCAGGAGGGCGGGTACAGGGTCAGGACAGGCAATGGTCAAAACCGGGAGGACTAGCATGGGATGGGATTCCACTGGGATTCTCTGCCTCTACCCCTATTACAGAGGCTGAGTCACTGGCTTACTGGTGTTCTTCCATGCCGTCCCTGGGAGGGGTGCGTCACTTGAGTGGGTTGAGTCACTGACGTGGTCTTCCTGTCTGGGTTGGCGCCCCCCCTTGGGTTGTGCCGTGGCGGAGATCTTTGTGGGCTATACTCGGCCTTGTCCCGGGATGGTATGTTGGTGGTTGGAGATATCCCTCCAGTGGTGTGGGGGCTGTGCTTTGGCAAAGTGGGTGGGGTTATATCCTACCTGTTTGGCCCTGTCCGGGGGTTTCATCAGATGGGGCCACAGTGTCTCCTGACCCCTCCTGTCTCAGCCTCCAGTATTTATGCTGCAGTAGTTTATGTGTCGGGGGCTAGGGTCAGTCTGTCACATCTGGGGTATTTCTCTTGTCTTTTTCGGTGTCCTGTGTGAATTTAAATATGCTCTCTCTAATTCTCTCTTTCTTTCTCTCTCTTGGAGGACCTGAGTCCTAGGACCATGCCTCAGGACTACCTGGCTTGATGACTCCTTGCTGTCCCCAGTTCACCTGGCCGTTCCAGTTCCAACTGTTCTGCCTGCAGCTATGGAACCCTGACCTGTTCACCGGACGTGCTACCTGTCCCAGACCTGCTGTCCCAGACCTGCTGGAACCCTGACCTGTTCACCGGACGTGCTACCTGTCCCAAACCTGCTGTTTTCAACTCTCTAGAGACAGCAGGAGCGGTAGAGATACTCTCAAAGATTGGCTATGAAAAAGCCAACTGACACTTACCCTTGTGTTACTGACTTGTTGCACCTTCGACAACTACTATGATTATTATTATTTGACCATGCTGGTCATTTATGAACATTTGAACATCTTGGCCATGTGCTGTTATAATCTCCACCCGGCACAGCCAGAAGAGGACTGGCCACCCCTCATAGCCTGGTTCCTCTCTAGGTTTCTTCCTAGGTTTTGGCCTTTCTAGGGAGTTTTTCCTAGCCACCGTGCTTCTACACCTGCATTGCTTGCTGTTTGGGGTTTTAGGCTGGGTTTCTGTACAGCACTTTGAGATATCAGCTGATGTAAGAAGGGCTATATAAATACATTTGATTTGATTTGATTTGATTTAGCATGGTTGTTGTTAGATATTACTGCATGGTCAGAACTAGAAGCACAAGCATTTCGCTACACTCGCATTAACATCTGCTAACCATGTGTATGCGACCAATACAATTTGATTTGATTTGATTTAGCAAAGAGAGGCTGGGAAACGATAGGAGCTGACAGGAAAAACCGCTTATAAGCTTGAACGAACAAGACGAACTGGTAACAATCAGACAGAGAACACAGGTATAAATACACAGGGGATAATAGGGAAGATGAGCAACACCTGGAGTGGGGTAGAGACAAGCACAAGGACAGGTGAAATAGAACCGAACAGAAACAGGGCGTGACATAAGCTTAGGGTTACTGGAAGGGTTAGCTAACATGCAAAAGAATTGCGAAGTAGCTAAAAAATAGTATGTCGTTGAAAAGTTGCTAATTAGCTAAAGTTGTCCGTAATGAGATTCAAACTCGCAACCTTTGGGTTTCTAGATGTTTGTGTTATACGCAACCCATCCACCCCGTTCAACCACTCTAATTTAGTTTTTGCCTTAAGTAACCATCGGTCTTATGTAACCCTACCAAATGTGACATATCATATCAAATCAACATATCATACTAATTTGAGTGTCCCGGATTTACGTTTACCATGTTAGGTCTAGTCTATGAGACCAGGCTGTTTTTCATATATCATCCCGTTAAAATCCACCTGCTTTCTGCTTAAACACATAGTTTAATGTTATATCAACTCAGCAACAAATAACCTAAACACGCATAAGCAGATATTACTTTCCTGTTTATGGATTTAAATTAGGTCACACACCAAGATGGTGAAACTGACAAGCTAGCTCACAGGAGATTGCCTATATATCACACCCACCCGCAGACACACACACACCCGCAGACACACACCCGCAGACACACACACACACACACACACACACACACACACACACACACCCGCAGACACACACACACACACACACACACACACACACTAGAGCGAAGAAGAGAAGAACTACATACTAGAGCGAGTTCCATAAGAAAGGTTGGAGGGAACGAGGCACGACATTTGAGAAAGGCCATCGAGTTTTGTAGAGGGTAAGCTACCGTATGAGACAAGCAGCATGGCAGAGAGAGAGAGAAAGATAGAGGGATGGAGAGAGAATCACAACAGAAAGAAACAGAGAGAGCAAGGTAAGGAGAGAGAGAGAGAGACAACACGAGAAAGATGAATGGAAAGACAGAGAGAGAGAGAGAGAGAGAGAGAGAGAGCGAGAGAGAGAGAGAGAGAGAGAGGGGGGGGGGACAGCGGTAGGGATACAGATAAAGACAAAGAAACAGTTAAACAGATACAAAGAAACAAAGAAACGGGAAGAAGCTATCGCTAGCAGCTCAGAGGTTTCTTACTGAATAAATTCCTTTTGACAGAGACCCACAGCAACAGAGAACAAAGCCCTAAGCTGTCCCACAACACACACACACACACACACACACACAGTTTTCTTTAGAAATGTAGCTGCTGAATTTGCTGTAACTTTTGACGACACTAAAAGCTATTTCTTACTATTTCTATTTTACTATGGCCATGTTTTTCTTGTAATTGGAGCTGGGGGTGCAAAAGGCTTGACCATACATCATGAATAATTGACTATTTTGAAAGGATAAATCACGCCCCACTCTGAAGTATACAGCACTTTTTGGCCATTTGGTTTGAAGTACAAGATAGCACAGCAGCGACACAATAAATAACATTATTACATTATTGATAGACAAATTCATAAATAAACAAGCAAACAAATGACTGAATGCCCATATTTTACAGTAAAATCGGAACTAAAGACAGAGTACAGTGAGTGATTGGTGGTAAAGCCTTTTACACGCGTGTATTCCGTGTGGCGCCTGTGTAGGGCAACCATTGGTGTTTCCCTATTACCTTATTTGAACATGCTGTAATAAGGCTTACATAACACTGTCGTAAAACAAAGACAGTACATGTCTTTATGACAACCGACTTTGTGCTGTTACGGCGTGTACTATTGCTTAGCTTAGCTAATTGGCTAAGCATGAAGCTGGCCAGACAGCATACTTGAATACCAGCCCAGATATGTAGTCCTTATGACAGCATGTTCAACAAAAGTCTAACCAGCACATGAGTGAAGGCTGCTGGGTATGTGTAGTTCTACATCAGGACATTGCCGCGTGTGTCAGGCAGCCGTAGCCCCACTAGTCCTCCTCCCACCAGTACAGTCGAAGCCAGCAGGATGGGGATGGCCTTAGTGATGCCAACCAGAGAGCCGAAGATCAGGTTCCCCAGCACCGCTGCCAGCTTACACATGGCATTACAGAAGCCAAAGCCTGTACCCCTGGAGAGGAGGAGAGGAGGAGAGAGTCAGGGTGTGTGTGTGTGTGTGTGTGTGTGTGTGTGTGTGTGTGTGTGTGTGTGTGTGTGTGTGTGTGTGTGTGTGTGTGTGTGTGTGTGTGTGTGTGTGTGTGTGTGTGCGTGCGTGCGTGTGTGCGTGCGTGTGTGCGTGCGTGTGTGCGTGCGCGATCTATCCACCTCCTGTCTGTAGGGTAAAGCTCAGCAGTGACTACATCCAGGGAGTTCCAGGCTGATATGCTGAGGCCGTTATAGAGACACAGCATGAAGATCATCATAGACTCGCTGGTACCAAACCACAGGAAGAAACAGCTGATGCCTGAAAGCACCATGGAGCCCCCTGGAGGACAAAACATGCTCTTACACTCAAGATCACAAAAACACGAGATGTCGTTTGATAACACATTACAAATGCATACTCTTTTTGGTGATGATTGTTTTGCTTCATTTCACAGCAATGTCAAACTCTAGTGGGGTAGTCATGCAATTGAAACTCTGTCTGAGTTCCAAAGACATACTTTCAAAAGCGTGTACAATTGAAACAGTCCTACCCAGCATGCTCAGGCGCCCAATTTTGTCCATCAGGAGGGCGGAGACTATGTTGCCGGGCAACACGGCGAGCGTCCCCAGGAAGTTGACAAAGTAGACCCAGTAGGCGCTGTAGTCGTCGTCGAAAGTCATCTGACAGCCCGTTTTGTTGTGATGAAATGAACTGTTGATTACCCTCGACCCAACCAGCTTAGTATCGTCAATATCTGGAGAAAGACATGGAGACGAACAGAGAATGAAGAGTACTAATTTGACACCTTTCTGTGCTTTTTGTCTGGCAGGTGGATTTTGTTGCTGTGGGTGAACCCGTTGGAGGTAGCCTGGCGGGTAGGAGCGTTGGGCCAGCAACTGAAAGGTTGCTGGATCGAATCCCCGAGTTGACAAGGTAAAAATCTGTCGTTCTGCCCGTGAACAAGGCAGTTAACCCACAGTTCCCCGGATGCTGAAGACGTGGATGTCAATTAAGGCAGCCCTCCTCTCTGATTCAAACGGGTTGAGTTAAATGCGGAAGACACATTTCAGTTGAATGCACTCAGTTGTACAACTGAATAGGCATCCCCTTATCATAAGGAAAGTCAGTAGGCCTATAACTCTTTTATTAACTCATGTTTTCCCCCTATCATTCACAAATGGTATCACCTTGCCTCTTTGTCTCAGTAACTTCTCTTGATGAAGGGAAGGGTGAACAGGGGGTGGGAGGGGGGTCAAAAACATGGTCCATCAGCAAAAACATCCCAGGTCTTTTAGGGATAACTACGTAACTCCCCTCTGATCGGAAAACTATTAATACACATTAATACACATTAAAGAGACACTCTGCCCTCTCTTTACCTCTCTCTCTTCATCTCTCACTCCCTTTTTCTCTCTCCCCTCTCCCTCCATTACCACACCCTCCCTCCCCCATTCCTCTCTCTTTGGTCTCTGCTCCCAGGAGGAGTGTCACTGCTAGAGGCAGTAAGACTACATTTCCCATGTGGCTTTTGCACCAAGCTGACACGCCCAAACTGTTTTCATGTTCAGCTGTTTCCTAAAGGCTGAGGGGGAACTGTTTCTAAACCTGTATCAGCTGAACTGCACCGTGACTGTTTACAGTCCCCCAAATTCACTACTCCCTCAGAAACACTTGGTGTCCTGGAGGTGTCGTCGGGTTCAACCATTAGTCAGGTGCTCTTATAATTAAATTGCACTCTACCTGAACCTTACTTCATAAGACTTCGTAACAGTCATAACGATGATATAACATACAGTACCAGTCAAAAGTTTGGACACAGCTACTCATTCAAGGGGTTTTTCTTTATTTTTACTATTTTCTACATTGTAGAATAATAATGAAGACATCAAAACTATGAAATATTCCATATGTGTCATTTCATAGTTTGATGTCTTCACGGTTATTCTACAATGTAGAAAATAGTAAAAATAAAGAAAAACCCTTGAATGAGTAGCTGTGTCCAAACTTTTGACTGGTACTGTATGTCATAAACAGTATTTTAAGATAACGTTAACCAAGAACTGGGAGCGTTAACCAAGTGTACATTGAGATGACATTACAACGTGAATTGGTCTGTGTGAAGCCAAGCCAATTTAGAAAGGATATCTTTCCTTGCCTTAACTTTAGAGCCGAATGTTTAATTTGGTGACCCTCTGTGTCACGCCCTGACCATAGAGAGCCCTTGGTTCTCTATGGTGTTGTAGGTCAGGGTGTGACTAGGGGGTGTTCTAGTCTTTTTATTTCTATGTTGGTGCTCTTAGTATGGTTCCCAATTAGAGGCAGCTGATGTTTGTTGCCTCTGATTGGGGATCATGCTTAAGGGTTCCCTGTTCCCACCTGCTTGGTGGGATATTGTTTTGTGTTAGTGTGTTGAAAACTACGATTTCACGTTTGTTGTTTTCTTAGTTTCACTTTAATAAAAGATGTGGAACTCAACTCACGCTGCGCCTTGGTCCATCTTTATCGACGAGCGTGATACTCTGTCTATCAAATAGAACTGAACTTAATGCTGCAGGAGCCTATGTGTGTGTAACGATCATTGCAATACTATTGTAGGTGGTGCACACGGCTCGGTTTCTTTGTCAAGCACAATGAACAGGAAGCAAAGAGGCAATCTCAGCAGGGGAAAATTCAAAGGAAAAGCTATAACTGCCTGAACCCACTCTTCACTCTCCTCTACAACCTGTCTCTGGCACAATACAGAGAATGAGGTGTCAGAGAGAGAGAGCAGAGAGAGAGCAGAGAGAGAGAGAGAGAGAGAGAGAGCGAGAGAGCAGAGACAGTGAGAGCAGAAAGAAAGAGAGAATAGAGAGAGGGGGAGCAGAGAGAGAGAGAGAGCAGAGAAATATAGAGAGAGGAGAGGAAGAGAGTTATGTCCGAAGCGTAATAGGGATTTAGGAGAGGCTAGGCAGGGGGACACCTCATCTATAACATGGTTGCTGTGAGGAAGAGACGTGAGTTACATTTCAAGTAAATAACCAAGTGCGTGTGTGTGGACTCTCACCTGTGTTATAAAAGAAGGCTTCTACGAAGCTGCAGTTCTTGAATAACGAGCCTACTGTTGACACGTCATCAAAGTAACAGTTCTGAAACGTGGAGTCTACGAAGGTGACGGACTTCAACTTCATGCTGATGAACCTAGCGAGCCGGATATGAGATTAGGACAGAAGGAGAGGTGGAGAGGAGAAGAAAATAATAAAATAATTTAAAAAAACTCCATTACACCTTCAACACTTATTTATGTTCTACCCACACAAAGCCGAGGAGCTGAGATTATAATCAGGCAAATAAACGATTTATGATATCCTCTCTAGCAGCCAGCGGTGTGAGACCACTAACTAGGAGCCAAGCCTGGCCTATATGCTGACTCAGCCCTTTCTATCCGCAAGATAAGGAGACGTGTTGAACTGGACTGGGCTGGACTGATTAAAGACTTTACAAAACAGAGACGCAACGCAGGTCCACTGGCCAGCATTGTTGATGCACAAAAAAAACACAAAGTGCACACACACACACACACACGAACACACGCGCGCGGTGGACTGATATTACAGCTCTAATAGATTGTTTTCCAGCGTATTACAGCTCTAATAGATTGTTTTCCGTTCTACGGTAACCATGGTTTCTAATGTAAGCGGTGTAGTACGTCAACATGGTCCTGTGACATTGTGTGTCGGATATATCCCAGCATGCCTGTCTCTTATCCTCCCCCACAGCTACTGTATTACAATACTGCCTCTCATCTAATCTAATATATATGTGTGTTGTGTCATGTTGTATTCCTAGATAAGGTACAGAGGAGAAGCATACTACAAATATACATTGAGGTGTCTCCCCTGGCCTCTGAAAGAGGCAATAATAACCTTTCCATAGAGAGAGATAGAGAGAGAGGAAGAGAGGCGAAGAAGGAGTGAGAGGAGGAGAGGGAGCGAGAGGGAGAGAAAGAGAGAGGGAGGGAGAAAGAGAGAGACAGAGAAGGAATGGTAGGGAGGAGGCGAGGGAGAGAGATTATGTTTTTTAATTTCCTGGAGGCGGTGCAGATAAAGGAACGGTGTGTTGTTTACGGGAATGACGGATCACACTGCAAACATGGAACGAGATAGGCTACTTTAAATATATTATCATTGGGGAAACTGTTTTTTTTTTAAAGAGCCTGTTTAACACATTAAAGACAGTCTCTTTAAGAGAGTCTGTTGGTTACAATACCTGTCATTGATGAAGACTCCATTGATGTGTGTGTGTGTGTGTGTGCGTGCTGATGCAGTACCTGTCGTTGACGAACACTCCGTTGGTGTGTATCTGGTTCTCTAGGGTGAAGTTAAAAGTGAAGTCTTCTATACGTTCGTTGTTGTGAGTCTTCACTCTGGAGGCGTACTCATCAGACTGAAGGTGATGGATGACATCAGGGAACCACACTGATAGGCCGTAGTACCTGCACGCAGGAAATGACATCATCGTAGCTTGTTTTGTTTCAACGTTGTTCATTTGAAAAGTAGTGCAATGTATGCTGAGGAGTACTTCTTTCTTTTCTGGGGAAAGACTCATTCCGATTGGCTGGGCCTGACTCCCCAGTGGGTGGGCCTATGCCCTCCCAGGCCCACCCATGGCTGTGCCCCTGCCCGTTCATGTGAAATCCATAGATTAGGACCTAATACATTTATTTAAATTGACTGATTTACTTCTATGAACTGTAACTCAGTAAAATCTTGGAAATTGCTGCATGTTGCATTCATATTTTTGTTCAGTATAGATGGGCGATCTCTTTCCCTGTTAGCGTGTTAGCATTTATCACAGGGACATCAGAGAAACACTGGCTATACCTCAGAGTCAAACACTTCATTATGAACACACAGACTCAGCTGGGACAGACCGATAACTGGGATAAGTACTGCTGAGAGAAGAGCAACACTTCAACACCGTCATTTACTAAACAGAGTGGAGTTGAGAGGACAATCTTACCCAAAAGACAGTGTGAACCACACGATGGCCAGTTTGATGGTGTTGTCTCTGACCGGGTAGTTGAAACATTTCATGAACGTTAACCAGATCTAAACAGAGTAAATGAGAGAGACAGAGAGAGAGAGAGAGAGAGATGAACATAGGGAGAGAGTGATACATTCATTCATCACAATGCTTTCATATCATCTGGGAATCGGACTCCTACCCCTCTGAGTTCGGTCCTGATCCTGAAGAGGACTTTGGCCACAGGGTTGGCTGAGTCTGACTGCATCTCTACCAACTCATCCAGATGCTTAGGAAGCTTTATCCTGTTCACCTACAGTACAGGGGTAGACACAGTCAATGTGTGTGTGTGTTTGTGATAGATAGATAGATAGATAGATAGATAGATAGATAGATAGATAGATAGATAGATAGATAGATAGATAGATAGATAGAAAGATAGATAGATAGATAGATAGAGAACACAATTAGACCCAACCAAATCATGAGAAAACAAAGAGATAATTACTTGACACATTGGAAAGAATTAACAAAAAACAGAGCAAACTAGAATGCTATTTGGCCCTAAACAGAGAGTACACAGTGGCAGAATACCTGACCACCGTGACTGACCCAAACTTAAGGACAGTGTACAGACTCAGTGAGCATAGCCTTGCTATTGAGAAAGGCCGCCGTAGGCAGACCTGGCTCTCAAGAGAAGGCAGGCTATGTGCACACTGCCCACAGATGAGGTGGAAACTGAGCTGCACTTCCTGACCTCCTGCCCAATGTATGACCATATTAGAGACACAATATCCCTCAGATTACACAGACCCACAAAGAATTTGAAAACAAAACCAATTTTATCTACTGGGTGAAATACCACAGTGTGCCATCACAGCAGCAAGATTTGTGACCTGTTGCCACAAGAAAACAAACACCATTATAAATATAACCCATATTTATGTTCCCTTTTGTATTTTAACTATTTGCACATCGTTACACCACTGTATATAGACATAATATGACATTTGAAATGTCTTTATTCTTTTGAAACTTCTGTGAGTGTAATGTTTACAGTAAATCTTTATTATTTATTTAATTTTTGTTTATTTTCTACTTCACTTGCTTTGCCAATGTAAACATATGTTTCCCATGCCAATAAAGCTATTGAATTGAATTGAGAGAGAGAGAGAGAGTTTGAGAGAGAGAGCGAAAGAGAGAAAGAGAGACCGACAAACAGACAGACAGACACAGACAGACAGACAGGCAGGCAGGCAGACAGACAGACAGACAGACAGACAGACAGACAGACAGACAGACAGACAGACAGACAGACAGACAGACAGACAGACAGACAGACAGACAGACAGAGAGAGAAGAGTGCGAGCAAGCGAGAGAGAGAGAGAGAGAGAGAGTTACTGTATACTCACAGTAAAGACTTTCTCTGGTTCTCCGCGGGCCCTCATGTTGGTGTCGTGGATCTGTTTCAGCACCATCCAGGCCTCATCATGCTTACCCATCTATACACAGAGAGGAGGGTTACACACACACACACACACACACACACACACACACACACACACACACACACACACACTCCTTACCTCTAGGAAAAACCGTGGGCTCTCAGGTATGAAGGTGAGTGCTACAACAGCACACACACAGGGCAGAGCACACACCACCACAAACACTCTCCAACTGTGGAACTGGTAAGCCGAGCCCATACTGAAACTCCAACCTGCACACACAAACAGAAACCACCAATCAGATACAAGCAAAATTAGCACAGAAATACAAATTCCATGCCTAATATGATGTTAAAATCTTAAAGTGCCTCCAAGCACCCTTAAATCATCAACCTGTTTCATCATTGTCTCTTATGAGGAGACACACACTTCTATTTTCCACATGAGATGCAGCGTGTTGATGGTGATGAGAATGACTAGAGGCTGAAGAACACCATATGGTGAAGAGAACGGGAGAGAAAGAGAAGGAGAGAGATAGACAAAGCGTTGGGTTCAATTCTTATTGGAGGCATTCAGTGAGACTAATTGATGCAGCAATCTCTGAGGACAGCAAGAACTCAGGCAACAGCCTCAGTTAGCAACCACTGCACACACTACCTTCTCTCTCTCTCTCTCTCTCTCTCTCTCTCTTCCTTTCTTTTTCTTTGATTCCTCTCTGTCTTTTCTTCTCTGTATCTATTATTCTCTTTCTTACAGGAAGGAATGTAGGCCGACAGTACATAAAGTACATCTTCAGAATCTCCTGAACAAAACAAAAAGAAAAACACACAGCAAGCAGACGGTTGGTGATTTTACAGTCAGTGTATGGGTGGTATTCTGGCTTGCCCCTGGGGTGGAGGGAGAAAGCAACAGAGCTGTCATAGAATAGAAACCATCAAAATAGAATCAATGTATTCTATTAAATAAGTAAATCAATCCATGGATTCTATTTCTATGGTTATGTCAGGGAGATACCAGAAGTGTAAGGGGGAGTTATGGTGATATCACAGTATTGTAAACCAAATCCACAAACAGCATTGTAAACCAAATCATGTCTGTTGGAGGGTTGTTGGTGTGTGTGTGTGTGTGTGTGTGTGTGTGTGTGTGTGTGTGTGTGTGTGTGTGTGTGTGTGTGTGTGTGTGTGTGTGTGTGTGTGTGTGTGTGTGTGTCTGTGTGTCTGTGTGTCTGTGTGTGTGTCCCATGGGGATGCGTTAGACTCTACCAGTACAAATCTCATTAGGAGAATTATAATGAACTGGAGGGTATGGCTGACTGACTCACACACACATATGCACACGTACAGGCATCCGCGCGCACACACACACACAGCAAGATTTATTGAGCTACGCTATGCAGAATAACGCAATGTCACACCACACACACATACACACCTGCAGTATCCTTGGTCTCAGCGCATTGCCCACGACCAATGTTAAATCACTGAGCAAATTTCAGGTCTGCTGAGCACAAACTTGAACGTTGTGAAAATTCTGTGCAACTTCCAGCGCACGCTTACTGTGAACACTGAGGCTGTACCCGCTTTGTTATTATTATTCATTTTTTTACCTCCTTTTCTCCCCAATTTCAATCTTGTCTCATCGCTACAAGTCCCCAACGGGCTCGGAAGGTGAAGGCCGGATCATACGTCCTCCTAAACATGACCCGCCAAACTGCGCTTTTTAACACCCGCCCGCAATTGGCCCAGCGTCGTCCTCCCATAACCCGGACGACGCTGGGCCAATTGTGTGCCGCCCTATGGGACTCCCGATCACGTCCGGTTCTGACACTGCCTGGGATCGAATCCAGGTCTGTAGTGACGCCTCTAGCACTGCGATGCAGCGCCTTATATTGCTGCGCCACTTGGGAGACCCTTAAGTTAGTTTTAACAGTGGGAGGTAGGCTACTGTGGCTATTTGATCATAATGTAGACCTGTACCAGAGTGGTCTAACATCAAAAACAATGGAGAAAATGCATTTTATCATGGAAATAGCTGTTCTATCATTTAGCCTACAGTAGCAGCCAATGTGGTGTGTTCAATGTAGGCCGACATTCCATGAGATTTATGTAAAAAAACATGCAAGGCTTGACATTAACCTGTTTATCCACTTGTCCTTTAGACAAGGAGGTGACTGAAATGTTATTGTGTTGTTTGACGCAAGAAACCACTTTACAAAACAAAAAAATGCATCATTATTCCCATAGCATTATAACAGAGAATCAGGCAAATTATGCTACCCTCTGCCTATTGGCTACTTAGCTTTTTCAAGCCTGTCTCAAAACACAACATTGGCCTTTTAAAACAAAAAAAGCTCTTTACATGACTATCTTTTCATGTCTAGAAATGCAGCCATTTTGTGCTTTTGTAGGAAGCAATCACAACCCCACTGCTGACTACAAATGATCTATAACTGGTCTAATACCTCACTAACTAGCAAAGGATATGAACAAAATGTGCACGTGGCTACATGCAACTCTTGTTTTGATCTCAAAGCAAGCGCATCTACTCACGACCGCTCAAGCTGTAAACACAGTCCAGTTCAAAGTAAATGGCACAGATCCATTTATGGCAATGGTCTATTTGCATATAGGCCAACTGCAGCTCTGATGGGTTATGGTGCACTGGTCTGTGTGGAGTAAGGGCCTGAGTCGTGCCTGTCAATGCAATATAATCCTATTCCGATGTGTTCTGCCTACATAAAAATCTCTTGCATAGTTCGTTTTGTTTCGGTATGTTGCACTGAAAGTGGCTAATATTGCATTGATTCGATCACAATTCCCACAGTAAAGGGAAAAGTTGATAGTGTTAACTAATGGGGAACATGTATTCTGCACGGCAGTCCCAGGGGAGCTGTGCGCAAGCGCACACACGCAGTTTAGAGGGAACATTGCGTCACAACATAAACACCCATGCAAATACACAAAAACAGAGGCATGCAGAAACTCTCACACACGCAGACACGCTTCCTGTTGACACAATCACATGGGTAGACACAAAATAGTTTCTGTATTAGATTATTATTTATGCAACTTTATTCTATTGACATTTTATTTGAGCTTTGCCAAGAGTGTGCAAAGCTGTCATCCGGGCAAAGGGTGGCTACTTTGAAGAATCTCAAATATAAAATATATGTAGAATTGTTTAATACTTTTTTGGTTACTACATGATTCCATATGTGTTATTTCATAGTTTTAAAGTCTTCACTATTATTCTACAATGTAGAAAATAGTACAAATAAAGAAAAACCCTTGAATGAGTAGGTGTGTCCAAACTTTTGACTGGTACTGTATATTGTTTGTATTAGTATTGCACTGTTAGACATTTACTGTACAGCTGGAGCTAGAAACACAAGCATTTCGCTGTATCTGCTTTAAAGGAGTAGTTCACTATTTTACAACTTGATGTTAGAAGGTTCCTCGCCCTGAAAGTAGTCTACAGGCCAGGAGAAACTGTAATCCATGGTTCATTTCAAGGGCGTAACTTTGATTTTGGGGGGATTACGGTCAATGGGTTTCCGTTGTCAACACCGCTCTAGGGGGATCCGGCGGTATGCAGCCGGATCTCCCATTCCCCACAAAAAAACATTAAAAAGCTGATTAATTTTGAAGTGAAAATACATCAAAATATGTGCTGATAAATTGGTCAATATACTACAATCACAACGCCAATATTTTTCTATATTACTTTAAACTGTGTTCTTACTCTTAACAGTTCAGAAAGTCACCACCACAACCCTTATTTAACTACATTTACATGTTAAAACCTAATATTCTATTTATGTACCCATCATTATGCTTGGCTAGTACATGGTCTTGAATAACTCATTTTTTATACCCAATTAACTTAAAAGGAGTCGAGGGAATCTGAGTCCACAAACTTCTTACTTGGTTACACAATTTAATTGCAGTGTTAATTCATCAAATAATTCAGTGACAGTCAAACTACACTACATTACCAAAAGTATGTGGACACCTGCTCGTCGAACATCTCATTATAAAATCATGGGCATTCATATGGAGTGTCCTCCCTTTGCTGCTATAACAGCTTCCTCTCTCCACTCCATTCAGCCACAAGAGCATTAGTGAGGTCGGGCACTGATGCTGGGCGATTAGGCTTGGCTCGCAGTCAGCGTTCCAATACATCCCAAAGGTTTTTGATGGGGTTGAGGTCGCCAAACAATTTCTGTATGGACCTCGCTTTGTGCACGGGGGCATTGTCATGCTGAAACAGGAAAGGGCCTTCCCCAAACTATTGCCACAAAGCGCACACCACCCACCACTTCCGAGTATATTACTCGCTAATGTCCAGTCCCTAGTTAACAAAGTCAACAAAATTAGGGCAAGAGTTGCTTTCCAAAGAGTTATCTGGGATTGTAACATACTCCGTTTCACGGAGACATGGCTAGCTAGGGACATAGAATTTAGGTAGCCTTGTTCTCAAATTGTATCAGCATATCGATTGCAGTACACGAGCGAGTAACATGCTCAACCACTGATACTCTAACTTCCGCGATGCATATAAGGCCCTCCCCCACCTTCCTTTTGGCAAATCTGACCATGACTCCATCTTGTTGCTCCCCTTCTATAGGCAGAAACTAAAACAGGAAGCGCCCGTGCTTAGGTCTATCCAGCGCTGGTCTGACCAATCGGATTCCGCGCTTCAAGATTGCTTCGATCACATGGACTGGGATATGTTCCGGGTAGCCTCAGACAATAACATTGACGTATACACTGACCCAGGGAGCGAGTTTATAAGGAAGTGTATACGTGTTGTACGGACTGTGACTATTACAACCTTCCCTAAATAGAAACCATGGATTGATGGCAGCATTTGCGCAAAACTGAAAGCACATACCACCACATTTAATCATGGCAAGGCAACTGGAAACATGGCCAAATACAAACAGTGTTATTCTCTCCGTAAGGCAATCAAACAAGCAAAGCGTCAGTATAGAGACAAAGTGGAGTTGCAATTCAACGGCTCAAACACAAGACGTATGTGGCAGGGTCTACAAACAATCACAGATTACAAAGGGAAAACCAGCCACGTCGCAGACATCGACATCTTGCTCCCAGACAAATTAAACAACTTCTTTGCGCGCTTTGAGGACAATACAGTTCCACCGACACGGCCCACTACCAAAGACTGTGTGCTCTCCTTCTCCGTGGCCAATGTGAGTAAAACATTTAAACCTGTTAACCCTCACAAGGCTGCCGGCCCACGCGACATCCCTAGCCGCTTCCTCAGAGCATGGTGTGTTTACGGACATATTGAATCAATCCCTATCCCAGTCTGCTGTCCCCACATGCTTCAAGATGGCCAGGATTGTTCCTGTTCCCAGGAAAGCTAAGGTAACGGAACTACAGTAAATGACTACCGCCCAGTAGCACTCACTTCTGTCATCATGAAGTGCTTTGAGAGGCTAGTTAAGCATCATATCACCTCTACCTTACCTGTCCCCCTAGACCCACGCCATCACTCTGCACACTGCCCTATCCCATCTGGACAAGAGTAATGCCTACAGTATGTAAGAATGCTGTTAATTGACTACAGCTCAGCATTCAACACCATAGTACCCTCCAAACTCATCATTAAGCTTGAGACCCTGGGTCTCGACCCCGCCCTATGCAACTGGGTCCTGGACTTCCTGACGGGCCAACCCCAGGTGGTGAAGGTAGGAAACACCATCTCCACTCCGCTCATGCTCAACACTGGGGCCCCACAAGGCTGCGTTCTCAGCCCCCTCCTGTACTCCCTGTTCACCCACAACTGCGTGGCCATGCACGCCTCCAACTCAATCATCAAGTTTGCAGACGACACTACAGTGGTAGGCTTGATTACCAACAACAACGAAACAGCCTACAGGGAGGTGAGGGCCCTTGGGAGTGTGGTGTCAGGAAAATATCCTCTCACTCAATGTCAGCAAAACAAAAGAAAGGATCATGGACTTCAGGAAACAGCAAAGGGAGCAATCCCCTGTCCACATCGATGGGACAGCAGTGGAGAAGATGAAAGGTTTTAAGTTCCTCGGTGTACATATCACCGACAAACTGAAATGGTCCATGCACACAGATAGTGTGGTGAAGAAGTCTTGTCAACAAAAACCCTCACTAACTTTTACAGGTGCACATTTGAGAGCATCCTGTCGGGCTGTATCACCGCCTAGTACGGCAACTGCACCGCCCACAACCACAGGGCTCTCCAGAGAGTGGTGCAGTCTGCACAACGCATCAACAGGGGCAAACGACCTGCCCTCCAGGACACCTACAACACCCGATGTCACAGGAAAGCAAAAAAGATCATCAAGGACAAAAACCACCCGAGCCACTACCTGTTCACCCCGCTTCCATCCAGAAGGCGAGGTCAGTACAGGTGCATCAATGCTGGGACAGAGAGATTGAAAAACAGCTTCTATCTCAAGGCCATCAGATTGTTAAACAGCCATCACTAGCACAGAGGCGGCTGCCTACCTACAGACTTGATATCATTGGCCACTTTAATAAATGGGACGCTAGTCACTTTAATAATGCCACTTTAAGAATGTTTACATATCTTGCATTACTCATCTCATATGTATATACTGTAAACTGTATCCTTCACTATCTATTCTTTACTATCTATTGCGCCGCTCTGTCATTGCTCATCCATATATTTTATACTTATATATTCTTATCCCATTCTTTTACTAGATTGTGTGTATTAGGTTTTGTTGTGGAATTGTTACATATTACCTGTTAGATACTGCTGCACTGTCGGATCTAGAAGCATAAGCATTTTACTACACTCGCAATAACATCTGCTAACAATGTGTATGTGACCAATAACATTTGATTTGATTTGAAAGTTGGAAGCGCAGAATCGTCTAGAATGTCATTGTATGCTGTGACATTAAGATTTCCCTTCACTGGAACAAGGCGACCTAGCTCAAACCATGAAAAACAGCCCCAGACCATTATTCCTCCTCCACCAAACTTTACAGTTGGCACTATGCATTCAAGCAGGTAGCGTTCTCCTGTCATCTGACAAACCCAGATTCACTCCAGCGTTTCCACTGCTCCAGAGTTCAATGGCGGCAAGCTTTACACCACTTCAGCCAACACTTGGCTTTGCACATGGCAATCTTAGGCTTGTGTGTGGCTGCTTAGCCATGGAAACCCATTTCATGAAGCTCCCGACGAACAGTTCTTGTGCTGACGTTACTTCCAGAGGCAGTTTGGAGTTTTGCAAACGAGGACAGACGATTTTTACGTGCTAGGTGCTTCAGCACTCAGTTCTGTTCTGTGAGCTTGTGTGGCCTACCACTTCGCGGCTGAACCGTTGTTTCTCCTAGACGTTTCCACTTCACAATAACAGCACTTACAGTTGACAGGGGCAGCTCTAGCAGGGCAGAAATTTGACGAACTGACTTGTTGGAAAGGTGGCATCCAATGACAGTGCCACATTGAAAGTCACTGAGCTCTTCAGTAAGGCCATTCTACTGCCGATGTTTGTCTATGGAGATTGCATGGCCTTGTGCTTGATTTTATAAACCTGTCAGCAACGGGTGTGGCTGAAATAGCCGAATCCATAATTTGAAGGGGTGTTCACATACTTTTGTATATATAGTCTATAGCTCTTTAATATGGATCAAGCGTATGGCGTAATGCTCAAGCAACAGACTTCAAAAATACATAGAAGAAGCTCATTGTCATTCACCAAACATACACAATCAATAACAGTCATTATAAACCGGGTGGTTCGAGCCCTGAATGCTGATTGGCTGAAAGCTGGGGTATAGCAGACCGTATAGCACAGGTATGACCAAAAATGACTTTTTACTGTTGTAATCACGTTGGTAACCAGTTTATCTGCTTTGTGTCATTGTTGAGCGCAGCCACGTCTTCAACCTCCATGACAACCAAATGAAATCCGAATGCAGGCAACAACATTTGTTACAGCACTTGGGCTAGAGTCAGCAAAGATGAGGAGTTGAACTCATGGTTCCAATCCTGCGTGCAACGTAAATTGCTGTGCAACATGCTTTACCAGACTGCCATGTAACTCAAATGACAAATTCTCACCTGATGACCTGAGTCCTCTCCCTGTGCCTCAACATGGGCAGGGATCTCCCTCTACTGACTGTCTCTGACCCCTGCCATGAAATCCAAATGGAATCAGAACGCAGGCAACAACTGTTTTGTTCTAGCACTTACTTGGGCTACTGTCAGTAAAGATGAGGAAATGAACTGATAGTGCTTTATAACTCAAATTCTCACCTGATAACCTGTTCATCCTCTGCCTGCTTCAACACGGTCGGTGCTCTCTCTCTCTCTCACTATATTGCTCTCTCTCACTCACTTTGAGCCCAGCCTTAACAATGGTGGTGTTAACTTATTAACATGAATTCAATTGTACTTTTATAAGCTAAATTAATGATTTACACTCTGGTAATAGGTATAGCTAGCAATCTGACTACATAGTACCTGTTTATTATGAATTGTACAGTGTAGCTTACAGTCCGCTGCACTCCCACCAAAAATCTTTTGTCCTGCACTTTTCTCCTCTTTGACATTAAGGGCACTAGCTACCTTTTCACTAGGGTGAACACTGACCCTTTGAGTGCTGCTTATCTTGAAACTGCAATTGAAAAGGAAAAGGGGAAGATCCAGATACTGTGCTGGCTTTGGTCAAAGATTTTTATTACCAACCCAAGATAGACCACAGCCTGTCATTTCCTATCGGAGCAAATGAATCATAGCGGGCAGAACAAGCAAAGAGGTGGGCAGAGCCAAGCACAAGCTAGCGAGATCATATTGCCACATTCTAGCATGTATTCACATATTTTTGTCTTTGGAACACCTACTCTGTGATGTACGTATGTGCAATAACCCAATTCGCCCCTCGCAGTCTTTCTAAAAAATGATATTCTACAAAGTTTAGTCCACTCTGTTCATAACATATGCTAGTTTTGGGAACAGAAAACTGTATTGAGATCAAATGTTTCATTGATGAGAACATTTGCAGAATGTCGGGCAAAATCCATCTCGCTCCACCTTTTCCCACTGTTGGCCACTGGGTACATCTACATTTGTTTGTTTTTTTTATTAAAAAAAGGCTAAATCACCTTTAGGTATCATCAAACCAAATATGGAGTTGACTTCAGGTGGTTTGGAAATTATATATTTTTTTAAGATAACATGCCCACCGTCACTTTAGAGAAAACTGAACCATGGATTACAGTTTCTCCTTGCCCATAAACTACCTTCAGGCTCAGGAACCATCTAACATCATGTTGTAAAATAGTGAACTAGTCCTTTAACATCTGCTAATCTGTGTACATGACAAATAAACCTTGATTAGATTTGCAATTCGAGTGTACAGTATACAGTAACCACAGACATGCACAGCTCCTCACAGACACACTTCACATACAAAACATTACGGCTGTGAGGGTACGCCACACCCCTCAACTTAATTCAGCAAACACACACACAGACACTGAGGTTTTCCAGGAAGAGGAGTCCTGCAGCCTCTGGCCAGCAGCAGCCAATGAAGAGTCCACTGCGGCGGAACCTATGACACACACACGGCTGCTTCACACACACACACACACACACACACACACACACACACACACACACACACACACGGCTGCTTCACACAGAGAGACAAAGGTGTTAACGGTGTGTGGTGCGTGTGTGTGTGTGTGTGTGTTTTATGAGTGCTTTTTTTATCTTCTGCACTCAACAGTCTTTTATAGTAAATCGATGACTTCACTGATAATTCTACACCTGCCTACACCCACACCCACCACATTGCATACACCCCCATGCATTCACCACACCTCTTCAATCACCCCCCCTCCTTCGTCTCTATCCTTCATTTGCTCTCCTTTTCTCTCTCTTCACCAGTCTCTCTTTTTCCTGTTCACGTTCTCCCTCGTCCCTTCTCTCTCTCTCTCTCCTCCTGTCTCTCCCACTCTGCTTTTCTTTATCGATCACCCTCCGTCCCTCCCTCCCTCTCTCTGTTTTTCCTTCACCCTTTAAATATCTCTGGCACCGCCCACATAAATCATCTTCACTTATCCACCTCTCCTTCCCTCCTGCTTTTTCTTTCCTTCCCTTTCCTCTTTTCATTCCTCTCCGTCTCTCCTTCTCTTTTCTAACTGTTGGCCCTCTCTCCTCTATTCTGTCCTTTCTTTCTTAGATCCCCTCTCTTTCTCTCTTTCTTCCCTCTTCTCTCGCTTTGGTTGCTGTTAAATATACTTGTCCATTCTAGGATACGGGTTGCAGCCCGTTCAGGCCTAAGTTGCTTATGTCAATCACGTGACAAATGTAACTTGCCGTAGAACGGTTATTATTGGTGAACTAAGTGAGTCACTCAGATAATCCTGCACCTGATAGGAGGACAGGGCTGTCAGTCACTCACCGTAATGTGGTATGATGAGCCAGGCCATGGCCGAGGCGTAGATCCCTCCTATCATCCAGAACATGCAGAGCCAGCTCAGGTGCTCTCCTCTCTTCTCCCTCGCCAGGAACTCAGCAAAGTAGGGGAACACGATGGGCACAGCCCCACCAATCCTGCATGGGGACATGGGAAATATAGTCAGCACTACATGGACAAATTAACTGCGAAACCTAGGATCCATTTTTGGAGTGCCCCTTTTGTCCTTTTTGTCCGGTCATTGGTGTTGTATGTGTGTTTGTGTGAGCAGTTCGGGAAACATGGCTGCTCTCATCTAACGTAATGGGACTGAGTCTGGAGAGAGAAACAGAAAGACAGAACAAGAGAAATAAAGAGTTAGAGAGACAGACAGACAGATGTAACCGATGTGAAATGGCTAGCTAGTTAGCGGTGGTGCGCGATAATAGTATTTCAATCGGTGACATCACTCGCTCTGAGACCTTGAAGTAGTTGTTCCCCTTACTCTGCAAGGGCCGCCGCTTTTGTGGAGCGATGGGTAACAATGCTTTGAGGGTGACTGTTGTAGATGTGTGCAGAGGGTCCCTGGTTCGAGCCCAGGTGGGGCGAGGAGAGGGACGGAAACTATACTGTTACACAGACAGAGATAGAGAGAGCGAGAGAGAGAGCGAGATCTGGTGGATGACAAAATCAATAGGCCATCAGAGGAACCAGCAGTTAGCAGCCAAACATCCTTTCATCTGGTCCCATTGGCAACACAGTATGACAGACATCAAACTATTAATAGATTACTATTTATCCACAGAGGTGTAAAGTACTTAGGTAAAACTACTGTAAAGTACTACTTAAGTCGTTTTTTGGGGTATCTGTACTTTACTTTACTATTCATATTTTTAACAACTTTTACTTTTACTTCACTACATTCCTGAAGAAAATAATGTCCATTTTACTCCATACATTTTCCCTGATACCCAAAAGTACTTGTTACATTTTGAATGCTTAGCAGGACAGGAAAATGGTCCAATTCACCTACTTATCAAGAGAACGTCCCTGGTCATCCCTACTGCCTCTGATCTGGAGGACTCACTAAACACACATGCTTTGTTTGTAAATTATGTCTGTGTGTCGGTGTGTATAAAAAATAAAATAATATAAATAGTTGAGTCTGGTTTGCTTAATATAATACATTTTAAATTATTTATACTTTTACTTTGACATTTGATACTTAAGTATATTGTGGTGGTGAAATTACAAGATTATGTTATAATACTGTTATTGCATCAAATGGTTGTTTTATGCAACGGAATAGGGTTCTTAGAACTCTATTGCGTCTGTGTGAACTGAGACGAGCTTCTGAGATTTACCTCTGGCAACTGATTTATGATGCCTTAGGTGATAAACCTAAGGAGCCACATTCTATTAATGTGAGGAAGATGACTCCAGTCTGACTGAGCCTGCAATTCAAATCAAATCAAATGTTATTTGTCACATACACATGGATAGCAGATGTTAATGCGAGTGTAGTGAAATGCTTGTGTTTCTAGTTCTAACCATGCAGTAATATCTAACAAGTAATCTAACCATTTCACAACAACTACCTTATACACACAAGTGTAAAGGAATGAATAAGAATATGTACATAAAAATATATGGATGAGCGATGGCCGAACGGCATAGGCAAGATGCAGTAGATGGTATAGAGTACAGTACATACATATTTTATTTTATTTATTTATTTCACCTTTATTTAACCAGGTAGGCAAGTTGAGAACAGGTTCTCATTTACCATTGCGACCTGGCCAAGATAAAGCAAAGCAGTTCGACAACATACAAAAACACAGAGTTACACATGGAGTAAAACAACATACAATCAATGATACAGTAGACAAAAATAAGACTATATACAATGTGAGCAAATGATGTGAGATAAGGGAGGTAAAGGCAAAAAAAAGGCCATGGTGGCAAAGTAAATAAAGTATAGCAAGTAAAACACTGGAATAGTAGAATTATAATTTGAAGAAAGTTCAAAGTTAAAATATAAATAATATCGTGCAAAGGAGCAAAATAATAAATAAAATAAATAAAT
This sequence comes from Salmo trutta, assembly GCF_901001165.1. NCBI lineage: Eukaryota > Metazoa > Chordata > Actinopteri > Salmoniformes > Salmonidae > Salmo > Salmo trutta. Next base: position 62,130,233 of record NC_042968.1, read on the forward strand.
ACAGTAGGGGAAGAGGTAGTAGTTTGGGCTAAATTATAGATGGGCTATGTACAGGTGCAGTGATCTGGGAGCTGCTCTGATAGCTGGTGCTTAAAGCTAGTGAGGGAGAAGTGTTTCCAGTTTCAGAGATTTTTGTAGTTCGTTCCAGTCATTGGCAGCAGAGAACTGGAAGGAGAGACGACCAAAGGAGGAGTTGGCTTTAGGGGTGACCAGAGAGATATACCTGCTGGAGCGCGTGCTACAGGTGGGTGCTGCTATGGTGACCAGTGAGCGGAGATAAGGGGGGACTTTACCTAGAAGGGTCTTGTAGATGACCTGGAGCCAATGTGTTTGGCGACGATTATGAAGCGAAGGCCAGCCAACGAGAGCGTACAGGTCGCAGTGGTGGGTAGTATATGGGGCTTTGGTGACAAAACGGATGGCACTGTGATAGACTGCATCCAGCTTGTTGAGTAGGGTATTGGAGGCTATTTTGTAAATGACATCGCCGAAGTCGAGGATTGGTAGGATGGTCAGTTTTACGAGGGTATGTTTGGCAGCATGAGTGAAGGATGTTTTGTTGCGAAATAGGAAGCCAATTCTAGATTTAACTTTGGATTGGAGGTGATTGATGTGAGTCTGGAAGGAGAGTTAACAGTCTAACCAGACACCTAGGTATTTGTAGTTGTCCACAAATTCTAAGTCAGAACCGTCCAGAGAAGTGATGCTGGGCAGGCGGGCAGGTGCAGGCAGCGATCGGTTGAAGAGCATGCATTTAGTTTTACTTTTATTTAGGAGCAATTGGAGACCACGGAAGGAGAGTTGTATGGCATTGAAGCTCGTCTGGAGGGTTGTTAACACAGTGTCCAAAGAAGGGCCAGAAGTATACAGAATGGTGTCGTCTGCGTAGAGGTGGATCAGAGATTCACCAGCAGCAAGAGGGACATCATTGATGTTTACAGAGAAAAGAGTTGGCCCAAGAATTAAACCCTGTGGTACCCCCATAGAGACTGCCAGAGGTCCGGACAGCAGGCCCTCCGATTTGACACACTGAACTCTATCAGAGAAGTAGTTGGTGAACACACGCGACGCAATCGTTTGAGAAACCTAGGCTACTGAGTCTGCCGATGAGGGTGTGGTGATTAACAGAGTCAAAAGCTTTGGCCAGGTCAATGAATACGGCAGCACAGTATTGTTTCTTATCGATGGCGGTTACGATGTCGTTTAGGACCTTGAGCATGGCTGAGGTGCACCCATGACCAGCTCTGAAACCAGATTGCATAGCGGAGAGGGTGCGGTGGGATTCGAAATGGTCGGTAATCTGTTTGTTGACTTGGCTTTCGAAGACCTTAGAAAGGCAGGGTAGGATGGATATAGGTCTGTAGCAATTTGGGTCAAGAGTGTCACCTCCTTTGAAGAGGGGGATGACAGCAGCTGCTTTCCAATCTATGGGAATCTCAGACGACACAAAAGAGAGGTTGAACAGGCTAGTAATAGGGGTTGCAATAATTTCGGCAGATAATTTTAGAAAGAAAGGGTCCAGATTGTCAAGCCCAGCTGATTTGTAGGGGTCCAGATTTTGCAGCTCTTTCAGAACATCAGCTGAATGGATTTGGGAGAAGGAGAAATGGGGGAGGCTTGGGCGAGTAGCTGTGGGGGGTGCAGTGCTGTTGAATGCAGTAGGGGTAGTTAGGTGGAAAGCATGGCCAGCCGTAGAAAAATGCTGATTGAAATTCTCAATTATAGTGGGCTTATCGGTGGTGACAGAGTTTCCTATCCTCAGTGCAGTGGGCAGTTGGGAGGAGGTGTTCTTATTCTCCATGGACTTTACAGTGTCCCAGAACTTTTTAGAGTTTGAGTTGCAGGAAGCAAATTTCTGTTTGAAAAAGCTAGCCTTGGCGTTTCTAACTGCCTGTGTATATTGGTTTCTAACTTCTCTGAAAAGTTGCATATCGCGGGGGCAGTTCGATGCTAATGCAGAACGCCACAGGATATTTTTGTGTTGGTTAAGGGCAGTCAGGTCTGGGGAGAACCAAGGGCTATATCTGTTCCTGTTTCTAAATTTCTTGAAAGGGGCATGCTTATTTAAGATGGTGAGGAAGGCATTTTAAAAAAATAACCAGGCATCCTCTACTGACGGGATGAGGTCAATATCTTTCCAGGATACCAGGGCCAGGTCGATTAAAAAGGCTTGCTCGTTGAAATGTTTCAGGGAGCGTTTGACAGTGATGAGTGGAGGTCGTTTGACCTCTGAACCATTACGGGTGCAGGCAATGAGGCAGTGATCGCTGAGATCTTGGTTGAATACAGCAGAGGTGTATTTAGAGGGCACGTTGGTTAGGATGATATCTATAAGGGTGACAGTGTTTGCGGCTTTGGGGTTGTACCTGGTGGGTTCATTAATAATTTGTGTGAGATTGAGGGCATCAAGCTTGGATTGTAGGATGGCTGGGGTGTTAAGCATGTCCCAGTTTAGGTCACCTAGTAGCACAAGCTCTGAAGATAGATGGGGGGCAATCAGTTCACATATGGTGTCCAGAGCACAGCTAGGGGCCGAGGGGGGTCTATAGCAGGCGGCGACGGTGAGAGACTTGTTTTTGGAGAGGTGGATTTTTAAAAGTAGAAGTTCAAATTGTTTGGGTACAGACCTGGATAGCAGGACAGAGCTCTGCAGGCTATCTCTGCAGTAGATTGCAACACCGCCCCCTTTGGTCGTTCTATCTTGTCTGAAAACGTTGTAGTTAGGGATGAAGATTTCAGAGTTTTTGGTGGACTTCCTAAGCCAAGATTCAGACACAGCTAGGACATCCGGATTGGCAGAGTGTGCTAAAGCAGTGAATAAAACAAACTTAGGGAGGAGGCTTCTAATGTTAACATGCATGAACCCAAGGCTATTACGGTTACAGAAGTCATCAAAAGAGAGCGCCTGGGGAGTAGGAGTGGAGCCAGGCACTGCAGGGCCTGGATTCACCTCTACATCCCCAGAGGAGCAGAGAAGAATGAGTAATAAGGGTACGGCTAAAAGCTATAAGAATTGGTCGTCTGTGACGTCCAGAATAGAGAGAAAAAGGAGCAGGTTTCTGGGGGCGATAAAATAGCTTCAAGGTATAATGTACAGACAAAGGTATGGTGGGATGTGAAGACAGAGGAGGTAAACCTAGGCATTTAGTGATGATGAGAGAGATATTGTCTCTAGAAACATCATTGAAACCAGAAGATGTCATAGCATGTGTGGGTGGAGGAACTGAGAGGTTGGATTAGGTATAATGAGCAGGGCTAGAGGCTCTACAGGGAAATAAGCCAATAAACACTAACCAGAACAGCAATGGACATTGCATATTGACATTGAGTAGAGGCATGCTTAGCCGAGTGATCAAAGGGTCCAGTGAGATTCAGACAGCTAGCCGGGCCATAGGTAGCAAGCTGGTGGAAGATGGAGGGAGGTCTGTTTTTAGCCACCTCGTGCGTTTCCGTCTGTGGGTTAGTGGGGTTCCGTGTGGAAGGGGGGACCAGTCCAAATTGGCAAAATAGTTAGTTATAGTGGCCCAAGAAAAGTGTCCGATAAACCTATTCAGATCGCAGCCGATAAGACAGCTAACGATTAACGATTAGTGGGCCGCAGATGGGCGTACAGGTTACGTCGCGACGGAGGGGCCAGTTGGATAACTCCCTCGGGCAGATAACGTCCGTCGTCCAGTCGTGAAGGCCCGATGGGGCTCCGCATCGGCAGTAAAGCGGGTCAGGATAGGTGATTGTAGCCCAGGAGACACTGAGTAATGTAAGGTATGTAAACATTATATAAAGTGGCATTGTTTAAAGTGGCTACTGATGTATTTATTACATCCAATTTTTTATTATTAAAGTGGCTAGAGATTTGAGTCAGTATGTTGGCAGCAGCCACTCAATGTTAGTGATGGCTGTTTAACAGTCTGATGGCCTTGAGATAGAAGCTGTTTTTCAGTCTCTCGGACCCAGCTGCGATGCACCTGTACTGACCTCGCCTTCTGGATGATAGCGGGGTGAACAGGCAGTGGCTCGGGTGGTTGTTGTCCTTGATGATCTTTTTGGCCTTCCTGTGACATCAGGTGGTGTAGGTGTCCTGGAGGGCAGGTAGTTTGCCCCCGGTGATGCGTTGTGCAGACCTCACTACCCTCTGGAGAGCCTTACAGTTGTGGGCGGAGCAGTTGCCGTACCAGGCGGTGATACAGCCCGACAGGATGCTCTTGATTGTGCATCTGTAAAAGTTTGTGAGTGTTTTGGTGACGAGCTGAATTTCTTCAGCCTCCTTAGGTTGAAGAGGAGCTGCTGCGCCTTCTTCACCACGCTGTCTGTGTGGGTAGGCCTTTTCAGTTTGTCCGTGATGTGTACGCCGAGGAACTTAAAACTTTCCCCCTTCTCCACTACTGTCCCATCGATGTGGATAGGGGGTGCTCCCTCTGCTGTTTCCTGAAGTCCACAATAATCTCCTTTGTTTTGTTGACATTGAGTGTGAGGTTATTTTCCTGACACCACACAATTTGATGATTGAGTTGGAGGCATGCATGGCCATGCAGTCATGGGTGAACAGGGAGTACAGGAGAGGGCTGAGAACGCACCCTTGTAGGGCCCCAGTGTTGAGGATCAGCGGGGTGGAGATGTTGTTTCCTACCCTCACCACCTGGGGGCGGCCCGTCAGGAAGTCCAGGACCCAGTTGCACAGGGTGGGGTCGAGACCCAGGGTCTCGAGCTTTATGGCGAGTTTGGAGGGTACTATTATGTTAAATGCTGTGCTGTAGTCGATGAACAGCATTCTTACATAGGTATTCCTCTTGTCCAGATGGGTTAGGGCAGTGTGCAGTCTGATTGCGATTGCATCGTCTGTGGACCTATTGGGGCGGTAAGCAAATTGGAGTGGGTCTAGGGTGTCAGGTAGGGTGGAGGTGATATGGTCCTTGACTCGTCTCTCAAAGCACTTCATGATGACGGAAGTGAGTGCTACGGGGAGATAGTCATTTAGCTCAGTTACCTTAGCTTTCTTGGGAACAGGAACAATGGTGGCCCTCTTGAAGCATGTTGAATTGATGTTTGTGTAATGGAAGGTACCAGGGAGAGATGGCTCGGGTTGAGAGGAACCTCATTTTGGGGGGCCAAACCCTGGTTTCCTTACATTGAGAACAGTCTTCACAGCAGATACAGCAGATTTCTTTCATACAAATTCTAACCTTTTGACCCATTACACACATCAGTTGTTTGTCATGAACATCCAGGATGATGGACTTTGCTATAAAATGCTGTGGCTTAGTCCTGGTGGTTGGGGTCTCCACGAATCACCTACGGGTGGGTCGTTGACAAGCTCCATTACTGCAGTAATGAAATAATTGTTTTGAAGAAATCTAAAAGTCTCTCCTTTGATTAGAATAATTACCATGACAATATTTTTGCAATTACATTTACTTTTGATACTCAAGTATATTTAAAACCAAATACTTTTACTCAAGTAGTATTTTACTGGGTGACTCACTTTTATGTGAGTCATTTTCTATTAAAGTATATATCGATTTTTTTCTCAAGTATCATTGGGTACTTTTTCCACCACTCTTATCTGTCTATTTCTGCTGCTTTTGTTGTTAGGGTCTCTATTGATGGGTTTGTTTGGGAAGGGAACAAAATGGATACTTGTCTTGTAAACCCGAAAGTTACTTTTTCTTTCTTCTCTGTCTTATTGAGAATAGAGTGGAAGTGAGTATAAGCTACCTGTAAGTGTAGCAATTCTAGGCAAATGGTAGTAGATACCATTCCTCTGACAAGTAGTGGAAACCACCCGCTGGTGGCTATTGAAGAGATGAGGAGAGAAGTCTTTAAATCGACATGGAAATAAAAGACAGGTATTGTATTAGATATAACATGTTGACGCTAAGTAGGTCTGGTAGAGTGGAGCTGCAGTAAGGTGAAGTCTATGATACACACGCACGAACACACTCGTGAACACAAAACACACACGCTTACACACACACACGCACTCACACACACACACACACACACACACACACACAGCTGAGTGTAAATCTTTTGTGTTGCTCTGTCCAAGTGAAACCCTGCTTTAGAAACAGTCCTATGATTTATGAATCCCCTGAGGTTAAAACAGGCTGTCTCAGATTCAATTACAGTTACTTTTAATGTAAACCCACCGGAGAGCCAGGACAGGCTATGAATAATCATGTGCAACAATCACCAGCTAATCGTGCAGAGAGTGTATTAGCTAAGAGCAAAGGGCATATATTCTGTCAACGTCTCTATACATCTGGTTATTCATCTTTTTGCAGACCTTTTCTCATTTTGCAAAAGTCTATGTAGTATCAATGTCTCGATTTTCTTGTTTACAATTTTCTTCAATTGCTAACAAGCATCGGTCAATACTGAAGCCACTTTTTCCGAAACTCGTCACAGTCAGCATTACCAACATGCATATTGACGAAACAGTTAATCTCACATCCAAAACTCACTCAAACCACCAAAACACTTCATACAGGTCTCAAAATAAGCTTGTTCGTCCATAACACTGGCAACAATTCTCACTCGGAAAGCATGCATCACTCATATCACACTGACCTAAAACACACTAACAGGTAGCAATACATAAATGATGAACTTCTCTTTGAAGTTTGAAGGATTTTTCACATAAATCAGTATTTCATTATAGAATAAGAATAACACCTTATCACTTTATTGACTGTAGTAAAGTATATGTAACAAGAATGAATCAGAAATGCAGCAATTTGCTTCAATAGCCTTTATTTGTTCTAGATCTTTGCAAATAGTAATTTACTTGTGAAAAATAAAAAGTTGAAACAAAAAACGAATTCCTGAAATTCCAGTTTTGCAATAATAATTACAAAACAAATCAACATGTATAGTATAATCACTCATACTGTACAGTACTGTGAGGGTTGTAGTTCTCATCAACATGTATAGTATAATCACTCATACTGTACAGTACTGTGAGGGTTCTAGTTCTCATCAACATGTATAGTATAATCACTCATACTGTACAGTACTGTGAGGGTTCTAGTTCTCATCAACATGTATAGTATAATCACTCATACTGTACAGTACTGTGAGGGTTCTAGTTCTCATCAACATGTATAGTATAATCACTCATACTGTACAGTACTGTGAGGGTTCTAGTTCTCATCAACATGTATAGTATAATCACTCATACTGTACAGTACTGTGAGGGTTCTAGTTCTCATCAACATGTATAGTATAATCACTCATACTGTACAGTACTGTGAGGGTTCTAGTTCTCATCAACATGTATAGTATAATCACTCATACTGTACAGTACTGTGAGGGTTCTAGTTCTCATCAACATGTATAGTATAATCACTCATACTGTACAGTACTGTGAGGGTTGTAGTTCTCATCAACATGTATAGTATAATCACTCATACTGTACAGTACTGTGAGGGTTCTAGTTCTCATCAACATGTATAGTATAATCACTCATACTGTACAGTACTGTGAGGGTTCTAGTTCTCATCAACATGTATAGTATAATCACTCATACTGTACAGTACTGTGAGGGTTCTAGTTCTCATCAACATGTATAGTATAATCACTCATACTGTACAGTACTGTGAGGGTTCTAGTTCTCATCAACATGTATAGTATAATCACTCATACTGTACAGTACTGTGAGGGTTCTAGTTCTCATCAACATGTATAGTATAATCACTCATACTGTACAGTACTGTGAGGGTTCTAGTTCTCATCAACATGTATAGTATAATCACTCATACTGTACAGTACTGTGAGGGTTCTAGTTCTCATCAACATGTATAGTATAATCACTCATACTGTACAGTACTGTGAGGGTTCTAGTTCTCATCAACATGTATAGTATAATCACTCATACTGTACAGTACTGTGAGGGTTCTAGTTCTCATCAACATGTATAGTATAATCACTCATACTGTACAGTACTGTGAGGGTTCTAGTTCTCATCAACATGTATAGTATAATCACTCATACTGTACAGTACTGTGAGGGTTCTAGTTCTCATCAACATGTATAGTATAATCACTCATACTGTACAGTACTGTGAGGGTTCTAGTTCTCATCAACATGTATAGTATAATCACTCATACTATACAGTACTGTGAGGGTTCTAGTTCTCATCAACATGTATAGTATAATCACTCATACTGTACAGTACTGTGAGGGTTCTAGTTCTCATCAACATGTGTAGTATAATCACTCATACTGTACAGTACTGTGAGGGTTCTAGTTCTCATCAACATGTATTGTATAATCACTCATACTGTACAGTACTGTGAGGGTTCTAGTTCTCATCAACATGTGTAGTATAATCACTCATACTGTAGAGTACTGTGAGGGTTCTAGTTCTCATCAACATGTATAGTATAATCACTCATACTGTAGAGTACTGTGAGGGTTCTAGTTCTCATCATCATGTATAGTATAATCACTCATACTGTACAGTACTGTGAGGGTTCTAGTTCTCATCAACATGTATAGTATAATCACTCATACTGTACAGTACTGTGAGGGTTCTAGTTCTCATCAACATGTCTAGTATAATCACTCCTACTGTACAGTACTGTGAGGGTTCTAGTTCTCATCAACATGTATAGTATAATCACTCATACTGTACAGTACTGTGAGGGTTCTAGTTCTCATCAACATGTATAGTATAATCACTCATACTGTACAGTACTGTGAGGGTTCTAGTTCTCAACAACATGTATAGTATAATCACTCATACTGTACAGTACTGTGAGGGTTCTAGTTCTCATCAACATGTACAGTATAATCACTCATACTGTACAGTACTGTGAGGATTCTAGTTCTCATCAACATGTATAGTATAATCACTCATACTGTACAGTACTGTGAGGGTTCTAGTTCTCATCAACATGTATAGTATAATCACTCATACTGTACAGTACTGTGAGGGTTCTAGTTCTCATCAACATGTATAGTTTAATCACTCATACTGTACAGTACTGTGAGGGTTGTAGTACTCATCAACATGTATAGTATAATCACTCATACTGTACAGTACTGTGAGGGTTCTAGTTCTCCCTCTCTCCTGCATTTGGCCACAAGTTCTCATTAACATAACATCTTATGTCTTCTCTGGCGATGCATCTTGGAAAGTATCTTGTGGAATGTCTAATCCAACCCTGGCAGTCTTCAGGAGAAGTGTCTCCACACCCTGGCAGTCTTCAGGAGGTGTCTCCATACCCTGGCAGTCTTCAGGAGAAGTGTCTCCACACCCTGGCAGTCTTCAGGAGAAGTGTCTCCACACCCTGGCAGTCTTCAGGAGAAGTGTCTCCACACCCTGGCAGTCTTCAGGAGAAGTGTCTCCACACCCTGGCAGTCTTCAGGAGAAGTGTCTCCACACCCTGGCAGTCTTCAGGAGAAGTGTCTCCACACCCTGGCAGTCTTCAGGAGAAGTGTCTCCACACCCTGACAGTCTTCAGGAGAAGTGTCTCCACACCCTGGCAGTCTTCAGGAGAAGTGTCTCCACACCCTGGCAGTCTTCAGGAGAAGTGTCTCCACACCCCACATTCATGACATCCAGTAAGGACATCTGGTCATGTGGATGGTGATCATAAACCTTCCACCTCCACGCAGAGAAACACTCCTCTATGGGGCTTAGGAAGGGGGAGTATGGAATAGTACTGACATCCTGGGATGTGCAGCAAACCAGTCTGTGACTGCAGCAGAGTGGTGGAATGCCACATTATCCCACACAACAACGAAGGTAAGGGAGTTTCTTGCCCCTCGATTATGCAGGTCATAAAATAAATGAGCCTTTTTGTATTGTAGGGGCCATTGAGTGGTTTGTGTAACAGGAAACCATCATTGGACAGTGCTGCACACATTGTGATGTTAGCTCCTCTCTGGCCTGGGACATTCACTGTTGCTTTCTGTCCAGTCACATTTCTTCCCCTGCAGCGTGTTTTTGCCAGGTTGAATCTAGCTTCATCCACGAAGATGAATGTATGTGCAGTTTGCCTGGCTTCCATCTCCATTACTCTAAAATACAATAAATCCACAGTTCTACAGTACTTTACATTACGCATAGCTGTGTATGTACCCTGTTTGGTTATTGAACACACATTTTACCTGGACATTTTGATACCGGAGTTCTTTCACACGTTCACAGTTTCTCTCAAAGGGTACAGTGTACAACTGCTTCATCCTTATTTTATGTTTCTCTAGGACTCTGGCAATTGTCGTTGTGCTGACCGCATTCACATTCCCAAAAGTGATAGTCTGCCAGCACTCTGTCCCGAATTTCCCCCAGTTTTATTTTATTGTTACCATGTCAACAATGGCAATTTCCTGCGCATCTGATAATATTCTGCCTCTCCCTCCTGTGGGAGGCAACCTTTGGATCCTACTGAAAAACACAAAACCATATATTTCAAAATGTCAGTACATGTAAAAATGTGAACATATTGTACTGTAATATGTAGTTCAATTATCATTGAAGGATGCACATCTCGCCTGTTGTTTTGCCAGAAAATTCCTACTATTGATGCAACTGTTGAACGCTGCAGATTTGGTTGCACCCTTAAACTGGCCTCTCTCAAAGAGAGACGATGGTTTACAACATGGTCAATAATTGTGGCCCTTATCTCATCAGTGACCACCGCTCTTGCTCTCCTTTGTCCTCCAAGCATTCTCCCTCTCCCTGCCACTCTTCTTTCCCCACCAACCTGTCTTCCTTGATCCATGTTTCCAAACTAAAACATTCCGAAGCCGTCCTCTTTTGTCTGTATGGTAACGAGACTTAAAACAGGACACTTGGGTAGGCTTTTAGCTGAAATTGCAATCAGCTGTGTTCGGAATGATTCAATATTCTGCTGAGATTTTCAATGTTTCAATCTGGTTACTGCAGAAATGCACGACATTTGCCATCATTCTGTTTTGAATGTGTTTTTAACAGTTTTGGAAACAGTGTGTTAGCATTTGAAAACATGTGCTGCAAATATATCGTTTTGCAGGTGGTGAAGTATGAATGAGAAGAGTTCATGGATTTCGGAGAATGTGGTCATTGAATGCATTTTGTGTGAAAGCAATGAAAAAGGATTTAGTTTGGTCCACATACACTTCTGTTTCGCTGACTGTGTGAAGAGTTTTCACAATGTGACTTCAGTTTTGACCAATGCATGTTAGCAATGTTTTTTATTTATTTACTAAGGACAACAACAACAAAAAACGTTTTCTTTCCACTGTCAAAGTCTGAGACATCTTGTGACCTATGAACCGACTTTGAATCAGTCATAAAACAGAAACTTAAGGACATTTAGTCTGCTGTGAATGTTTAGCTAACATTTGTGTTTCCCACTCAGGGGATGGCCTGATGCCAGACAGTTAGAATAACCTCCTGTCCTGTTCTCTGACTTTGGAGGACTATACTCTTAGAGAAACGGATTCCAAAAGGGTTCTGTGACTGTCCCCATAGGAGAACTGTTTTTGGTTCCAGGTATAACCCTTTTTGGTAACAGGTTCCAGTTAGAAACCTCTATGGAAAGGGTTCTACATGGACCTCAAAAGAGTTCTACTTGGAACCAAAAAGGGTTCTCCTGTGGGGACAGCCTAAGAACCCTTTCAGGTATTAGATATAGCCTTTTTTTCTAAGAGTGTAGAGGCAGGGAGATTAATATATAGAGAGATATAGGGAGATAGAGTTATAGAAAGATAGAGAGAGATAGACAGATATAGAGAGAGATAGAAAGACATAGAGAGATAGAGATTTAGAGAAATATATAGAGAAATAGAGAGAGATAGAGATTTAGAGAGAGAACGCTAGAGAGAGATATAGAGCTATATAGAGAGATAGCGACATAGGGAGATAGAGATATATAGAGAGAAAAAGAGATAGAGAGAGATAGAAAGACAGAGAGAGAGAGATTTAGAGAAATATAGAGAGAGATAGAGATTTAGAAAGATTGAGAGATATAGAGAGCTAGAGAGAGATATATAGAGATATAGAGCTATATAGAGCTATAGAGAGAGATAGAGACAGGAAGATATAGAGAGATTTAGATATATAGAGATAGAAAGACATAGAGAGAGAGATTTAGAGAAATATAGAGAGAGATAGAGATTTAGAAAGATTGATAGATATAGAGAGCTAGAGAGAGATATATAGAGATATAGAGCTATATAGAGCTATATAGAGAGATAGAGACAGGAAGATATAGAGAGATTTAGATATATAGAGAGATAGAGATAGAGAGAGATATAGAGAGATACAGAGAGATTTAGAGCGATACAGACATATAGAGACATATAGAGAGATATAGAGAGATATAGAGAGATAGATAGAGATATAGAGAGAGATAGATATATAGATTTAGAGAGATAGATAGATTTAGAGAATTAGATTTAGAGATAGATTTAGAGAGATATAGAGATATAGAGAGATATAGGGAGATAGGAAGATAGAGTTATAGAAAGATAGAGAGAGATATAGACAGATATAGAGAGAGATAGAAAGACATAAAGAGATAGAGATTTACAGAAATATATAGAGAAATATAGAGAGATAGAGCTAGAGAGAGATATAGAGATATAGAGCTATCTAGAGATATAGAGAGACATATAGAAATATATAGAGAAATAGAGAGAGATAGAGCTAGAGAGAGATATAGAGATATAGAGCTATCTAGAGATATAGAGAGACATATAAAGATATAGAGAGATAGAGAGATATATATAGAGATAAAGAGATAGAGATATAGAGATACAGAGAGATACAGAGAGATTTAGAGAGATAGAGATGTAGAGAGAGATACAGCGCAATAGAGAGAGATAGAGAGACATCGAGAATATAGAGATATAGAGAGTTAGAGATTTAGAGAGATATACTGTAGAGAGATATGGAGATATAGAGAGAGATATAGCAATATATAGAGATGTAGAGAGATATAAACAGATAGAGATTTAGAGAGAGATATAGAGAGATATAGAGATATAGAGACATATAGAGATTTAGAGAGATATAGAGATAAAGAGAAATAGAGATATAGAGATATAGAGAGATACAGAGATACAGAGATATAGCGAGATATTGAGTGAGAGACCACTAACTCTCAACCAAGTAGAACACAATGTCATCATGGAAGACTATTAGTGATGGAGAGTGTTCAGGAACAATTTAGTAGAACTTAATGGTGTTCTGGAAGAGCGAAGGGAAATGAACTGTTTTTCAAGACAGTGGGAAGCCACATTATAAAGGACTGTAATAGAGTAGAATAGAATAGAACAGTGTATATTATAGTATAGTAGAATAGAATAGAACAATGTATAGTATAGTATAGTATAGTATAGTTGAATAGAATAGAATAGAACAGTGTATAGTATAGTATAGTATAGTGGAATAGAACCGTGTATAGTATAGTATAGTATAGTATAGTATAGTATGGTGTAGTATAGTATAGTATAGTATAGTAGAGTAGAGTAGAGTAGAGTAGAATAGAACAGTGTATAGTATAGTATAGTATAGTATAGTATAGTATAGTAGAATAGAACAGTGTATAGTATAGTATAATAGAATAGAACAGTGTATAGTATAGTATAGTATAGTATAGTATAGTATAGTATAGTAGAATGGAATAGAAAAGAACACAACAGAGTAGAGTACAGTAGAGAAGAGTAGAGTATTTTAGAATAGTGGAATAGAATTGAACAGAACAAATCCGACAACACTCACCCGAAGCCGGAGAGCATGCGGCAGAAGAGAAACATGCCGTACCCCTGGACGAAGGAGGAGAGGAAGGAGAAGAAGCCGTTGACCGACATAGCGATAAGCAGACACTGTTTACGGCCCACCTTGTCCGACAGACCACCCCAGAAGAATGCCCCAATCATCATCCCCAGGTACACTATGCTGCCTGCAGAGAGGAGGGAGAGGGAGAGGAGCGAGATCGAAAGAAAAAAAGAGAATGAAAGATAGAAAAAGAGAGCGGGAGAGAGAAGAGGGGGAGGGAGAGGGGGGCAGGAAGAGTGGGAAGAGAATTAGGTTGGATAAAAGGAAAGAGAATTGAAAAAAAAATGTATTTAGTGTTAACTTTTTACTTGACACTTCTAGATTTGCAGCACTTGAAAATGATCTGAACCATCTGGACCAAAATGGCTTTTCAGGCAAACTGCTGACTAGGGAGGACACACACACAGTCACACACAGAGAAGCCGGTGTGTCTCACACACAGCAACTGTATCAGTATCGCTGCATGTCTGACTGTATTAGTAGAGTCCAGAGCAGAAAGAGTGATGTGATTTAACCAGGCTTGTCATTTCCCAGTCATTGATAAACCACTGAGGGGTCACAGAGATCCAATCGATCTGACTTGCCTGGGGACCTGCAGACAGACAAACCTAATAAAGAACACAGAGGCAGCCATGAAGTTACAACACTAACTGAACCTCACTATGGAAGCCTCAACACTAACTGAACCTCACTATGGAAGTCTCAACACTAACTGAACCTCACTATGGAAGCCTCAACACGAACTGAACCTAACTATGGAAGCCTCAACACTAACTGAACCTCACTATGGAAGACTCAACAAATAACTGAACCTCACTATGAAAGACTCAACACGTACTGAACGTCACTATGGAAGCCTCAACACTAACTGAACCTCACTATGGAAGCCTCAACACTAACTGAACCTCACTATGGAAGCCTACACACACTAACTGAACACTAACTGAACCTCACTATGGAAGCCTCAACACTAACACCAACTGAACCTCACTATGGAAGATTCAACACTAACTGAACCTCACTATGGAAACCTCAACACTAACTGAACCTCACTATGGAAACCTCAACACACTAACTGAACACTTACTGAACCTCACTATGAAAGCCTCAACACTAACTGAATCTCACTATGGAAGCCTCAACACTAACTGAACCTCACTATGGAAGCCTCAACACTAACTGAACGTCACTATGGAAGCCTAAACACTAACTGAACTTCACTATGGAAACCTCAACACTTACTGAACCTCACTATGGAAGCCTCAACACTAACTGAACCTCACTATGGAAACCTCAACACTATCTGAACCTCACTATGGAAGCCTCAACACTAACTGAACCTCACTATGGAAGCCTCAACACTAACTGAACCTCACTATGGAAGCCTAAACACTAACTGAACACTAACTGAACCTCACTATGGAAGCCTCAACACTAACTGAACGTCACTATGGAAGCCTAAACACTAACTGAACCTCACTATGGAAACCTCAACACTTACTGAACCTCACTATGGAAGACTCAACACTAACTGAACCTCACTATGGAAACCTCAACACTAACTGAACCTCACTATGGAAACCTCAACACACTAACTGAACACTAACTGAACCTCACTATTGAAGCCTCAACACTAACTGAACCTCACTATGGAAGCCTAAACACTAATTGAACCTCACTATGGAAGCCTCAACACTAACTGAACGTCACTATGGAAGCCTAAACACTAACTGAACCTCACTATGGAAACCTCAACACTTACTGAACCTCACTATGGAAGACTCAACACTAACTGAACCTCACTATGGAAACCTCAACACTTACTGAACCTCACTATGGAAGACTCAACACTAACTGAATCTCACTATGGAAATCTCAACACTTACTGAACCTCACTATGGCAGCCTCAACACTAACTGAACCTCACTATGGAAACCTCAACACTAACTGAACCTCACTATGGAAACCTCAACACACTAACTGAACACTAACTGAACCTCACTATTGAAGCCTCAACACTAACTGAACCTCACTATGGAAGCCTAAACACTAATTGAACCTCACTATGGAAGCCTAAACACTAACTGAATGTCACTATGGAAGCCTAAACACTAACTGAAACTCACCATGGAAGCCTAAACACTAACTGAACCTCACTATGGAAGACTCAACACTAACTGAACCTCACTATGGAAGCCTCAACACTAACTGAACCTCACTATGGAAGACTCAACACTAACTGAACCTCACTATGGAAGCCTCAACACTAACTGAACCTCACTATGGCAGCCTAAACATTAACTGAAATTCAACGGCACTATGTTCTGGCCACAGCATTTGATAAGCGAGCGTTGACTGACCTATAAACTTTCAGATAAGGTTGTTTTTCCACAGGAAGTAAGTGTGATCTCTCTTCCAGTCCCAGTGGACACTGGGAAATGGAGGCGGGTGGGGGGCAGTAAATAATCCACTTCACTCAGCCAGAGTCTAGATATGCTAATAAAAATGCTAATGTGTGTTTATGGGGAGAGGCGATCGTTCACAGATGCTGTGCCCCATCGCTGCCAGGAAGCCCAGAGCCCAGCCCCTCTCTGTTTTTTTAAATTTAACTAGGCAAGTCAGTTAAGAACAAATTCTTATTTACAATGATGGCCTACCCCGGCCAAACCCTAACCCGGACGACGCTGGGCCAATTGTGCGCCGCTATATGGGACTCCCAATCACAGTCGGTTGTGATATAGCCTGGAATCAAACCAGAGTCTGTATTGACGCCTCTAGCACTGAGATGCAGTGCCTTAGACCGCTGTGCCACTCGGGAGCAATGCAGAGAAACAGTCCATGGTATCGGCTAACAACACCTCATTTACTTTATGACTCCCCACAGCTGGGCTGGTATCAGTCATAAAGGGGTGGGGAGGGGAGGTTGGGGTGAGGAGGTGGGAAAAGTGAATTGGAGGAGAGGGGGGAGAGCATAGTAAACAACCTCTTCCAGAAGAGGGGATTTCCTGTAGGGTTCAACCAGGGTCAGGGTGTAGTAGAACCTCAGACTGCATCCCAAATGATACCCTATATTCCTTATTCCTGGGACAAAATAGGTTGTCATTTGAGACTTTCCCACAGCGACACCCCAGTCTTTACCCCTTACCCACACATGTACAGTATTTATCTCCACCCAACAGCATGAATGATCCAGAGTTGCTTTGCTTTCTTAAGAGTTTTGTCCAATCAACAATCTCAGAGAAGAATCGGAACTAGAGTCTAAGACAGCAAATCAGGAGAGTGGGGAGAGGTTTACGGATATTGATATTGACCTGCTGAAATCCATCAATGAAAGGCTTGCCAAACTTGATATATTGGATATACTACGAGAGGACACCAATGCATTATGTGCCTGTCTAGAATTCAGCCAATGTCAGATTGATGATCTAAGGAAAGAGAACACGGAACTGAAAGGTACTGTAGACTCTTCATGGCAAGGTGGAGGTGGTGCAAAGGGAGAACAAACAACTTAAAGAAACCTTGCTTGATGTACAGTGTCGATCAATGTGGGACAATCTAATCTTTTCAGGGATACTGGAGAATGACAACAGCAGAAGCTGTGAGGACACTATCCGAGACTTCAGGTCAACTCAACTGAAACTGCCCACTGACGTTGTGCGTAATGTCACTTTCTCCAGAGTCCATAGAATGGGTAAGGCCAAATGTTTTGAACATTTTAAGCAAAAGGAAATGGCGAAGAGCAGGGGCAGAGAACTCAGAAACATTTTGGAATGAATGATCACTTCCCCACGGAGATCAATGAAAAGGAGAAAAAAACTGAATCCCATCATGAAAGAAAAGCGTTGCCTGAACCAATGAGTCTCCTTGGTGATGGATAAACTTTACATCAACGGGCAACTATATTGGGACTCTAGAGTAACTCCCTGGCTATTCTAATCCAACTATATCAGGACTCTAGAGTAACTGCCTGGCTATTTTAATTCAACTATATCAGGACAGGAATAGGAATGGAGTTGGTGTAGCTCTGTACATTCAGAATCATATACTTTTAAGAGGAGGGGTGACCTTAATGTATGTCAAATAGAGGCAGCCATATTGGTAGGATGTGTGTATAGACCTCCTAGCTCTAAGGTGTCCTATCTGGATGACTTATGCACTTAGTTTGACCAGGCCACAGATAGTAACAGAAATGTATTTATCTTGGATGATTTTAATATAAATTGGAAGGATCATAATAATTCAAATAGAACTAAATTGATAAGATATGCCGAGAGTTGTGGTTTGAAACAACAGGTTAATGATACTACTAGATCATCAACTAAGTTAGGTCACCGTTCAGACATGTGCATTGATCTGATCTCCTGTAATATACCTTTGCCATGGTTAAAAGCCAGATCAATGCCAGTGGGCTGGACAGACCATAATATTGTGACCATAACCATGAACACCAAGGTTCCAAATAAACCCCCAAGGATTGTGGTCAAGAGAAATGTTAAGACATTTAATCATGAGCTATTTCAAAATGATTTGGCTGCTGTACCCTGGGAGCTGATTTATCTAGAGGATGATTTAAATCACGCTACAGAATGTTTTATTGATTTGCTCACTGAGGTAATGGACCATCATGCCCCAATAAGAAAGAGGACAGTTGAGGATTGTCCATCTCCATGGATTGATGATGAACTGGGTGAGGCATTTTCTCAAAGAAATATGGAAAAATGTCTTAGCAGCCAAATCTAAACTAGAAATTGGTTAACAGAATTATAGAACACTACGCAATTATGCAGTTAAACTAAATCATAAGACATTTCTTTTTTACAAAAATGCTTTTATTGTTGTAAAAACTATTCAAAAAAGGTATAGAACACAGTGAAAGGCTTACTTGGTACATCTATTTCATCATGTCCATCTAGTGTGGAGGTTGACGGGAGAACAATAACATAACCAGCTGATATTACCTCATTACCCGATGGTAAATCTACATGTTATGATCTTATGGACAATGTTTTACTTCACTATGCTGCTCCCCAGATTGCAACTCCACTGAAATACATATTTAATCGGTCACTGAAAAAGCGGACATTTCCAAATGTTTGGAAGCATGCTAAACTGTGTGCGATCCTGAAAGACAGCAAAGAATCCATTACTCCTGCCAATAGTCAACCAATCAGTCTACTCCCTTCACTCAGTAAGATATTGGAGGGTATTGTGAGTAGACAAATATAGGAGTACATGGAGAAAAAGGATCTGATCACAGCCAATCATCATGCTTATCGCACAAACCATTCTACTACCACTGCATTGGTTGACATGACTGACCAGTGGCTCAATGTTATGGATAATGGCAGGTTTGTGGGTGTACTATTTTTAGATTTTAGTGCAGCACTTGATTTAGTGGATCATAAAATCATTTTGACAATATTAATGCATTATGGTTTTAAGGAGGCAGCATTGAATTGGGTACAGTCATATTTAACTGACATGCTGCAGCGAGCTGCCTTGGGCCACTTCTTTACTTAGTATACCAACGACCTTGAAGCTCAAGCTACTATATTTGCAGATGATACTACAATTCATACAGCAATACAATCGGTTCAACAGGTACAGAAAGCTCTACAAGTAGATCTGTGAAATATCAGGGAGTGGGTTTGCCGGAACAAACTTGTTTTGAACACCATGAAAACCAAGGTTATGTTGGCCTGTTCCACCAGGAAAGGCCAACACAGCATGGGATACATTTAAGCTTGGGGGGGGGCGGAGTACAACTTGAGGAAGTGGCAGAAACCAAACTACTAGGATTGCAGCTAGACAACTGCTTATCATGGTCGTCTCAAAGCATTAATTGGGAGTCAGGTGAACTATTGTTCTGTGGTCTGGGAAAATGCATCAGCAAGTTAAATTAGGAGGATGCAGATAGTACAGAACAAAGCAGCAAGGATTGTTTGATGGTGGAGATATGGTTCTTCTGTTGTAGTCATGCACAATGCTCTTGGTTGGTCATCAATCAACAAGATAATTGAAAAAAGACATGCTTATTTTATTTCCTAATATACACCATTTAAAACAGCCAAACTCTATTCATAACAGTATTCAGTTAGTAAGAGACAGTCATTCAGTAAATACTAGGAATAGATTGTCCACCATCTGTGTTATCCAGACAGTAAAGAAAAGTAGACAAAATACAATTTCAATTCAAATTAATAAAGAAATTGAATAACTTATCTGAGCAAACCAGAAACCTTTCAATATATAAATTCAAATAATACTTTAAAATCATTTAAATATAATACATTGGAAGGTTGTGCAGGACTACGGTAGATGAAGGAATCAATCTATCTTTTCAGATTGTTCGAATATTTATCTGGTCAACATGTCCGTGTATTATGTCTGTTTCTAACAGTGTGTTATATGTGAAAATGTGATCGTAATTTAAATTGTATTTTAATGTTTAAGGAATCCTGGAAGATTAGTCCAAATGAGGACTAAAAGAGATCCTAATCAAATATAATAAAATCAAAACCCTCACATCTAACCAATGTGATTCATACACAGACACACAAACACAGTTTCCCGGAGTTGACTTCCATTACAAATGACTGCGTAGTAAGCGTTCATCAAATAAAGCTGCATTTAGTCCAACTGAATTAGAAACTAATCATAGACTTTAGAGAGATATTTCTGCAGACTGTCTATCTTTTCTCTCCTCTCCAACGGTACAGTGTGCAGCTCTGCCTCCGACCCAGAGGGAATACTTCACTAACTCAACTTTAGCTGCTGCTGCTGCTGCTGCTGCTATCTCCGCCAGACGAGACGGGAGCAGTAAGCGTCAAGCGGGGAGCGGCGCGGTGGGTTTGTCTCTATGGTAATTAGCTCTTATGTGTAAGCATAATTCCCCGTCCATGCTACGTTCCTCGCCACTGCACTCTCAGCACGGATGAGAGGGTAAAAGGAAAGGAGGAGAGGATGAGAGAGGAGGAGTGGAGAAGAGGAGAGAAGGGCGACAACAGAGAGAAACAGCTGAGTAATTCCGCTGTACATTCCGGGGGCTCTTTAGGGATTCCCCCCAGATTCAGGGAATCCCCTGAGGTTGATGTTTGATTGACAGGTCTGTCTGAGAGCATCTATTACAAGGAATATTAGAATGGTGAAGAGAAGGAATACAGTTATATCATCTTACAACTGTTCTAAATGACACCGAACAAAAATAAAAACGCATCATGCCACAAATTCAAAGATTTTACTGAGTTACAGTTCACATAAGGAAAATTTAAATAAATAAATTAGGCCCTAATCAATGGATTTCACATGACTGGGAATATGACTGGGATACGCATCTGTTGGTCAGAGATAGCTTAAAAAAAGGTAGTGACGTGGATCAGAAAACCAGTCAGTATCTTGTGTGACCACCGTTTGCCTCATGCAGCTCAACATAGCGTTGATCAGCCTATTGATTGTGGCCTGTGGAATGTTGTCCCATTCCTCTTCAATGGCTGTGCAAAGTTTCTGGATATTGGCGGGAACTGGAAATCATGCTAAAAGATGAGGTGATGGCGGTGGATGAATGGCATGGCAATGGGCCTCAGGGTCTCGTCATGGTATCTCTTTGCATTCAAATTGCCATCGATAAAATTATATTATGTTTGTTGTCTGTAGTTTATGCCTGCCCATACCATAACCTCACCGCCACCATGACTCACTCTGTTCACAGCATTGCCATACACGCTGTCTGCCATCTGCCCAGAACAGTTTAATCTGGGATCAATCTGTGAAGAGCACACTTCTCCAGTATGCCAGTGGCCACCGAAGATGAGCACTTGCCCACTGAAGTTGGTTACCACGCCGAACTGCAGTCAGGTCAAGACCCTGGTGAGGAAGTCGAGCATGCAGATGAACATCCCTGAGACGGTTTCTGACAGTTTGTTTGTGCAACAGTTTGTTTGTTCTTCGGTTGTGCAAACCCACAGTTTCATCAGCTGTCCGGTTGGCTGGTCTCAGACCATCCCGCAGGTGAAGAAGCCGGATGTGGCGGTCCTGGGCTTGCGTGGTTACAAGTGGTCTGCGGTTGTGAGGCCGGTTGGACGTACTGCCAAATTCTCTAAAACGACTTATGGTGTGAACATTTACATTAAATTCTCTGGCAACAGCTCTGGTGGACATTCCTGCAGTCAGCATGCCAATTGCACGCTCCCCCAAAACTGGAGACATCTGTGGCATTGTGTTGTAGGACAAAACTGCACATTTTGGAGTGGCCTTTCATTGTCCCCAGCACAAGGTGCACCTCTGTAATGATCAGGCTGTTTAATCAGCTTCTTGATATGCCACAAATGTCAGGTGGATGGATTATCTTGGCAAAGGAGAAATGGTCACTGACAGGGATGTAAACAAATTTGTGCACAAAATTTGAGAAAATAAGCTTTCTGTGCGTATGGAATTTTTTGGGGATCTTTTATATCAGCTCATTAAACATGGGACCAACAATTTACATGTTGCGTTTATATTTTGGTTCAGTGTCTTTTGATTCTGATTCATTTGAGAAAATGCCAGTATTACACTCACATTCACAGGCACACACACACGCACGCACGCACGCACGCACGCACACATACACAGAGACAGGAGGCCTGTCAGGAAACAAAGCAGTCCATTATCATGTTGAGGCAGACACTTGTATTAGCATCCTGCCTCCTGCCTCCTGCCTGCCTGCAGCCCCCAGTCTTCACTAGTCTACTGACAGCAGGGGGCAGGCCAGGGTGGACAGAACACTTGACTTCAGACTGTGAGCTGGTTTGTGTCTGTCAGTTTTTTCAGCTTAACCCATCCATTGCACACCCCCCCCCCCCCCCCCCCCCCCCCACACACACACACACACACACACACACACACACACACACACACACACACACACACAGACACACACACAGCGTTGGTGCTTTATCCCTGTATGCTTTAATTAGTTGACCTCAGGCTCCAGTTCAGCCAATTTATCACCCCATTGTGTTGATTAACACACACACACACACACACACACAGACACGCGCACGCAGACACACGCACACACAGACACACAAATCTCCAATCATGCTCTGTTGACCCCTGCTGTGTCTATCCACTGACCCCGAGTCAAACCTTCAACAGAACACAGAGAAGATAGTTGGAGGGAGAGGAGGACTGACGGAGTGAAGATAGGAGGAGAGGAGGAGAGATGTGAAGTGTGTCAGAGTGTTTTGTAGGGAGGTAGGCTCAACCGTAGTCTCCTGCTCTCTCCTCCTCCTCCTCTCTGTTCTCCTCAGTCAAGCGGGTTTAACTGAGCCAGCTAAGCATGGCTAAACTGCAGAGAGAAACACAATACCGTAGAGATTATACTACCTCACAGTAATATCTCAATCACCTAATAGCAGTGAGACACAGAGAGGGAGGGAGAGAGAGGGGGATGTAATGAAGAGGACATGGAATAAAAAGAGGAAGAGGAAGAGATAAAAGGGATGAAGGGTGGGAGGTAGCACAAAGAGAGAGGGGTGGGAATGGATAGAGACAATGAATGAAAGCAGGGAAAAGAAAAGCTGAAGTGTTTTCTCGTTGGAGTCAATCATGCCTCTCTTTGTCTCTGGCCAGCCATTGCAGAACTATAACACTTGTCTGAATTGGAAATGCTAGAGAGCAAACGCTTAGTAAAAAGTACCCTTGGAGTGAGACCACAGGCCTGGGCTGGGCCTGGTCGAAAGTCTGTGTGACTATTTTTATCATTTTTATCCTGGCTTCCCTCGCTCTCTCTCTCTCTCTCTCTCCATCTCTCTCTGACTGTCTCTCTCTCTCTCTCTCTGACTGTCCCTCTCTCTGACTTCTCTCTCTCTCCCGACCCCTATCTCTCTCTCTCGCTCTTTCTCTCTCTCTCGCTCTATTTATCTATCTCTCCCTCTCTCCTTAACCAGACAGTCAATTAGGAGCCCTTCTCCACTAACAGTGTGGATGACCTTCATATAGAGCCATGATGAGGCTGGGCTATAAGACCTACACTGTACCAGAGGGCTATTTCAGGGCCCCAAGGCCTCTACACACACACACACACACACACACACACACACACACACACACACACACACACACACACACACACACACACACACACACACACACACACACACACACACACACCACCTAAAGTGTTTGGTCTGCAATTGAAGAGGTCTGGTTAAGGCACCAGTTCCTCTGTATCTCAGCACAAACTGTTAGAATTTTTGTCAACGTATTGTGACGTGAAATCTAAGTGGAAACCTTGGATTTGAAAGAATTATCAACTGCTGTTTAGAGAGTGGAATTTCAACCACAGGATTATGTCATCATCTCATCTATCACTCCAGTGTTAAATTTGCTAAATTGTAATTACTTCGCTACTATGGCCTATTTATTGCCTTACCTCCTCATGACATTTGCACACACTGTACATAGACTTTCTTTTTTTCGATTGTGTTATTTGACTGTACGCTTGTTTATTCCATGTGTAACACTGTGTTGTTGTTTGTATCGCACTGCTTTGCTTTATCTTGGCCAGGTCGCAGTTGTAAATGACAACTTGTTCTCAACTAGCTTACCTGGTTAAATAAAGGTGAAATAAAAAAACAAAAAATAAAATCATGGTAACCACATTTTAACATAGACAAACCTTGGATAAAATATGTTGAATTTATACCTTTAATGTATCACCAGATCTTCAATGCTAAATTGATCAATCTAGAGCTATTTTTTGCTCTCCCATCCAGGGTTATAACCAAGCCCAGCCCTGCTTAGCTATGATACTTGTCTCTGACAATGTGCAATCATGAGAATAAATGTTGAGAGATCTCTACTAAATATATTTACTGTTGCTATCAAAGTCATTCCAAAGGGTAGGTTTAACAGAGTAAATTAAATGTACCCATACTTTATCACTCATATATCATCAATGATGCTATTTAAGACTATATAGCATTTGCAAAGTCATCAACAGCTATTGTTTCAATTCAACCCAGGATTCACATGAAATAGACAGAACATAGGCCCAGGGCCGGTCCTTGCCATTCTGCAGCCCTAGGTGAGACCAAAAAATGCTCCCATGCAAAACTAGAATAGTCCCATTAAGAAAGATGATGTTGGAAAGACGTCTAAAAGACTAAAAAGACGTTGAGGTTCAATTTAGGTCCTGAATGAAAGGTGAAAAGGCATCTTTTCCGAACGTTGAAAATACGTACTTTGCGGACGTTGAAATCAGGTTCATTTTCAGTTCGGAATGAAAATTGAAAATATACATTTTCCGGATGTTAAAAATAGGTATTTTCCAGACGTTAAAAATATGTATTTTCCGGATGTTGAAATCACGTTTATATTTGGTTCTGAATCAAAATTGAAAATAATTATTTTTGGGGCCAAATCAAGGCTGTCCAGAACGAACAAAATCTGAACCAAAATCTGACCAAAAAACATTGTCCATGGATGTGGAAATCAAGGCTGGTCCGAACTGCACCAAAAAAAACATTAAAAAGGCACTGGCGTCAGTCCATGCTTACTGAGGTGAAATTGAATGTTATGAATGCCCATCTACAGTATGTGGTAAGCCTACCGTTTATAAAACACCAAAAAAAGACGTCCAAAAGACGACGCCTCTTGCTTACTGGGGTGTAGCCTACCATGTTAGCCCACAACGGAATTTTATGAATTCCCATCCATGTGGTAGGCCCACCATTTGTAAAACAGGCTGTTGCATTGGCTTTGTTAGTCCTGACTTATCAATTTGGCTATTGAAGCTCTGAATATCAGCTACCCAACTTTATCAGGAGTTATTGTGAGCCTATTTGCAGTGTGTTTACACAGCGGGAAATGAAAAAGTATTTTCTTTTTCGCTATTATCAGCTTGTCAAAAATGTACAGATACAAACTTGAAACCAATGATCATGACAAAGGGTGAAACTCCTGGACAACAGTTGTGATTGTTCATTCCATATTGTCCATTTTACTTTGACCTGTCCTGTTTTTAAGACATGTTGTTTATTGGGTGGCATTTTAGGTTAAGCTATGTGATGTAAAAAGTGTCTTAGGTTAGGCTATTTAATAGGAGAAACCAGCATGACGTAAAAAGTGTCCATCTCATTGCATTTTCATACATTTTATCTCCAGCCTGTAGGCTACAGAAAAGGCCACATACTCTTTCTACCATATCCTATATCTGCTACATGATTTACAGTGCATTCGGAAAGTATTCAGACCCCTTGACTTTTTCCACATTTTGTTACGTTACAGCCTTGTTCTAAAAGGGATTGGGGAAAAAATCCAGATCAATCTATACACAATACCCCATTATGACAAAGCAAAAATAAGTTTAGAAACTGAAATATAACATTTACATAAGTATTCAGACCCTTTACTCAGTACTTTGTTGAAGCACCTTTGGCAGTGATTACAGCCTTGAGTCTTCTTGGGTATGACCCTACAAGCTTGGCACACATGTATTTGAGGAGTTTCTCCCATTCTTCTCTGCAGATCCTCTCAAGCTCTGTCAGGTTGGATGGGGAGCGTCTCTGCACAGCTATTTTCAGGTCTCTCCAGAGATGTTCGATCGGGTTCAAGTCCGGAAGCCACTCCTGTATTGGCTTGGCTGTGTGCTTAGGGTCATTATCCTGTAGGAAGGTGAACCTTCATCCCAGTCTGAGGTCCTTAGTGCTCTGGAGCAGGTTTTCATCAAAGAGCTCTCTGGCCACTCTACCATAAAGGCCTGATTGGTGGAGTGCTACAGAGAGGGTTGTCCTTCTGGAAGGTTCTCCCATCTCCACAGAGGAACTATGGAGATCTGTCAGAGTGACCATTGGGTTCTTGGTCACCTCCCTGACCAAGGCCCTTCTACCCCGATTGCTCAGTTTGGCCGGGCGGCCAGCTCTAGGAAGTCTTGGTGGTTCCAAACTTCTTCCATTTAAGAATGATGGAGGCCACTGTGTTCTTGGGGACCTTCAATGCTAGAGAAATGTTTTGGTACCTTTCCCCAGATCTGTGATACAACAAAGTGGGCACTGCTTATCACAAGACAGCATCAACGCTCACGTAAAAAGCCCTTATGCCCCTGGTTGAGAGAAATTGTCATTGTTTTGGGGCAGAATTATGTGAGGTTTTATGTGTTGTTGTTGGTGTTGCCTAATGAGCGGGACAGCCATCTGTTTCAAGGTCTGGTTGGTTAAAAATGTATGATATTTAGTGTCTTTAATTTAATAACTTTAATTCCAGTTTGTCTACAAATTAATAATTATGTTGGATTCCCATCTCCATCTCAACCCAAAATCTATGTTAGAGAACAGGACTGACTACATTTAGCAGACATTCTTATTCAGAGCAACTTACAGGAGTAATTTTGATTAAGTGCCTTGCTCAAAGGTACATTGATAGATATTTCATCTAGTCGGCTCTAGGATTTGAACCAGCAACCTTTCAGTTACTGGTCCAACGCTCTTAACCGCTAGGCTACCTGCCGCCCTACGACTCAATCAAATCAAACTTTATTTTTTAAATCAAATCAAATTTCATTTAAAGTACATTAAAAGTTTGATTTGATTTAGTCCTGTTCTTTAACTTAGATTTTTGGTTCAGATGGATACGTGAATCCAACTTAACAATTACTCATTTGTAGACAAACTGGAATTAAACTAGCCAAGCAGAAGATCCATCTCCTTCAAATGTTGATATTTGGTTGGTTTGACAACCAAACACAATTCATTATCTCATTTGAAATACTGTCACGCTCGTCGTACGAACTGGAAGCATACTCACACACACACACACACACACACACACACACACACACCACCTAAAGTGTTTGGTCTGCAATTGAAGAGGTCTGGTTAAGGCACCAGTTCCTCTGTATCTCAGCACAAACTGTTAGAATTTTTGTCAACGTATTGTGACGTGAAATCTAAGTGGAAACCTTGGATTTGAAAGAATTATCAACTGCTGTTTAGAGAGTGGAATTTCAACCACAGGATTATGTCATCATCTCATCTATCACTCCAGTGTTAAATTTGCTAAATTGTAATTACTTCGCTACTATGGCCTATTTATTGCCTTACCTCCTCATGACATTTGCACACACTGTACATAGACTTTCTTTTTTTCGATTGTGTTATTTGACTGTACGCTTGTTTATTCCATGTGTAACACTGTGTTGTTGTTTGTATCGCACTGCTTTGCTTTATCTTGGCCAGGTCGCAGTTGTAAATGACAACTTGTTCTCAACTAGCTTACCTGGTTAAATAAAGGTGAAATAAAAAAACAAAAAATAAAATCATGGTAACCACATTTTAACATAGACAAACCTTGGATAAAATATGTTGAATTTATACCTTTAATGTATCACCAGATCTTCAATGCTAAATTGATCAATCTAGAGCTATTTTTTGCTCTCCCATCCAGGGTTATAACCAAGCCCAGCCCTGCTTAGCTATGATACTTGTCTCTGACAATGTGCAATCATGAGAATAAATGTTGAGAGATCTCTACTAAATATATTTACTGTTGCTATCAAAGTCATTCCAAAGGGTAGGTTTAACAGAGTAAATTAAATGTACCCATACTTTATCACTCATATATCATCAATGATGCTATTTAAGACTATATAGCATTTGCAAAGTCATCAACAGCTATTGTTTCAATTCAACCCAGGATTCACATGAAATAGACAGAACATAGGCCCAGGGCCGGTCCTTGCCATTCTGCAGCCCTAGGTGAGACCAAAAAATGCTCCCATGCAAAACTAGAATAGTCCCATTAAGAAAGATGATGTTGGAAAGACGTCTAAAAGACTAAAAAGACGTTGAGGTTCAATTTAGGTCCTGAATGAAAGGTGAAAAGGCATCTTTTCCGAACGTTGAAAATACGTACTTTGCGGACGTTGAAATCAGGTTCATTTTCAGTTCGGAATGAAAATTGAAAATATACATTTTCCGGATGTTAAAAATAGGTATTTTCCAGACGTTAAAAATATGTATTTTCCGGATGTTGAAATCACGTTTATATTTGGTTCTGAATCAAAATTGAAAATAATTATTTTTGGGGCCAAATCAAGGCTGTCCAGAACGAACAAAATCTGAACCAAAATCTGACCAAAAAACATTGTCCATGGATGTGGAAATCAAGGCTGGTCCGAACTGCACCAAAAAAAACATTAAAAAGGCACTGGCGTCAGTCCATGCTTACTGAGGTGAAATTGAATGTTATGAATGCCCATCTACAGTATGTGGTAAGCCTACCGTTTATAAAACACCAAAAAAAGACGTCCAAAAGACGACGCCTCTTGCTTACTGGGGTGTAGCCTACCATGTTAGCCCACAACGGAATTTTATGAATTCCCATCCATGTGGTAGGCCCACCATTTGTAAAACAGGCTGTTGCATTGGCTTTGTTAGTCCTGACTTATCAATTTGGCTATTGAAGCTCTGAATATCAGCTACCCAACTTTATCAGGAGTTATTGTGAGCCTATTTGCAGTGTGTTTACACAGCGGGAAATGAAAAAGTATTTTCTTTTTCGCTATTATCAGCTTGTCAAAAATGTACAGATACAAACTTGAAACCAATGATCATGACAAAGGGTGAAACTCCTGGACAACAGTTGTGATTGTTCATTCCATATTGTCCATTTTACTTTGACCTGTCCTGTTTTTAAGACATGTTGTTTATTGGGTGGCATTTTAGGTTAAGCTATGTGATGTAAAAAGTGTCTTAGGTTAGGCTATTTAATAGGAGAAACCAGCATGACGTAAAAAGTGTCCATCTCATTGCATTTTCATACATTTTATCTCCAGCCTGTAGGCTACAGAAAAGGCCACATACTCTTTCTACCATATCCTATATCTGCTACATGATTTACAGTGCATTCGGAAAGTATTCAGACCCCTTGACTTTTTCCACATTTTGTTACGTTACAGCCTTGTTCTAAAAGGGATTGGGGAAAAAATCCAGATCAATCTATACACAATACCCCATTATGACAAAGCAAAAATAAGTTTAGAAACTGAAATATAACATTTACATAAGTATTCAGACCCTTTACTCAGTACTTTGTTGAAGCACCTTTGGCAGTGATTACAGCCTTGAGTCTTCTTGGGTATGACCCTACAAGCTTGGCACACATGTATTTGAGGAGTTTCTCCCATTCTTCTCTGCAGATCCTCTCAAGCTCTGTCAGGTTGGATGGGGAGCGTCTCTGCACAGCTATTTTCAGGTCTCTCCAGAGATGTTCGATCGGGTTCAAGTCCGGAAGCCACTCCTGTATTGGCTTGGCTGTGTGCTTAGGGTCATTATCCTGTAGGAAGGTGAACCTTCATCCCAGTCTGAGGTCCTTAGTGCTCTGGAGCAGGTTTTCATCAAAGAGCTCTCTGGCCACTCTACCATAAAGGCCTGATTGGTGGAGTGCTACAGAGAGGGTTGTCCTTCTGGAAGGTTCTCCCATCTCCACAGAGGAACTATGGAGATCTGTCAGAGTGACCATTGGGTTCTTGGTCACCTCCCTGACCAAGGCCCTTCTACCCCGATTGCTCAGTTTGGCCGGGCGGCCAGCTCTAGGAAGTCTTGGTGGTTCCAAACTTCTTCCATTTAAGAATGATGGAGGCCACTGTGTTCTTGGGGACCTTCAATGCTAGAGAAATGTTTTGGTACCTTTCCCCAGATCTGTGATACAACAAAGTGGGCACTGCTT
Organism: Salmo trutta; assembly: GCF_901001165.1. NCBI lineage: Eukaryota > Metazoa > Chordata > Actinopteri > Salmoniformes > Salmonidae > Salmo > Salmo trutta. The sequence goes on from NC_042968.1 coordinate 62,160,708, forward strand.
ATCACAAGACAGCATCAACGCTCACGTAAAAAGCCCTTATGCCCCTGGTTGAGAGAAATTGTCATTGTTTTGGGGCAGAATTATGTGAGGTTTTATGTGTTGTTGTTGGTGTTGCCTAATGAGCGGGACAGCCATCTGTTTCAAGGTCTGGTTGGTTAAAAATGTATGATATTTAGTGTCTTTAATTTAATAACTTTAATTCCAGTTTGTCTACAAATTAATAATTATGTTGGATTCCCATCTCCATCTCAACCCAAAATCTATGTTAGAGAACAGGACTGACTACATTTAGCAGACATTCTTATTCAGAGCAACTTACAGGAGTAATTTTGATTAAGTGCCTTGCTCAAAGGTACATTGATAGATATTTCATCTAGTCGGCTCTAGGATTTGAACCAGCAACCTTTCAGTTACTGGTCCAACGCTCTTAACCGCTAGGCTACCTGCCGCCCTACGACTCAATCAAATCAAACTTTATTTTTTAAATCAAATCAAATTTCATTTAAAGTACATTAAAAGTTTGATTTGATTTAGTCCTGTTCTTTAACTTAGATTTTTGGTTCAGATGGATACGTGAATCCAACTTAACAATTACTCATTTGTAGACAAACTGGAATTAAACTAGCCAAGCAGAAGATCCATCTCCTTCAAATGTTGATATTTGGTTGGTTTGACAACCAAACACAATTCATTATCTCATTTGAAATACTGTCACGCTCGTCGTACGAACTGGAAGCATACTCGGACCAATGTGCAGCGTGATCTGGGTTCTACATATTTTATTTAAGTGAAACGCACAAAACAAGAAAGAATAGACTATACGTGATGCTCAAGCAGTGCTCATAGGCAACTACACAGAAACAAGATCCCACAAAGACAGGTGGGAAAAATAACTACTTAAATATGATCCCCAATTAGAGACAACGATTACCAGCTGCCTCTAATTGGGAATCATACAAAACCCCAAAATAGAAAAAGAAACTAGAACACAACATAGACATAGATATACTAGATCACACCCTAGTCATGCCCTGACCTACTACACCATAGAGAAACAATGGCTCTCTATGGTCAGGGCGTGACAAATACAATAAATAGCCTATTAACTTGTCGACATGTTAATAAATGATATGTTGGATTCCCGTCTCCAACTCAACCAAATATACAAGTACAAATATGGGATTAAGCCAGTGGCTCAGATGGAACTATCCATGCAGTAGATACATCTACTTTAAATGTTGGTATTTGGTTGAGTTGTCAACCAAACACAATTCTATATTACTTTCGTAATGAAGCAAATAGCCTAAAGTTAAGGCTCTCTTACAAACGTAAAATGAGTAACACATCCATGGCCAACTCCAATGGCGACAGTTAGTCTTACTGGGGTCCAACATTACAGATGAAAAACTTTACAACTTTACAATAGAGTGTGTGTGCATCTATCAGTTATACATACATGTCAGTACATACACACAACAAGTAGGTCACAAGGTGGAAAGGTGTTGCACCGTGAGGTGTTGCTTTATTTGTATTTTTGAACCAGGTTTGCTGTTTACTTACGCTATACAAGATGGAAGGGAGTGCCATGCACTCATGGCTCTGTATAATACTGTACATTTCCTTGAATTTGTTCTGGACCTGGAGACTGTGAAAATACCCCTGGTGGCATGTCTGGTGGGGTAAGTGTGTGTGTCAGAGCTGTGTGTAAGTTGAATATGCAAACAATTTGGAATTTCCAACACATTAATATTTCTTATAAAAACAAGAAGTGACGGAGTAGGTCTTTCCTCAACTCTTAGCCAAGAGAGATTGGCATGCGTAGTATTAATATTAGCCCTCTGATTACAATGAAGAGCAAGACGTTCAGCTCTGTTCTGGGCCAGCTGCAGCTTTCTTTGCAGCACTTGTGTGTGGTGTCAAAAAAGCACAGAATCTATTTTTTACAGACAGACCTCTCCCCATCTTTACAACCATTGAATCTATATGTGTTGAACATGACAGTTTACAATCTAAGGTAACACCAAGTAATTTAGTCTCCACAACTTGTTCAACATCCACACCATTCATTACCAGATTCAGCTGAGGTCAAGAACTTGATTTATCTCATCGTGATTATTGTCCAGAAAAATGTCGCCGGAGTGGATGTCTGCTGTTTAACCAATTGTGCTATTTTGTGTGTTTTTTCGCATTGTTTGTAACTCATTTTGTACATAATATTGATGCTACCGTCTCTTATGACCGAAAAGAGCTTCTGGACAGCGATTACTCACCTGGAACTGGACGAATATTTTTTCTTTAATGAGTCTGACGCGAAGGATTTAATGTTGCTCCCGGACAAGGCCCAAATCTCCGTCATTCGCATGAAGAAAATAAGGAAATACAGGGGGCGCAGATCAGGGTGCCTTGTGAGAATTAGTCGGTGAGTGGGTAACAAACCTCTACAATCCATTCTATTGGCCAACGTGCAATCACTGGAGAATAAACTGAATGAGCTCCATTCGAGACTATCCTTCCAACGGGACATTAAAAACTGTAATATTTTATGTCTCACAGTGTCGTGGCTGAACGACGACACGGATAACAAACAGTTGGCTGGGTTTTCCGTGCATCGGCAGGACAGAACAGCTACGTCCGGTAAAACAAGAGGTGGGAGTGTGTGTCTATTTGTCAATAACATATGATGCATGATGTCTAATATTAAGGTAGTCTTGAGGTATTGCTTGCCTGAGGTAGAGTACCATATGATAAGCTGTTGACCACACTATCAACCAGGAGTGTTTTCATCTATATTCTTTGTAGCCGTCTATTTACCACCGCAAACCGCTGCTGGCACTAAGAACGCACTCAACGAGCTGTGTAAGGCCATAAGCTAAAAAGAAAATGCTCATCCAGAAGCGGTGCTCCTAGTGGCCGGGGACCATAATGCAGGCAAACTTAAATCTATTTTACCTAATTTCTACCAGCATTTCACATGTGGAACCAGAGGGAAAAAAACATAGACCACTTTTACTCCACACACAGAGATGCGTACAAAGCTCTTCCTCACTCTCCATTTGGCAAATCTGACCATAATTCTATCCTCCTGATTCCTACTTTCAAGCAAAAATCTAATGCAGGAAGTAGCTGACTCGCTCAATACGGAAGTGGTCAGATGACACGGATGCTATGCTATAGGACTGTTTTGCTAGCACAGACTGGAATATGTTCCAGGATTCATCCGATGGCATTGAGGAGTATACCACCTCAGTCACCGGCTTCATCAATAAGTGCATCGATGACGTTGTCCCCACAGTGACCGTACATACATATCCCAACCAGAAGCCATGGATTACAGGCAACATCCGCACTGAGCTAAAGGCTAAAGAGGTTGCTTTCAAGGAGTGGGACACTAATCCGGACGTTTATATGAAATCCCGCTATGCCCTCAGACAAAGCATCAAACGGGCAAAGCGTCAATACAGGACTAGGATTAATTCCTACTACACTGGCTCTGACGCTCGTCGGATGTGGCAGGGCTTACAAACTATTACGGACTACAAAGGGAAACTCAGCTGAGAGCTGCCCAGTGAAGCGAGCCTACCAGACGGGCATAATGCCTTTTATGCTCACTTCGAGGCAAGCGACACTGAAGCATGCATGAGAGCACCAGCTGTTCCGGAAGACTCTGTGGGTCAAGCTCTCCATAGCCGATGTGAGCAAGACCTTTAAGCAAGTCAACATTCACAAGGCTGTGGGGCCAGACGGATTACCAGGAGGTGTACTCAGAGCATGCACGGACTAACTGGAAAGTGTCTTCACTGATATTTTCAACCTCTCCCTGACCGAGTCTGTAATACCTACATGTTTCAAGCAGACACCATAGTCCCTGTGCCCAAGAAAAGGAAGGTAACCTGCCTAAATGACTATCGCCTCATTGCACAAACGCCTGTAGCCAGGAAGTGCTTTGAAAGTCTGGTCATGGCTTACATCAACCCCATCATCCCGGAAACCCTAGACCCCCTCCATTTGTATACCGTCCCAACAGATACATAGATGATACAATCTCAATCGCACTCCATACTGCCCTTTCCCACCTGGACAAAAGGAACACCTATGTGAGAATGCTGTTCATTGACTACAGCTCAGCATTCAACACCATAGTGTTCACGAAGCTCATCACTAAGCTAAGGACCATGGGACTAAACACCTCCCTCTGCAATAGGATCCTGGACTTCCTGACGGGCCGCCCCCAGTTGTAAAAGGTAGGCAACAACACATCTGCCACGCTGATCCTCAACACGGGGGCACCTCAGGGGTGCGTGCTTAGTCTCCTCCTATACTCCCTGTTCACTCACGACTGCGTGGCCAAGCACGACTCCAACACCATCATTAAGTTTGCTGACGAGACAACGGTGGTAGGCCTGATCACAGACAATGATGAGACAGTCTATAGGGAGGAGGTCAGAGACTTGGCAGTGTGGTGCCAGGTCGAAAAGGTTCCTTAATAGCTTCTACCCCCAAGCCATAAGACTGCTGAACAATTAATCAAATGGCCACTTGGACTATTTGCATTGACACCCCCTTTTGTTTTTACACTGCTGCTACCTGCTGTTTATTATCGATGTTTGGTCACTTTAACCCTACCTACATGTACAAATTACCTCAACTAACCTGTACCCCCGCACACTGACTCGGTACCGGTCCCCCCTGTATATATAGCCTCATTACTGCTATTTTATTGTGTTCTTTTTTGAAAAATTATTATTATATGTTTTGGCACACCTGTATTTGGGGAGTTTCGCACATTCTTCTCTGCATTTCCTCTCAAGCCCTGTCAGGTTGGGTGAGTGAGTGTGTTGCTGCAGAAATAAATAGGGCTGTGCTCAAAAATAAAATAAAAGTATAGAAGTGTTTTTCATTCTGAGCACCTGCCCCCTGAATTTCAAACAAATATTACCCAATTATCCTCTTTGAAATGACTTGGTGATGAATTGGTGTGCGCAGTGGGTGGTTTCTCTGTTTCTTTAGAGTGAGTCACCGTTACCTCAGATAGGATGATGAGGAAGATGACATGTTAACTGCATCTGGGTTTATGTGGCCTTGGAATTCATAGTTCTGTAGACACTAACAACATACACACTGCTCCCTAGTGCGGAAGGAAAGGAAACACCTCTTACTCAGGTATACAAATAGCTGGTGGGTATGGAACACCATTTGGGTCTTTACATGTTAAAAAAAAGATTATTGTCAAATAACACTATTTCACGCGTTAAATAAGCTTTTAATTTGACACGTCAAATAACCCAATTCTATTAGAATGTTGTGTGTGCTGAATTTGCACGTGTAAGCCAAGCGCCGCCACTATCAGTAGCACTGTCAAAGCTGTACAAAAAAGTCTGCAAACAGGAACACACTGGCCACGAACGATGTGTTTTCAATACCGTGATGGTAATAAGGCATTATTTGTTTGACCGCAACTTCTGTGGTAGCTAGCTTTAGCTAGCCCCAATACATCCAGCCTGAAAACAATGGCCAGTAGAAACTGCAGTCACTTGACACGCAAAGACCAAAACGGCGTCCCATAGGTGGCATGATAACTCAGCATGCTCGAACGCAATGAGAATACAGTTGTAAATGGCATCCAATGTCCTCACTGCCCCTGTTTCTACTAGGGCTGGGAATTGCCAGGTACCTTAAGATATGATATTATCACGATACTTAGGCCGATACGATATGTATTGCGATTCTCACGATTATCACGATTCTACATGTATTTTGATTCGATACTGTGATTTAATTGTGATTCGATATTCCAAACATATTGCTCACCATTGAGTGCATTTGGAAAGTATTCAGACCCCTTGACTTTTCCCACATTTTGTTACGTTACATGCTTATTCTAAAATTGATGAAATACATTTTTTATCATAAATCTACACACAATACGCCATAATGACAAAGCGAAAACAGGTTTTCAGATTTATTCAACTTAAAAAACAGAAATACCTTATTCAGACCCTTTACAACGAGACTCGAAATTGAGCTCAGGTGCATCCTGTTCCCATTGATCATCCTTGAGATGTTTCTACATCTTGATTGGAGTTCACCTTTGGTAAATTCTATTGATTGGACATGATTTGGAAAGGCACATAACTGTCTATATAAGGTGTCAGAGCAAAAACCAAGCCATGAGGTCGAAGGAATTGTCTGTAGAGCTCCGAGATAGGATTGTGTCGAGGCACAGATCTGGAGGTCCCCAAGAACACAGTGGCCTCCATCATTCTTAAATGGAAGAAGTTTGGAACCACCAAGACTCTTCCTAGAGCTGGCCGCCTGGCCAAACTGAGCAATCGGGGGAAAAGGGCCTTGATCAGGGAGGTGACCAAGAACCCTATGGTCACTCTGACAGAGCTCCAGAGTTCCTCTGTGGAGATGGGAGAACCTTCCAGAAGGACATCCATCTCTGTAGCACTCCACCAATCAGGCGTTTATGGTAGAGTGGCCACTCCTCAGTGAAAGGCACATGATAGCCTGCTTGGAGTTTGCCAAAAGGCACCCAAAAACCTCTCAGATCATGAGAAACAAGATTCTCTGTTCTGATGAAACCAAGATTGAACTCTTTGGCCTGAATGCCAAGTGTCAAATCTGGAAGAAACCTGGCACCATCCCTAAGGTGAAGCGTGGTGGTGCCAGCAACATGCTGAGGGGATGTTTTTCAGCGGCAGGGACTGGGAGACTAGTCAGGATCGAGGGAAAGATGAACAGAGCAAAGTACAGAGATCCTTGATGAAAACCTGCTCCAGAGCGCTCAGGACCTCAAACTGGGGCAATGGTTCACCTTCCAACAGGACAACGACCCTAACCACACAGCCAAAACAACACAGAAGATGCCTTGGGACAAGCCTCTGAACGTCCTTGAGTGGCCCAGACAGAGCCCGGACTTGATCGAACCTGATCGAACATCTCTAGAGAGACCTGAAAATAGCTGTGCAGCAACGCTCTGCAGAGAAGAATGGGAGGAACTCCCCAAATACAGGTGTGCCAAGCTTGTTTTTGCTTTGTCATTATGGGTATTGTGTGTAATTTGATGAGGGAAAATATCTATTTAATCCTTTTGGAATAAGGCTGTAGTGTAACAAAATGTAGAAAAAAGTCAAGGGTTCTGAATACATTCCGAATGCACTGTATGTCTGCTGCAGAGGGAGAAGAGAGAGCCATGAGAAAACGAGTTCTGATCAGTCATGGAAATAAAAGTGCTGAAATCAAATTGGCTCCCTATTGAAAAAGAACATGGAGAACATGCTATCAAAGGACAATTCTGGAGTTTTGGTACAGGTACAGCCAACTTGCGCAAAAATAATATTGCTCTATTGTCAAAATGACACGATACAATATATCATCAAAAAAAAATTCCCAGATATATAACACACACACACACACACACACACACACACACACACACACACACACACACACACACACAACACACACACACACACACACCTTACCTAGCCACCCTGCTCCAGAGTTGGGGACACACATGTCCAGCTCGGCGCTGGGCAGGACGAACCCCACCACGAACACCTCCACTCCATCAGACATCAGCGCCATGCCCAGCACGAAGAACAGCTGCCACTGGAACCTGCCGTGGCCACACTCCTGCATGATCAGCTCATACTGCTGGGCCAGCTCCTCCTCGTCCGCCTGCCTCTCCTGCTCCAGGTCCTTACGGTCCCTCATGCTGTCTGAGACAAGTTGACCCAGAGAATCATGCCCGTCCCTAGGCTTCCCGTCAGCAGGCACCCCCTGATACTCCCCCTCATAGATCTCATCTTCATCATCGTGACCCTCCGTGGCGTCACTGGCGTAGTCTTCCCCGTCTTCGTCTTTGGCGGTAAGACCACCGGGGAAGTGGTCGTTGCCGTCGGGCTGCGTGTAGGCGTAGCGTCCGTCATCATCGTCGTCGTCCTCGTTCTGGAACTGGCTGTAGTTGCGTTGGGAGGAGTACTCGTCCGCGGCGCGGTTGACGACCTTGCTGACCTTCTTAGCGGCATGGCGTTTGGCCTCCTTGGCGATGTCCTTGGCGCCCTTCACCAGTGACGTCCTGTTGTTGTACGACTCATCCATCTTGCTGACTCTGATTCTATCTACCTGTCTTTATTTGTCCTTTATCGAAGCAGCTAGGTCAGTTGGGAGCCAATGCTCACTGACAAAAAGAACTGCCAAAAAAGCTGACCTAAGTGTGAGAGAAAATTAGAAAGTAACTTACGTTAGCTTACTTTCTTCTGATGTAAGTTACAACAGGGCAACTCAGTTGCAGCAAATCACAGTAAGTTGGGTGATGGTTCAAATGATACTAGCGTTGGCTAGGGTAGCTAGCTGCTGCTGCTGGTGTGAGGGAGAGCAGATCTCTATGGCAGTGGGATGGGAGCAGTCACACGGTTGAGAGGTGAAGACAGCTGAGTTCCAGTAGGAGAGATCACCATCCACGCTGTCTTTAGGTCTGGTCACAGCTCATCTTTCTGTGGAGAGAGATACATTTGCTTAATTTCTGGTCCAGCAGTTTTCAGGTTTAATGTCCCATCTCGGTGTCAGTCCCTAAAGTCAGGTTCTCTGCAGAGTGGACTGTTTGTGCCTGTAGATTTAGTGAGGAAGCCTTGAGGACTTCAGTGTACTAGCTAGAACTCTTCCTCAACCTTACCAGGGAATCTGTCTGTGACGTCAATGGAAGGAAATGAACGTAAAAGGCGGAAACAAGGGACAGAGAGAAGGGGCTAAATAAAAGTGGATCCATTCCATACACTCTCTGACTGGAATGGGTCTGAGACACGCATGTGATCTGTTTGGGGGTCTACGAGTTCCGGTTAGGTCTGATCCATCTAGTCCTATACTGTACATTCCATCTAGTTTCTGTGTTCCGTCTCTAGACTGGTCTAGAGTTTGTGTATTCTGTCTCAGCATGTGTGTTCCATCCTGCTTCACCATTAAATCAAAGATGTAATTACATTTTATGTGTCACATGCGCCGAATACAACGGGTGTAGACGTTACTGTGAAATGCTTGTTTTTGAGCCCGTCCCAAGGATGCCCAGATCAATGTGCAGAGGTACGAGGTATTTGAGGTAGATATGTACATGAAGGCAGGGTAAAGTTACTAGGCATCAGGATAGATAATAATAAGAGTAAAATAAAAAACAGAGTAGCAGCAGCATATGATGAGTGTTAAAGTGTGTGTGTATGATTGTGTATGTGTGTGTTTTTTTTGTAAGTGTGTCAGTGTAATGTGTCTGAGTGAGTGTGTATATAGTGTGTATAATAGTCTTGTGAGTGTGCATAGGGTAAATGCAAGATAGGGTCAATGCAGTCTTAATGAACCAGTTAATTAACTGTATAGCAGTGTTATGGCTATTTAGCAGTCTTATAGCTGTGGGGTAGAAGCTGTCTCGGAGCATGTTAGTCTGAGAACCGATGTTTCGGTACCGTTTGCTGGATGGTAGCAGAGTGAACAGTCTATGGCTTAGCAACTTTCGGGCCATTTTAATCCCTCAAACTCACATTGTAAAGTGGTGGGTAACGCATTGATATCATGGCTACCATTGAAAGCAACCTATGCACTTGAATGGCGAATGGGAGACGTGCTTTAATTACGAGTTGAGATTGAGAAATAAAATGGTAGCTATTTTTAATCGAGACTATCAAAACCGTTTTAGCACATGAATCGTGTGGCCATCAAAACATTTAACACGTGTTGCATTTAGAATTATTGGTTGCGCAATGACTGGGCTTATAAAAGCATGTTTCACTCCAGTAGCAGCTTTTTGAGGAACTGCTCTCGTGCTGTCTGACAGGTGATAGGCCATTCTGCTCCCCAAACCAGGCTCTGTATGCTGTGTGCGTGTGATAAGATACATGACCACTAATGGAAAAATACACGAGCCAATTGAATTCCTCAAAATTATGCAAATTAACCTATAGACCGATAAGCATGACCGGTCAAATGTATTTTTGTCGGCTAATGGATTAACGGTTAACTGTTAACATCCCTAGTTCTGTATGCGTTTCTGTGGGTAGAATAAACATGGTCTAGAGTTTTAGCAACCCTAATGGCGGAGGAGACGTGTTGGTAGAAGTGAGGTAGACCGGTTTTAAGTCTGCCTGCTTTAAAGTCTCCGTCCACCAGAAATGCTGCCCCTGGGTTTGCGGTTTCTTATTTGTTTATGGCCTCATACAGTTTGTTGTTTGCCAAAGTGGTGTTGGCTTGTGGAGGGATGTAGACAGCCATGGTAATTACAGATGAGAACTCTTTTGGTAGATAAAAAGGTCTGCAGCTTATTCTATATCAGGTGAGAAACCACTGAGTTCTATGATCATAGATTCAGCCAGCGAAGTTTCTGCAAGGCATTTAATGTTGCAGCTTTTCAAGTCTCTTTGATAGGAGACTCTCGAACGAAGCTCATCCATCATATTCTTGAGTGACTGGACATTTACCGATAAAACGCAGGTGAGTGCTGGTCGATTTTCACTTTGTCTCAGTCTCACCAGGACGCCAGCCCAGAGGAGAGACATTTAGAGGTAAAAGTTTTATTTTTTTAAATCAAAATGTGTTTTTAGGCGGAAATGCTTTCTGGAACATGTGAACTTTCATGTGCCTTAATAACAAACGTGCATGCCATCTGTAAATACGAATAAAATGGTGAAATTACGAGCCTAGTTGGTTTCACCACGGATAAAGAAAGGAACCTTCCCGCCAGCCATGATTGGCTGAGATAATGGATGGGCTGGACATTCCGAGAGATGAGTTCAGATTAGCCATGTAGCAGGCTTCTGTCTATAATGTAAGCTGCTCAGTATGTGTAGATAATCCTTGCTACTGCAGCTTTTTTGAAAGATATCATGGAGAACTTCAAAAGTGTTTCTAATGCTCTCAACAACATTGCTGCCCTGAATTTAGCAGGCCCTATTGACAAAGATCAGTGGGGAAAAGTTGTGATGGATTATTTTCTGGAGGACGATCGTGCCATGCTTATTCTATCTGACTGAAAATGAATCAGACGATGAGGAAATTCATGATCTAGGCAAAAACATTGTAGAGTCTTCTAATGGCAGTGATGAGGAAGACATGGCAAACAACAGTGCTGTTGTCACAGAAGAAGTTGACCATGTTTCGAAATCAGTGGAATGCCCAGTGGAAGCAGCGTTTGATTGCAAATGCAGAGGGAGTCGAAAAGAGAAGGCTGTTGTATAAAACACCTATCTCTGGATTACATCTTCCAAATAAGGGCAACCATGGCATCCATGACAGAGAGGGAGAAGCATTCATCGATATATATGGGTAAGGGTCAAAATACATTTTCAGATATTATATGTTTCCAATTTTGTCAAAGTTGTTCATTGCAAGTTAAAGGCTACTGTTAGCTAGCTAGCTAACGTTAGCTGGCTGGCTTGCTAGCTAAAGTTATGTGTATGATCTGTGTAGTAATATTATTTGTATCTCAGAAAGCCATTTGCATTGCTAGGTATAGCCTAATTTTTCCACATTTTGTTATGTTACAGCGTTACTCTAAAATGTATTAAATCGTTTTTTCCCCTCATCAATCTACACACAATACCCTATAATGACAAAGCAAAAACAGTTTTTCAAACAATTTTGCAAATTTACAAAAAAAAAAACGGAAATATCATATTTACATAAGTATTCAGACCCTTTACTCAGTACTTTGTTGAAGTACCTTTGGCATCAATTACAGCCTTGAGTCTTCTTGGGTATGATGCTACAAGCTCGGCACACCGTTATTTGGGGAGTTTCTCCCATTCTCTGCAGATCCTATCAAGCTCTGTCAGGTTGGATGGGGGGGGGCCTCACTGCAGAGCAATTTTCAGGTCTCTCCAGAGATGTTCGATCAGGTTCAAGTCCGGGCTCTTTATTTATTTTTTATTTTTTTATTTCACCACTGGCTGGGCCACTCAAGGCCATTCAGAGACTTGTCCCGAAGCCACTCCTGCATTGTCTTGGCTGTGTGCTTAGCGTCGTTGTCCTGTTGGAAGGTGAACCTTTGTGCCAGTCTGAGGTCCTGAGCGCTCTGGAGCAGGTTTTCATCAAGGAACTCTATGTACTTTGCTCCATTCATATTTCCTTTCTATCCTGACTAGTCTCCCAGTCCCTGCTGCTGAAAAACATCCCCACTGCATGATGCTGTCACCACCATGTTTCACCGTAGGGATGTTGCCAGGTTTCCTCCAGATGTAACGCTTGGCATTCAGGCCAAAGAGTTCAATCTTGGTTTCATCAGAACAGAGAATCTTATTTCTTATGGTTTTAGAGTCTTTGTGTGCCTTTTGGCAAACTCCAAGTGGGCTGTCATATGCCGTTTACTGAGGAATGGCTTCCGTCTGGCCACTTTACCATAAAGGCCTGATTGGTAGAGCGCAGCAGAGATAGTTGTCCTTCTGGAAGGTTCTCCCAGAGGAATTCTCAAGCTCTATCAGAGTGTTCTTGGTCAACTCTCTGATCAAGGCCCTTCTCCTCCGATTTCTCAGTTTGGCCGGGCAGTCAGCTCTATGAAGAGTCTTGGTGGTTCCAAACTTCTTCCATTTAAGCATAATGGAGGCCACGGTGTTCTTGGGGACCTTCAATGCTGCAGAAATGTTTTGGTACCATTCCCAGATCTGTGCATCGACACAATCTTGTCTCAGAGCTTTAAGGACAACTCCTTCAACCTCATGGCTTGGTTTTTGCTCTGACATGCACTGCCAACTGTGGGACCTTATATAGACAGGTCTGTGCCTTTCCAAATAATGTCCAATCAATTGAATTTACCATAGGCGGACTCCAATCAAGTTGTAGAAACATCTCTAGGATGATCAATAGAAACAGGATGCACCTGAGCTCAATTTTGTGTCTTATAGCAAAGGTTCTGAATACTTATGTAAATAACGTATTCAGTTTTTTTTTTTTTATAAATTGCAAAAAAAATCCCCAAAACGATTTTGCTCGGTCATTATGGGATATTTTGTGTAGATTGCTGATATTTTTATTTTTTTTAATCATTTTAGAATAAGGTTGTAACGTAACAAAATGTTGTTAAAGTCAAGGGGTCTGCATACTTTCCTGAATGCACTGTGTATATAAATGGGAAGCAGGCACGTGTCTCCACTGACCTGTGTAAAGACAGACCGACAGGGATGTGACAATTAATTTTCATTTCTCTAATGTTCTTTTGTTGTTGTTTGCGGGTGCACAATCCTTCTGACCCTATTGTTTTACTTTTGTTCCTACTTATTTTTGCAGCCAGGTCCCATATACTTTTTAACAAGAACAAGTTTTTACTCTGGTATTGTGCCTGGCGGACCATGCACAAGCTCCATCACAGTCTGGACATTCACTTCCTGATCACAGGCCACAACAAGTTTGCCCCCAACTGGTGCTTCGGCCTCATCTAGCACCGCTTCGGAAAGACCAGAGTGAACCCTTTGTCAGAGATTTCTGGTGTGGTGAAGGACAGCACTGTCAACATCCCACAGCTGGTTGGACTGGAGGATGGTATGGTGCTGGTGGAAAGCTATGGCTGGAAACAATACCTGACTCCGTACCTCAGGACTCCGTACCTCAGGCCGCCGCCACAGCAGTACGAGCACTTCAGGTGAATATCATTTTCATTGCATTGTATGAGGTTATTCGTTTATTATCTAAACTTGAGAGGTGAACTGATGTTATGTTAAGTTGTATTGTGTTGTAAATGTTTTTGGTCTATTTTACTGTTTTACAGCTTTGATGCTCTGGAGCCTGGTGTTGTCAAGGAGCGTTCAGACTGTCGGTACCAGGTTTCAGCTGCTGCAAAACATTGATGTCCTTCCTCCCATAGATGGTCTGCCTGTACAAGCACCACCTGGACTGGACACGACTAGACAAATGTAGCTCTTTGAGAAGATCAGGAAGTTTGGTGATGAAAAGGGCACAGACATTGACCTAAGTCAAGGGCAGGACAGAAACAGGCTCTCCGAATATAGATTCCCTTGTTTATGCGCGGTGCGGATGGACCCATTTCTATGCACATTCACATGACTCTCTCCTAACACACACACACACCATAACGTTGCCGCTGCTATAGTTTTTTTCATCCTGCTGCTCAGCCACTTTAGCCCTGATTGTATGCATGTACTGTAACTACCTCATCTATCACCAGTATCACTGATATCATTATTGATATTGTTCTTGTACATACTGTATATTATTTAGTTCTTTGTCTACTGGAATTGACACTTTTTGTTCTAGTTTTTTTTTATCTGGACACTTTCTATTTTTGATATTGTTACTATGGAAATATGCAAGTAACCGTTTCACTGTACTGTTTACACCTTCTGTTTCCTGTGCATGTGATAAACAGACTTGGATTTCATTTGATAATAGTGTGTGTTTACCAGAGAAGGTAATGTGAAGAACAACATGGCCTGCATCAAAGTCAGATTAAGATATAGGCCAAGGACTAGCTAAATGTTTTTTTTAACCTTGAGTTTTTCTTTATTGTAGGCTACTATTTTCACCACGTTTAGTCTTGAAATCTTTGGTTGTTTACTACACTACCTTACTCACCCTGTTTAGCACATGACCTCACATGTGAATCCTTAAAGAGATGGGTGGGATTAAGGCGTAAGAGCAATGCTGAGTGGGAGTAGACAAAGTAGAGCTCTCAAGCAGGGTGTACCAAACATTCAAAACAAGTGGGGTTACAAGTTTATTAACTTTCAAAGCATAATTACTTCCCCATTGTTCCTCAACTGCAGTCTATGCGTGTGTGTGTGTGTGTGGTGTGTGCCCATGCAGCATGTGTACTGTATGTGTATAGTATGTGATGTGTGTTCACACACCACGTTATACGGTGTATCTTTCTACTTCACTGCACCAATCAACCCAGTCCAATAAAAAAAAGTCAAATACCTCAACCACAATGCAACAAACCATAAACATACAACAATAATGTACCACCAAGACAACAAGCACAAAGATATCTCTACTTCCTGTTCATCTGGCCCATCTAGAGAGGAGAGAGCCGTCTCGGAGGCTGCGTCCTAAATGGCTCCCTATTCTCTACATGGCGAAAGGTACTGCACTATATAGGGAACAGTGTATCATTTGGGATGTTAGACAAGTTCCCTAAATCCATTACAGTACTCCTTGCTTCCCTAACACAGTGTCTGACGGCTCATGGGGGTCAGACCAGGACAACAGACCAAAATCACACTGGAGGCTGGGTTTTGCACCCAGGGGGGAAGGATGAGGGAATAGCTGATCAACTCTGCCTGACTAATTTAGGCACACCTTTTACAAAACGGGGTATGAATACCGGTGGGGATGGGATAACCAAGCAGCCAAGGTAGGGGTGGAATGTAGACTGTGGAATAGGAATGCCTGTGAAATGTTTTAGTAAAGGTTGACTGAAAGACTTTTCACTTTACCACACTGTCCTTCTTTCTCCCTCTCCCCTTCTCTCCCTCTCCCTCCCTCCCTCTCCCTCTCTCTCTCTCTCTCGCTCTCTCTACAGTGTAAAACGCTTCAAAGTCATCTTCATACAGGCAATCTGGGACTTAAAGGCCTTGTATGTCTGTCTGTTGACATTTCATTACGTATGATGGTGGATCCATTCCTTCCTACATACAGTTAATATGCTAATGGTCATTAATGCTGACATTTATAAATCACCACTATGCACCTTGAGCTTCACAGATAACACACTATGGATTTATATAGAACATCAGTATAAACACACACTGACGCAGGTGCGAACAGAAAATCACACACACACACACACTTTACCCTTCCAATTTCAAATCCAGTGTCAAATGCCTTTCCACGTCTCTCTCCCTGCGTAGCTGCTGTGCCTAGTGCAGTGATTGGGGTTAATATAGCCGCCGCAGCCTCAAGATGTGTTTTAAGAAATCAGCACATTTCCTGCTGGCTGGAATCAGGAGCCTGCTGAGGGGGACAAATGATTTCCTCCTAGTGGGGCTGTCATGGCCCGCTGACGCCACCCAGCCACCTTCATTAATCACACACACACGTGCATGCACGAACGCACACACACGCTCACGTACGCACAGACACGCACGCGCACATGCACACACACAGTGAATCAAAGAGGAGGGAGATTTTCCCATTCTGTAGGAGATGGGGGGGATAAAATGAAAAAAGAAATAAAAATACAAACTTAAACCTAATTGCTCCTCTATGTCGCTCTGGATAAGAGTGTCTGCTCAATGACTAACATGCAGCTTTCCATATCCAACCAGGGTTGCAAACAGAAAACATTTGAAAAGAAAAACCTGTATTCTGATTGGAAAGAACTGTTCAGATACATGTAGTACCTTCTCCGTTTAAAAAAAACCCTGTTTCCTCCTGTTTTTCGTGCTTTCTGAACACTACCCAGGTATTCCTCAGGGAGTGAATGTGTGTCTGTGCAGGGTGGCGATGTTTCCTTATAAGGATGTTTGAAGAAGGAACGACACTCGTCCTCTTGTCTCGGTAGCTGCAGGATACTGCAGTAGCACCAGACGTGGTTTCCCCATGCTCTCACTCCCCCTTTAATCATCTCATCCCAGCCAACCCCAAAACTCTACCTCTCAGGGGCATCAAAGGTTACAGTACAGGCTTGTTCTTAATCATCCTGCATCATTTGGAAAATAGAAATAAAAAACAAGAAAACTATATATAAATATATATATATATATATATTTTTTTTTTTTCAATGATTGGTCCAGAGGTGAGGTGAAAAAGTACTGGCTGAAAAAAGTTATGTGTAAATTCACTGCTCTGTCTCTCTTGGGGCTATGGCGTCATAGTCTCAGTGATGTCATATTGCGGCATCTCATGTGTCTCCCTACTGTACTCCACATAGCGTTGTCTGGTGATTGGTTACTGACTGCTAAAGACAAAGGGCAGTATAACAACCATTCATTACACTGGGACTCAATTATGTATTTATGGAGTCACACACACACACTGCACGAAAGCTGTCATAGTCTCAGGACACACACGTGGGCACGCACGCACACCCACCATGCTGCCTGGCTGCGTGCAGTAATATGGTGATGGATGGCTGTGTGGGTTGACTGGCTGCTGGGGATGACTGCACAACAGCTGTAGGAGATCAAACTGGTTTCATAGAGGCACTGAGGACTGTGTGTGTGTGTGTGTGTGCGTGTGTGTGAGTGTGTGTGTGTGTGTGTGTGTGTGTGTGTGTGTGTGTGTGTGTGTGTGTGTGTGTGTGTGTGTGTGTGTGTGTGTGTGTGTGTGTGTGTGTGTGTGCGTGGTGTGTGTGTGTGTTGTTTAGCAATGACTATCACAAGCACTACATGGACACCTGCTCGTCGAACATCTCATTCCAAAATCATGAGTATTAATATGGAGTTGGTCCCCCCCTTTGCTGCTATAACAGCCTCCACTCTTCTGGGAAGGCTTTCCACTAGATGTTGGAACATTGCTGCGGGGACTTGCTTCCATTCAGCCACAAGAGCATTAGTGAAGTCGGGCACTGATGTTTGGGCGATTAGGCCTGGCTCGCAGTCGGTGTTCCATGTAAGTACCAATTCTGACATAAAGACCATAAAATATAAGTATCCAAAGGAATTGGGTCTTTCCATCAATAATGGGGCCAATGTGTGACATTGGGCTCAACATTTCTAAATAGTTTGAAACAAAAATAAAAATGATTTTTATGCAGCTCCAGGAATAGAGGAATATATGCAAATTGACTCATAACTCCAATTTCAGCATCGGCCTAGGACAATACATCCTTTAAGCAAGGTTGATACAGACATTGGCAAGTCAAATTCAAGGCCATTCAGGGACTTTCTCAAGCACTTCATTGTATTTTCAAAGACCTCAATGTTATACAATTGTGGAGCAGTTAGCCTGGTGGATAAGAGCATTGGGCCAGTAACCGAAAGGTTGCTGGTTTGAATCCCCGAGCCGACTAGGTGAAAAATCTATCTATGTGCCCTTGAGCAATGCACTTAACCTTAATTGCTCCTGTAAAACGATCTCAATAAGAGCGTCTGCTAAATGACTAAAATGCCATAATTTAGATGTGTGTACATATAGGGCTTAATATAGAACCCCCCCCCCCCCCCCCCCAACAAAAATCATGCGAAAAGTGTACAAATAAATAAATAAGTAGGCCATTAACACACTTTCAGAACAATTAATTGTTTAGGCCTTGTCAATGCATTGATTTTATAATTATTATTATATACCTAAAATATGTGAGAATAATGTGTACTTGCCTGACTAAATTAATTGAATGAATGAATGCATGCCGGTTTTCTGTAGCCTGTTGCCGACACAGGCAAACATAATAAAACCATGAATAGCGGTATCATTAATCTCACCATCTGTTTTTATAATGAGAAAATGACCAAAAACCAGTTTCCTTTTGTAACGGGAGGATTTGTATGAGAAGCCAAGTTGAAGCCAGCATTAATATTGTCATCCTCATAATAACCGCACGTGGTTTTACCGCAACAGATTCGCGCAACAACACCCGTCAATTGAAGAAGCGGGAAACAACACGAAACTGGTCACATCTCTCACAATACACGTATAAAAAATGAAATCACGGATAATTATAATGTAGCAGGAGAACTTAGAAATTGGCTACAATAATTACAAGTACTTTTCAAGAACCAAATTGAGGAAATGTCTGAATTTCAAGGAAGGCCTATTCCTACTTGAATTTCGGAGCTCCAAATTCAAATTCAAGTAGGCTACTTCAAGGCACCTTGTATTGTTTCAAATTGCAGGTCTAACATAGGAAAAACACTTGTATTCGTCATGTTATTTCATTACCAGATGACAGTGTGAAGAAGCCCACTAGGCGATGTAATGTGTTGTCATTATATCCAGAATAATTAATAGGAATAGTGTTGCGCAATAATCTATCCTACAGACTCGTGTTCAATCCCAGGGCTAAAAACATATGAAAACGTGAACTCATTACCTTGATGCTTTCTCTGTTAAATCTAAGGAGACCTTGCTGTAAATCAAGCAGAAAACAGATTATCAACAATTCACTAGGGATATTAGATCCAACGTGAATCCATTCACAACTGTCTTCACCTGTTTAATGAACGAGACACCAAAATATTCTGGACATTCCAAGTGAACACCTTTTTTTCAGCACTCGGGCTGTTGTAGCGTTGCATGCGCTATCACGGCAGCTGTTTCTGGCTTGAACGTTCCTTCCTGGATCAGACGATGACGTGAGAAATTATCACAGCATAATTGCAGCTCGACACCAAGTGTGCATCCAACAAGTATTATACATAATTATTGATCAACCACGTTAATGATTGTATCGAATTAGGTTTTAATTATCAAGGTAATATGACTCTTTCGGTTAGAAGCATTCGATTTTGCAATCGCACTTATTATTTTGGATTTGTATGCCCATGAAAACTGTTTTCACCCAGTAACATAATACATGAAATGTTACATAGTTACACTGCGTTTCTGAGATGTCCGACATCTAGATCCAGTATTCTTACAGGGTTCAAATTCAATGTAAAATGTAACTCATTAATGGTTAATATATGATATAGCGACAACTTACTCTACCGTAAATGCAAAGACAGAAAAATAATGCTTTATGTCACACGATTTTCGACTAAATCCGTCAAGACACCAACCATGATAAAGGGTTAGACATAGGTTTTAAATCAACTCGTGAATTGTATGGAATATAGGTATGTTCCCCCCTTATATCTTGATGTAATGACATTAAACACAGTTAGATTATTATGAATGACTTCCGCTGTAACAAGTTGTCCAGCATTGGAATTCTTCACTGGTCCCCTAGTTTATAGAAAGACCCGAATTACATTAAATGTGACTACTATAATCAATGGAACAATCTATCCATGAGTTGATACACTCTATTCCAACGGTGACATACCTCTATTCCAATTTACAGTCAACACTGAGTTAATTAAGGTAGATGTCTGTCTGGTAGCCAGATAACGTTCTACAACGGTCTGTCCCAAATGGCACCCTATTCCCTATTCCCAAGGCCCATTGGGGGATTCCTGTCAAAAGGAGCGCACTATAGGGAAAGGGGTGCCATTTGGGACACATCCCGCGATGTATAGCTGAGCCAGGGAAATGTCAATACGCCCACGTTCAGTCCTGCTCAAGCTCCCATAATTAACTGTTTCAACTGTTTAGTGTCGGTCTCCATCAAACGGACACATCGCCAATGTTACAGTACAAAGAGAGACAGCGGGATGGTGTGTATGTTCAGCACTAACAATGGAAGCAGAGATAGTAGTACTGGGCAAAGAGAGACTATCTTGAGTGTTCTTTCTCTCCTTCTTACTCTCTTTCCTCTCTTTCTTTTCTCTGTCGCTCTCTCGTTCTACCCACCCCCCTCTCTCTGCTGCTCGTTTCACGCACCACGGGTTCCCCCTTTACTACCGCGGTTCTACCGGCTCGCGAGGGGCTGCGCTGCTGCGCTGCTTGGTCACAGAGAACCCGGCCAGGAAGGACATCAATCACCGGCCGGCCTTTTGACGAAAGCCGCGTTCTGTAATGAGATTCTAGGGCTTGTCCTGACATTGTGGACGGGAATCAAACCTCCATCCTCCTCTATCCTCTAACTGCTCTCCTACCTACAGACGACTCGGTGGCAGGTAGCTTAGTGGTTTAAGCGCGTTCGCATCTCTGAGCCCAGTTGAAAAAACGGTCAATGTGCCCTTGAGCAAGGCACTTAACCCAAGGCACATGCTCCTGTATTTCCTATATGTTATGAATTGCAATTAGTACAATATGTTACGAATTTTCAATAAGTACAGTATGATATGTTAAGATAGTCTCTCTTTGCCCAGTACTACTGTAGATGGATCTGCTCTCTTTATGCATAATGTATGTGTGTGTGTGTGTGTGTGTGTGTGTGCGTGCGTGTGTGTACGTGTGTGTGTGTACGTGCGTGCGTGCGTGCGTGTGTGAGTAGGCTTGAAATGAGGGGTAGGGGGCAGTTTGAGAGAGAGCGAGAGATACAAATTCGTTGTAATGTGTGTGTTGATTGATTGACGAGTCCCAAGAGACGCTCGGGGACTTATAAGGTGTAATATCTTTGTATGGTGTTTTTCTATTCATTATCCTTCAGTCCAAAATGTTGTTTATTAGAATGAAAGAGAGTGTGAATTCGTTAATTAGTCAATTACCTTTCTGCAAAAACGTTAGAGTTTAAACAGCATAACTATATTGATTCAATTTACATAAATGAAGCATCTTGTAGCCTAGAGTAGCCTACATGAATACAGCTAAATGTGTGATAATTCATGTACGGTGTTGTGATCTCAGCAGATCAAAGTGTCCCTCTCCAACAGCGACAGCTGCTGAATTACACCGAGGACACAGCGGATGGCAAACTACACCGTTTGAAGTTTAGAAACGTGACATACCTTTTAAAAGTTTTCCCAAAATATGCGAACGTCTTATTCCATTCATGTCTTACCATACATAACAATAACTAGCCTATTTCGAGCTATTGATGAGATAATCTAACGCAGAGGTGTACCCACTACGGGTTGATACACATTTCAAATCTACATTTAGCCAACTGTAAACCTGGCAAAGATAAAAGGAATCCCTGGGATAGGCCACTCACAATACACGGGGTTTGCATCAAAGAGTTGAAGTCAAATTTAAGTATAAAGAGAGAAAAACAACTATACTCACAGACTACAGAAGATGGACAGTTCGGTAAAACCGCGCAGGGAGCCAGCTGTGTGCTTTTTCCGGCGGATATTCCTGGTTTCCCTCGCGACGCAGAAACGGAGGTAGTTAGTGACCGCGCAAGGAGTGCTATTTCTCTTTTCTTTTTTTCTCCCCCTCTCCTACACGATGCACGATGCAGCGGTGCCTCTGCAGTACTCCAATAAAGAGAAGAGACGCCGAGAGGGAAAGAAAAACAGAGAGAGAGAGAGAGAGAGTACTACACATTCGGGGTGTAGTCTGTGTTGATTGATTGTTGAGTCCCAAGAGACACTCCGGGATTTATAAGGTGTGCATATCTTTGTATTGTGTTTTTGATTTCATTATCCACTATCCTAGCATACGATGGAATAGGGTGAATGAAATCAATAATACTAGAGGGTAATCCCCTATAATGGAAGAATCTGTCTAGTATCTGATGCGGGGAGGGTTGCGGGTTGGATGGGACACTGGCTGCTACGTTGAGAGGATATTACAATAATAAAGCAATACTTTGAGGCAGAGGAATAGGCCACAACATTTAATAGCGATTATTCGCGATCAAAAGATACATCATGTTTATTACAACTGCATAGAAAATCAGACTCGTTGTGCATTCCGTTTCACAATTCGTTTTAAGTGTTCAAGTTGACTGAAACTCGGTCTGAATCAATCTGAATAAAACTTGCGAGTGAGTCTATAAGACGTTTATTCATCGTACATGGTAATGTGAATGATGTATAACGATAGAGATATGTTCTGAGAGAAGTCACTCCAGAAGCTTGGCCACTACTGAGCTGATGCTGCCTGCTTAATATAGTAGGTACAGCTGGAAACATAGAGAGTATCCTTGCAGCTCAGTTCTATTATTTATTTATTTCACCTTTATTTAACCAGGTAGGCAAGTTGAGAACAAGTTCTCATTTACAATTGCGACCTGGCCAAGATAAAGCAAAGCAGTTCGACAACATACAAAAACACAGAGTTACACATGGAGTAAAACAACATACAATCAATGATGCAGTAGAAAAAAATAAGACTATATACAATGTGAGCAAATGATGTGAGATAAGGGAGGTAAAGGCAAAAAAAATGCCATGGTGGCAAAGTAAATAAAGTATAGCAAGAAAAACACTGGAATGGTAGATTTGTAGTTTGAAGAAAGTTCAAAGTTAAAATATAAATAATATGGTGCAAAGGAGCAAATAAATAAATAAATAAATACAGTATGGGGATGAGGTAGTAGTTTGGGCTAAATTATAGATGGGCTATGAACAGGTGCAGCGATCTGTGAGCTGCTCTGACAGCTGGTGGCTTAAGCTAGTGAGGGAGACTAAGTGTTTCCAGTTTCAGAGATTTTTTGTAGTTCGTTCCAATCATTGGCAGCAGAGAACTGGAAGGAAGACGACCAAAGGAGGAGTTGGCTTTAGGGGGTGACCAGAGAGATATACCTGCTGGGAGCGTGTGCTACAGGTGGGTGCTGCTATGGTGACCAGTGAGCGGAGATAAGGGGGGACTTTACCTAGCAGGTCTTGTAGATGACCTGGAGCCAATGTGTTTGGCGACGATTATGAAGCGAAGGCCAGCCAACGAGAGCGTACAGGTCGCAGTGGTGGGTAGTATATGGGGCTTTGGTGACAAAACGGATGGCACTGTGATAGACTGCATCCAGCTTGTTGAGTAGGGTATTGGAGGCTATTTTGTAAATGACATCGCCGAAGTCGAGGATTGGTAGGATGGTCAGTTTTACGAGGGTATGTTTGGCAGCATGAGTGAAGGATGCTTTGTTGCGAAATAGGAAGCCAATTCTAGATTTCACTTGGATTGGAGATGATTGATGTGAGGTCTGGAAGGAGAGTTACAGTCTAACCAGACACCTAGGTATTTGTAGTTGTCCACAAATTCTAATTTAGAACCTTCCAGAGAAGTGATGCTGGACAGGCGGGCAGGTGCAGGCAGCGATCGGTTGAAGAGCATGCATTTAGTTTTACTTGTGTTTAGGAGCAGTTGGAGACCACGGAAGGAGAGTTGAATGGCATTGAAGCTCGTCTGGAGGGTTGTAACACAGTGTCCAAGAAGGGCCAGAAGTATACAGAATGGTGTCGTCTGCGTAGAGGTGGATCAGAGATTCACCAGCAGAAAGAGCGACATCATTTATGTATACAGAGAAAAGAGTTGGCCCAAGAATTGAACCCTGTGGTACCCCCATAGAGACTGCCAGAGGTCCAGACAGTAGGCCCTCCGATTTGACACACTGAACTCTGTCAGAGAAGTAGGTTGTTGAACCAGGCGACGCAATCGTTTGAGAAACCAAGGCTACTGAGTCTGCCGATGAGGATGTGGTGATTAACAGAGTCAAAAGCTTTGGCCAGGTCAAATGAATACGGCAGCACAGTATTGTTTCTTATCGATGGCGTTACGATATCGTTTAGGACCTTGAGCGTGGCTGAGGTGCACCCATGACCAGCTCTGAAACCAGATTGCATAGCGGAGAGGGTGCGGTGGGATTCGAAATGGTTGGTAATCTGTTTGTTGACTTGGCTTTCGAAGACCTTAGAAAGGCAGGGGTAGGATGGATATAGGTCTGTAGCAATTTGGGTCAAGAGTGTCACCCTCCTTTGAAGAGGGGGATGACAGAAGCTGCTTTCCAATCTATGGGAATCTCAGACGACACGAAAGAGAAGAATTGAACAGGCTAGTAATAGGGGTTGCAATAATTTCGGCAGATAATTTTAGGAAAGAAAGGGTCCAGATTGTCAAGCCCAGCTGATTTGTAGGGGTCCAGATTTTGCAGCTCTTTCAGAACATCAGCTGAATGGATTTGGGAGAAGGAGAAATGGGGGAGGCTTGGGCGAGTAGCTGTGGGGGGTGCAGTGCTGTTGAATGCAGTAGGGGTAGTTAGGTGGAAAGCATGGCCAGCGTAGAAAAATGCTTATTGAAATTCTCAATTATAGTGGGCTTATCGGGTGGTGACAGAGTTTCCTATCCTCAGTGCAGTGGGCAGTTGGGAGGAGGTGTTCTTATCTCCATGGACTTACAATGTCCCAGAACTTTTTAGAGTTGGAGTTGCAGGAAGCAAATTTCTGTTTGAAAAAGCTAGCCTTGGCGTTTCTAACTGCCTGTGTGTATTGGTTTCTAACTTCCCTAAAAAGTTGGCATATCGCGGGGGCAGTTTCGATGCTAATGCAGAACGCCACAGGATACTTTTGTGTTGGTTAAGGGCAGTCAGGTCCTGGGGAGAACCAAGGGCTATATCTGTTCCTGGTTCTACATTTCTTGAAAGGGGCATGCTTATTTAAGATGGAGAGGAAGGCATTTAAAAAAAAATACTGACGGGATGAGGTCAATATCCTTCCAGGATACCAGGGCCAGGTCGATTAGAATGGCTTGCTCGTTGAAATGTTTCAGGGAGCGTTTGACAGTGATGAGTGGAGGTCGTTTGACCGCTGACCCATTACGGGTGCAGGCAATGAGGCAGTGATCGCTGAGATCTGGTTGAAAAACAGCAGAGGTGTATTTAGAGGGCACGTTGGTTAGGATGATATCCTATGAGGGGCCAGTGTTTGCGGCTTTGGGGTTGTACCTGTGGGGTTCATTAATAATTTGTGTGAGATTGAGGGCATCAAGCTTGGATTGTAGGATGGCTGGGGTGTTAAGCATGTCCCAGTTTAGGTCACCTAGTAGCACGAGCTCTGAAGATAGATGGGGGGCAATCAGTTCACATATGGTGTCCAGAGCACAGCTAGGGGCTGAGGGGGGTCTATAGCAGGCGGCAACGGTGAGAGACTTGTTTTTGGAGAGGTGGATTTTTAAAAGTAGAAGTTCAAATTGTTTGGGTACAGACCTGGATAGCAGGACAGAACTCTGCAGGGGTGCCACTTTAGTTTTAGTAGTGGGGGGACATAACCTGGCGAGGGCTCTGGGGTCCTCCTCCATCATCTTTTGAGGCATTTTAAGCAAATTTATTGCATTTTTACACAATCCAACATGCCGTCTCTATTTAGAACAAAAAGTAAGCAAAAAAGCCACAGTCATCAAGCTAGGTAAGAGATCATTATTCAATATGTTTAAGTGATTAATAAGACTGAACTAGATCAAAGGTAATTCAATAAATAATAATATTGTGTTGCACCTTCAACCAACAGCCTAAACATTTAAAAAAAAAAAAAAAGTATTTTGATTGTCTTTGTTAAAACATCCTCTATATAAATGTTCAGCCAGACCGACCAGCCAGCCCAAGCGCCTGCATTAAAAAATATATATTCCCAAGGAAAGGTTTGGAAACAAAACACAAAACAAAATAAAACACATACACATAAAATATACATTAACACACAGAAACAGAAAATCCTCCATTTAATTAATCTCATAGGACTAATAGTAATGTAAAGCTATTTTTACTTACACACAATATAGCTGGGTCGCCCCGCCCTGTCTCTAGGGGTCCACCACCCGGCAGAACCCCAACCCAACACACACCACTCAGCTTTAGGATCTTAGTGAAACATTCACTTTTGGTTTTGGGTGTGTTAGGCCAAGGCCAGAGTGACAACCCACAGGACAGCAGACCTTGAGGTCCAGGAATGAGCAGCCCAGCAGCTAGGGATTGCCTAAATAGGTATCTCCCCTGACATGGGCATGTTTTTAATACAGACTCCTTTAGTCATACTGTATTCCATATAAGGCATCCAAACCTTATGAAAGTTGCCCAGTATAACTTTAATCTTGTAATAAATAAAATCCAGTGATATACAGTTGAAGTCGGAAGTTTACATACACTTAGGTTGGAGTCATTAAAAGTTGTTTTTCAACCACTCTACACATTTCTTGTTAACAAACTATAGTCCTACTTTGTGCATGACACAAGTAACTTTTCCACAATTGTTTACAGACAGATTATTTCACTTATAATTCACTATATCACAATTCCAGTGGGTCAGAAGTTTACATATACTAAGTTGACTGTGCCTTTAAACAGCTTGGAAAATTCCAGAAAAAATGTCATGGCTTTAGAAGCTTCTGATAGGCTAATTGACATAATTTGAGTCAGCTGAAGGTGTACCTGTGGATGTACTTCAAGTCCTACCTTCAAACTCAGTGCCTCTTTGCTTGACATCATGGGAAAATCAAAATAAATCAGCCAAGACCTCGGAAAAAATGGTAGACCTCCACAAGTCTGGTTCATCCTTGGGAGCAATTTCCAAATGCCTGAAGGTACCACGTTCATCTGTACAAACAATAGTACGCCAGTATAAAACACCATGGACCACGCAGCCGTCATACCGCTCAGGAAGGAGACACGTTCTGTCTCCTAGAGATAAATGTAATTTGGTGTGAAAAGTGCAAATCAATCCCAGAACAACAGCAAAGGATCTTGTGAAGATGATGGAGGAAAAAAGTACAAAAATATCGATATCCACAGTAAAACGAGTCCTATATCGACATAACCTGAAAGGCCGCTCAGCAAGGAAGAAGCCACTGCTCCAAAACTGCCATAAAAAGACAGACTATGGTTTGCAAATGCACATTGGGGACAAAGATTGTACTTTTTGGAGAAATGTTCTCTGGTCTGATGAAATAAAAATAGAACTGTTTGGCCATAATGACCATCATTATGTTTGTAGGAAAAAGGGGGAGGCTTGCAAGCTGAAGAACACCATCCCAACCGTGAAGCACGGGGGTGGCATTATCATGTTGTGGGGGTGCTTTCCTGGTGAACGAGCGTTAGAGCCTTTTCATTTTCAATAAGTATGATTACCCATTTATTTGTCTCTGACTGCAAATCGTCCTCCTAAAAGGTTGCCTATATCCTATAGGACTATGCAAAACGAAGTGTCACTGTCATCATTCTTGCTGCTTCCAGTCAGTAGCCATACCTGCGAGATCAGGTTTGCGTGTGATCTCAGTTAAATGGAGTAGGATACAGACTATGCATGGTGGAGAAGCATGGGGCAGTTTATTTTCCAAGGAAATGTACTTCCTAAATAGGCCTATGATTAGGCTATAGTTTACTACATTGCCTAGAAATACACCTAAATATTGATCACCCATACTGTGCACCATGACAGTGAAGCCTGTAACGTTTAGAGCGGTTATTACTGCGTAAGTGTGAAAAGAAGGGAGTTAGCTAGGGAAACTGACAGATCAATAACGTTACATTGACATACGGAGTAATAAAACTCACACTGAAAAAAAACGTCTTAATATCAATCTTAAATCGTTTGGCTGATGGTTTCATCGTTTGATTCAGGTCTAGTGTGATTGAAGCAAAAATAATAGCTAAACGTTAGCCACTTTTGGCCAGCTCTCTTTCTAACGGTACATAAACTGGCGAAAGCTAGCCAAGTTCATTTACTTCTGAAACGGGACAAAGGCTACTAAACATTTCCATACAAACAACAGCTGTTAGATAGTAATAATTGCCACCTCATATCTCTTTCTGACAGATAACTAGAGGCTAGAGCTGACCTGGCTGTGGTAGCTACTTGCTAGTGTAGCTTATTCATTCACCTCAGTCGAGAGGGGATGAAACATTAGCCAACGTTTCATGTCAGTTACAATACCAGCTCAGCATTGTGAATAACACTAGTTTAGTTTTTTTCTGTTAAGTTAAACAGCAGTTACCTTGCCAGCTACATCAGTCAACTACAGAGTAGACAGTTTCTGCTCTACTTGCTTTTACAACTTCGGTGAAAGAGCACAACACATACACACTGAACTATGCTCAATTCTCCCATGCTGATCCAGCCAGCCTTCTAGAAGCTTTGCCTTCGCAGTTCACACAGCCTGTCAGCCTACTTTGCGGTGTCCGTGTGGTTCTAAGACCGTCCGGGTGGTTCAAAGACTGTTTAAAGCACACCGTTGCCTCTTTTTGTATCACATTGCAATGATAAAACTAGGGGGACAAAAATGAAATTTAAAATGTGGGGTGGCCATTACCCCCCTGTCCCCAGTGAAAATGACACCCCTGTATAGTGCGTCTGTGAGAAAGGGACTGAGGGTGATAGCGAGACACAGAGAGACAGTGTCTGTTTCTCTCTGAAACAAGGGCAGATAAGGTGTGATCTTCGTATATAAGATCCTGTCTTTCTTTTGTTCGGGGCAGAACTCAGGAGATACATCAGTTGTATGTCTGATGTTTGATCTTTGACTTCTGTCTACAGCTGTATTCTAATTACAATATCTTAATTTTATATATGCACATTTAGAGTGTTCCTTATTTGTTAAGTAAATAACGTAGCCCAGAAAAGTGGAACCAACACCTGTACATACAGTATCTACCTCAATTACCTTGTATCCCTGCACATCGACTCGGTACCCCGTGTATATAGCCAAGTCATCGTTACTTATTGTGTATTTATTCCTTGTGTTTTTATTTTTCTATTATTTCTCTTTTTTTCTCTGCATCTCTGCATTTCACTGTTAGTCTACTGTTGTTTACGAAGCATGTGACAAGTAAGATTTGATTTGAAAGTGATTTGAGAGTGTGTCTGAGTTGACCCTATAATTCCCCAAATACTACTGTTCAGTAGGCTAGCTAACACTGTTGAACTATTGTGCATAGATAGACTAATCCACATCACCCTTGCATTGACACATACTTCTGTCAGATTATGACTCACTGTTTCCTGGAATTCTGAGGACAATCCTAAGCAAGAGATAGACACTTGACTTATTCAGTGAATTCAACAATGATTTATCATCCAAGCAGGCCTGGTAGGGTTTTTACGTGTGTCATTAACTTTCCAAATAGAGAAGCGAAACAAGTATAATTGTACTTTTAATGACGCATACTTAATAGGTTTATCCTTCATCATGGGTCAAATGAGAACAGACAATCTGTGTGTGTGTGTGTGTGCGTGTGTGTGTTGATTGTTTAGGCTCTGAAGAGGACCCCAGAGACTTGTGGGTAGAAAATCCCATCTTCCCAAAAAGCGCCATCTATTCTGCTTGGCTGGACAACAGCCATTATCAACTCCTATCCTATCCTCTCCTTTCCTCTCCTATCCTCTCATCCCGTTCCTCTCATATCCTCTCCTTTCCTCTCCTATCCTCTCCTCCCGTTCCTCTCCTATCCTCTCCTTTCCTCTCCTATCCTCTCATCCCGTTCCTCTCATATCCTCTCCTTTCCTCTCCTATCCTCTCCTCCCGTTCCTCTCCTATCCTCTCCTTTCCTCTCCTATCCTCTCATCCCGTTCCTCTCATATCCTCTCCTTTCCTCTCCTATCCTCTCCTCCCGTTCCTCTCCTATCCTCTCCTTTCCTCTCCTATCCTCTCCTTTTCTCTTCTATCCTCTCCCCCGTTCCTCTCTTTTTCCAGCCTCTCTTTTTTTACTCTTCTCCTCTCGAAAAAAAAAACCATTAGAGAAATCTCAAGTAGAGAGGAAGGAAGCAAGGAAGGACCTCCCTTTTTTCCAACTCAAATGAAAATGCTAATAAATGTGCATTTATATCCACCAGCTGCTGTTTCATCTACACACTCACATGCACAGATTGGCACACACTCTCTCTCTCTCTCTCTCTCTCTCTCTCTCTCTCTCTCTCTCTCTCTCACACACACACACACGTGCGCACCATGCACAAACACCATGCACAAACACACACTCCTGGCTCCACAGCCACTAATTGCTCCGGCATTATTTAATTTATATGAGCTGTGTAACGTGTCCATGTTAGAAGTCAGGCTCTGGGCATCTGGTGTGTTTCATAGCATCTTTATTAGACAACCTGCTCCTTTGATTTGATCTACCCCCCCACCACCCCCACCTTTCCTACAGATGTTGGATCTTAATTTGCTCACTCTTTTGTTGCACTTTTTTTCCTAGGCATCAGGAAATTCAAATGAGCCTTGTGTGAGTGGCGCAGTGGTCTAAGGCACTACATCTCAGTGCAAGAGGCATCACCACAGTCCCTGGTTTGAATGCAGGTGGATTACATCTGCCATGATTGGGAGTCCCATAGGGTAGCGCACAATTGGCCCAGCGTCGTCCAGGTTTGGCCGGAGTAGGCTGTCATTGTAAATAAGAATTTGTTCTTAGCTGACTTGCCTAGTTAAATAAAGGTTAAATAACTCAAATAAATAAATTGGGATTTAGATACAGCAACTGAAAACCCGCAGTTCTCTTTCTCTCCATGCGGGGGCAGTCAAATCATTCAAACCAGTGCCAGCTATCAAAATCATCCTCCCTGTCGCTTGCTCAAACGCTAAAAACACCAGACAGAATATTAATAAATGTCCTCCTGCTACAGTACTGTAGGCCTATGGTCCTATTAGTGTAACATTCAAGCGTACAATAATGTATCTCAAATGCATCCATACACATCAACAACTGTCGTTTTATATAGCTTAATAACAGTAGACCAATATTGGTTTCCACAACATACAAGTGTCAAGTGTATCTGAAATGCACCTAAACTATAGCCTACTTTAGGCTATTAAAAATACATGAACCAAAAAATAAACGCAACATGCAACAATTTCAAAGATTTTACTGAGTTACAGTTCATATAAGGAAATCAGTCAATTGAATTAAATTCATTAGGGCCTAATATGGATTTCACATGACTGGGAATACAGATATTCATAAGTTGGTTAAAGATACTTAAAAAAAAGTAGGGGTGTGGATTAGAAAACGAGTCAGTATCTGGTGTGACCACAATTTGCCTAGCGCAGCTCCTTTACATAGTTGATCAGGCTGCTGATTGTGGCCTGTGGAATGTTGTCCTACTCCTCTTCAAAAGCTGTGCAAAGTTGCTGGATATTGACGGGAACTGGAACATGCTGTCGTACACGTCGATCCAGAGCATCCCAAACATGCTCAATGGGTGACATGTCTGGTGAGTATGCAGGCCATGGAAGAACTGAGACATTTTTAGCTTCCGGGAGTTGTGTACAGATCCTTGAGGCATGGGGCTGTGCATTATCATGATGAAACATGAGGTGATGGCGGTGGACGAATGGCATGACAATGGGCCTCAGGATCTCGTCACGGTATCTCTGTGCATTCAAATTGCCATTGATAAAATGCAATTGTGTTCATTGTCCGTAGCTTATGCCTGCCGTAACATAACCCCCTGCTACCATGGGGCACTCTGTTCACAGCGTTGACATCAGTAAACCGCTCGCCCACACGTTATACACGCTATCTGCCATCTGCCCGGTACAGTTCAAACCACTATTCATCCATGAAGAGCACACTTCTCCAGCGTGCCAGTGGCCATCGAAGGTGAGCATTTGCCCACTGAAGTCGGTTACGACGCCGAACTGCAGTCAGGTCAAGACCTTGGTGAGGACGACGAGCACGCAGATGAGCTTCCCTGAGATGGTTTCTGACAGTTTGTGCAGAAAATCTTCGGTTGTGCAAGCCCAGTTTCATCAGATGATCCCGCAGGTTAAAAAGCCGGATGTGGAGGTTCTGGCATGGTTAAACGTGGTCTGTGGTTGTGAGGCTGGTTGGATGTACTGCAATATTTTCTAAAACATCGGCTTATGTTAGAAAAATTGACATTTCATTCTCTGGCAACAGCTCTGGTGGACATTCCTGCAGTCAGCATGCCAATTGCACGGTCCCTCACTTGAGACATATGTGGCATTCTGTTGTGTGACAAAACTGCACATTTTAGAGTGGCTTTTATTGTTTCCAGCACAAGGTGCACCTGTATAGTGATTGTGCTGTTTAATCAGCTTCTTGATATGCCACACCTGTCAGGTGAATGGATTATCTTGGCAAAGGAGAAATGCTCACTAATAGAGATGTAGACACATTTCTTTGCAATGCTGGTCATGGCTCACATCAACACCCTCATCTCGAGAAACCATAGACCCACTCCAATTCGCATACCTCCCCAACAGATCCATAGATGACGCAATCTCAATTGCACTCCACACTGCCATTTCTCAGCTGGACAAAAGGAACACCTATGTGAGAATGCTGTTCATTGACTACAGGTCAGCGTTCAACACCATAGTGCCCACAAAGCTCATCACTAAGCTAAGGACCCTGGGACTAAACACCTCCCTCTGTAACTGGATCCTGGACTTCCTGACGGGCCGACCCCAGGTGGTAAGGGTAGGCAACAATACATTTGCCACGCTGATCCTCAACATGGGGGCCCCTGAGGGGTGCGTTCTTAGTCCCCTCCTGTACTCCCTGTTTGCCCAAGACAACTCCAACACAATCATTAAGTTTGCTGATGACACAACAGTGGTAGGCCTGATCACAGACAACGATGAGACAGCCTAGAGGGAGGAGGTCAGAGACCTGGCAGTGTTGTGCCAGTACAACAACCTCTCCCTCAACGTGAGCAAGACTAAGGAGATGATCGTGGACGCCCCCATTCACATCAACAGAGCTGTAGTGGAGGGGGTCAAGAGTTTCAAGTTCCTTGGTGTCCACATCACCAACAAACTATCATGGTCCAAACACACCAAGAAAGTCGTGAAGAGGGCACAACAACACCTTTTACTCCTCAGGAGACTGAAAAGATTTGGCATGTGCCCCCAGATCCTCAAAAAGTTCTGCAGCTGCACCATCGAGAACATCCTGACCGGTTGCATCACCGTCTGGTATGGCAACTGCTCGGCATCCGACCATAAGGCACTACAGAGGGTAGTGCGAACAGCCCAGTACATCACTGGGGCCAAGCTTCCTGCCGTCCAGGACCTATATACCAGGCTGTGTCAGAGGATGGCACAAAACATTTCAAAGACTCTAGTCACCCAAGTCAGAGACTGTTCTCTCTGCTATCGCACAGCAAGTGGTACCGGAGCACCAAGTCTAGGTCCAAAAGGCTCCTTAACAGCTACTACCCCTAAGCCATAAGACTTCTGAACAATTAACCAAATGGCTACCTGGACTATTGCACCCCCCCCCCAATACCCCCCCGCGTCTTTGTTTTTACGCTGCTGCTACTCGCTGTTCATTATCTATGCATAGTTACTTTACCCCTACCTACATGTACAAATTACCTCAACTAACCTGTACCCTAGCACATTGACTCGGTACCGGTACCCCCTGTATATATAGCCTCATTATTGTTATTTTGTATTCTGTTTTGGTTTTTTCTTAATTTATTTTGTAACTATTTTCTTAACTATATTTTCTTAAAACTGCATTGTTGTGACAAATTAAATTTGATTTGATTTGTGCACCACATTTGACAGAAATAAGGTTTTTGTGCTTATAGAAATTTTCTGACATTTTTATTTGAGTTCATTTTTGGTCCCACGTTTCGTGGGACCAACACCATTTTTTTCTTCAGTGTAATTGCACACAGAGGCCTATAATATCAGATTTAAAGACACAATGAAATTGAGAATAATGAGGTAGCCCTCAGATTGGAATGCAAGGGCATGAAAGAGAGCGACTCAGATTTTGAAACCCCCCAAAAAACATATATATTTTTTTTTTATCTACAGAATTTCTTATTGTAAAGGAGGACATCTTAAAGTTTCTAGGGACCCTACGTTTATGAATCAACTGTTCAATCATGGCCTGGGGTGGTCTAGTTAAGGCTGCTGCCTTCAGCGCCTACCATGTCCTTGACCATAACTCTATACCCCTTACTGACTTGACTTAGTCACGTGAGCGCTCGCCTCTGAGTTCATGTCATTTTCTCACTCATCAACCAACTTCCAGGCCCTCTTGTTTGCTCCATATTCACAGTAGAAGCATGAAACAACGTTCTAAAGACTGTTGACATCTAGTGGAAGCCTTAGGAAGTGCAAAATGAACCCTAAGTCACTGTATACTGGATAGGGAATCACTTGAAAAACTACAAGCCTCAGATTTCCACACTTCCTGGTTGGATTTTTCTCAGGTTTTTGCCTGCCATATGAGTTCTGTTAGACTCACAGACATCATTCAAACAGTTTTAGAAACTTCAGAGTGTTTTCTATCCAAATCTACTACCAATATGCATATCCTACCTTCTGAGCCTGAGTAGCAGGCAGTTTAATTTGGGCACCCCTTTCATCCAGACGTCAAAATACTGCCCCCTACCCTAGAGAAGTTAAACATTTTATTGGAGAGATAGAATAGTGTTGGAAAGTCGGGGAAGGGTGAGTTAAAGAGCAGTGGACCGGATTCAAACCCGACTCTGTTGCAAAAATGTAGTTTTGCCGGTGCCACAGATGGCCATATCTGTCACGACTTCCGCCGAAGTCGGCTCCTCTCCTTGTTCGGGCGGCGTTCGGTGGTCGACGTCACCGGCTTTCTAGCCATCCCTGCTCCATTTTTCATGTATCCATTTGTTTTGTCTTGTTCCCTGCACACCTGGTTTTCATTCCCCAATCAATCTACATGTATTTATTCCTCTGTTCCCCATCATGTCTTTGTGAAAGATTGTTTGTGTTACATGTTTATTGTTGAAGCGCCAGACTGGTTTGTTTTTTCCATGGTATTTCACGAAGATGTTTATTGTTAAACATAATTTTTGTGACTGTTTTGTATAGTGGTACACCACTATAGACGCACACAGACATTGACTTTGAGCGTTAAATACATACAATACTAACTTTTCACACAGCCGTCCCTTGACACGCAGAGGTATGATCACTGCACCATCCCCAAACACACACGCACAAACACGCACGCACGCACGCACACACACAATACCTTCATACTCTATCCCTTTTCCTTCACAACAAGTCATCTTTTATTTTCCAGCAGTTCAAAAATCCCAATCCTTCAATAGAACGTTGACATTTTCTGAAGTCGTTCCCAGAACTCCTGATGGAGGCCCCGGGGGCAGCATGTGTAGGTGACAGTCTTCAAGTTGTTCCATCAGTGGAGGTGGAGGTGTGAAAGGGAGTTTAATTGATCACCAATTACATGGCTTAGCGGGGCACATAATTCCATGCAGATGAGGCTGAAAACATAGGAGGTTGTTAAGGTCTGCTTTACCATGCAGCGCTTTGTTCTTCGCTATAATTACACACTCCTCTCATCTCTGTCCTCCCCTCCCAATCAGGTCATGTGTGTGTGTGTGTGTGTGTGTGTGTGTGTGTGTGTGTGTGTGTGTGTGTGTGTGTGTGTGTGTGTGTGTGTGTGTGTGTGTAGGCTTGAAATGAGGGGTAGGGGGCCGTTTTTGAGAGACGCTAACGCACCAACACACACACACACAAAACACCTGTGGGTGTAAAAAGAGGGGGTGATAATTACATATTGCTGGTCCTCTTGTTTGCCAAAAACTCTCTTCGTGTCTCTCTTTACTTCCAACCCACCGCACTCACACAGTTTCCACACATAATAAACTCATGGCAATAAAAAACTCAACCCATCTCTCAATGCATCAAAGTAAATAGTTTGAGGTCATCAATACCATAAGCTTCAACATAATTGCTGCGTTCAGATCTCCCATATCCTATAGGGGCGGCAGGTAGCCTAGTGGTTAGCGCTTTGGGCCAGTAACCTAAAAGTTGGTAGGTCCAATCCCCGAGCTGACAAGGTAAAAATTTGGCGTTCTGCCCCTGAACAAGGCAGACCCACTGTTCCTAGGCTGTCATTGTAAATAAGAATTTATTCTTGACTGACCTGCCTAGTTAACAAAAATTCTGTTATCGAAGCCACTCTGTTGATAAAACTGTCAATTCAATAATACGTCCATATATGTTGATATCGATAGTGTGTTTGATCTCTGTTCATCTGTGAATTCATTTTTCTTTCCACTTAATGTGAAGAGGAAGCTTTAAGCCTCCAGCACTTCACCTCTGACTCCGTGATATTGTAGTGCGCGCACTGAACTGACAGACACTCATCACTATCTGGCAATGCTGACAAAACGATAGAGCCTTCTCTCCAAAAAAATAGATTTGAACCACTAGCTCTAAATCTAATCTAGCCGTACTCCTAACCAACAGTGAACGAGTTAAGAACAAATAGCATGTACTTACTAATCACTTCTGATGACAGTCTGCTAGTGATTACAGAGAGGGTCACAGCGAATAAAATCTACATTCCCATTCAGACCAAGGCTCCTTGATGGGTGTTTCCATCCTTAAATTCCTATCTTCCTTCAGGGGGGGGTTACAGCAAGGTTATCTGTTAACACCCAGAGGTCCAGAGTCACTGAGGAGGGGGAGGAGAGAGGAAGGGGGGAGTGTGGAGGAAGAGAGGAGAATAAAGAAGGAGGGCTGTGGAGGAGAGAGAGGAATAGAGATGAGGAGAAAGGGTGAAGGGGTCAAAAGGAAGGAGATAGACCTCTTCCTGTCTCTCTTTTTCTCTCTCCCTTTCAGCAGTCCTTAGAGAACAGAGATGTTATGTAGTGGTGGGGATGTCCCTGTTCCTTTTATTTTCCTCCAGAGGCAGAGAGACACATTGCTGCTTTAAGAACCAGACAGAGTCACAGAAGACAGCTCTTTAGAACAGTAACAGACTCAAGAGGCAGCCTCACTATGCAACACCGAGCAGTCTGTCAGACAAATGTTCTTTATACATGTGTATCCACATCATGCATATCATTGATATTTTTCTCCACTGAGGTGTGTGTGTGTGTGTGTGTGTGTGTGTGTGTGTGTGTGTGTGTGTGTGTGTGTGTGTGTGTGTGTGTGTGTGGTGTGTGTGTGTGTGTGTGTGTGTGTGTGTGTGTGTGTGTGTGTGTAACTCTAACCCTTTACAGACACAGAGAAACACATCGATGCTTCATATGCAGTCTTCTCTCACAGACTTGTCATTGAACAGCTGTGAACAAAAACGCTTATTCATGCTCCGTTCTGGAAAGTTCCATGACAACAAACAATTCACTCTGAGCGACGTGATATTTAGCATTGTCGCATTTCTAAATGTTAAGGAGAGAGGATACTTTTGTCCGAGAGCATTCTGGCTCTGCAAATGCCAAAATGTCAAGCAGCTCCCAGAGGTTTTCCTCCAGACGTCAGCAGCTACTGGTCCAGAAATAACAACAAAGATACATTCAACAGATAGAAGGATGTTTTTACCTGTCTAAATGTGTGTGTTGCTTACAATAATTGGCTAATCTTATGGCCACTATACATAGCTATAGGTCTGGTTTATAGCTTCAATTATTTGCCTATTATTAGTCTTTTTTTATACATACAGTGAAACATAACTTGTAAAACTATGTACATATATATATATATATATATATCTTTCTCTCTCCCTTCTCTTTCTCTCTTCCTCTCAGGATTGTTGTCATCTTGTGCTCTGTATCTTTAGATTTGCAACGATGATCTCACTCTGTGTCTGAGTTCTGAGTAACAGAGTGTGTATGTGTGTGTGTGTGTGTGTGTGTGTGTGTGTGTGTGTGTGTGTGTGTGTGTGTGTGTGTGTGTGTGTGTGTGTGTGTGTGTGTGTGTGTGTGTGTGTGTGTGTGTGTGTTTCTGTGTGATATGCAGTGAGTTAAGGTCATGTTGGCTGTTGCTTGTCCTATTTTCCTTTCTTCACCAAGGGAACTGAGCATCTTCTTTAATTCATTATCCATCATTGCCTAAAGTAGAACAAAACACATTACACTCATATGTGGTCCATAACCATACTTTCTTTTACACATGTACCGTATTTCGACAATCACATGTAACAATAGTATCTAAACTACTGCAATGAGCTAAGTACATATTGGCTGGCTTGACATCCTGGTTTTATAACTACAGTGTATAATGTATCTCAACTAATGTATGGTGTGTCTGTCCTTCCTAATGCAATCCCAATGGGAGACTGTAAGGGACTATACAGTGAGCTGTGAAAGGACCGTCTCTCACTACAACACAAACCTGATGATGCTCAAATATCTCCCTAGGGGATAACCTCTCTTACGCCCTGCCCTCTCTTTTCCCCACTCTCCCTTCCTCTCTTTCCCTTCTCTATCTCCTATCTCCCTCTCTCCCTCTCTTCTCCCATTCCCTATTTCCCTACTGTCTTCCCCCTCCCTCTCATCCCTTCTCTTCTTCTCTCCCCCATCTGCCGCTTGTCCCCATTCTCCTTATGTTCTCTCTTTTTCCTCCCATCACCAGTAAAGAGGGAGGAGAGGGGATAAAGGAGATGAGGCGAGACGAAAGGAAGGGAGTAGAGGGGAGAGGAAGAAAGAGGGGGATGGGAGTGTGGTGAAGAGGGGAAAAGAGGAAATTAAAGGAAGTGGGAGGAAATGAGAAGAGGAGTGGAATCCACCTCAGGCTGTCCAGTCTTCCTTTACAAACTCCAACAACCACAGGAAGCACTTAGCTTAATGTATGACCTGCAGGAAGAAAACTACTGGTGTGTGTGTGTGTGTGTGTGTGTGTGTGTGTGTGTGTGTATGTGTGTGTGTGTGTGTGTGTGTGTGTGTGTGTGTGTGTGTGTGTGTGTGTGTGTGTGTGTGTGTGTGTGTGTGTGTGTGTGTGTGTGTGTGTGTGAGTGTGTTTCCACTAGGGTTTCCCAGTTAGCACCACAATATAATGTGGGTGTGGATTCTCCACCGGTGTCCCATACAGCCGTGGGTAAGTGAGGGTAGTAATGTGAAATGTAATGCAATGAGGCAGGAGTGGGTTGTGTGGCTACTAGTCATATGAGGGACACATCAATCATCACTATTGTGTGTTTGATCAGATTGGATCTCTTCACTTGACCTTTATGAAGTACAGCTGTCCCTGATTGAGAGCCATACCATGCCAAAACAAAGAAATACAAAGCATAGAAAAAAGGACGTAGAATGCCCATCCAAATCACAGCCTGACCAACCTAAATAGAGACATAGAACAGTACCCCCCCCCCCCCCCCCCAGCCGCAAAACCTGAACCTATAGGGGAGGGTCTGGGTGGGCATTTCTCCGCGGTGACGGCTCACTGGCTCACCCAACTTTGGTGGCGCCTCTAGAGCGGGGTCCCTCGCCGCGGGCCCCGGACTGGAGGGCGACTCTGGCTGTGCCGGAGGACAGGCGGGCGACTCTGGCTGCACCGGAGGACAGGCGGGTGACTCTGGCTGCGCCGGAGGACACTGGACGAGGCACTGTCACCGGACACTCTGGACAAGGCACTGTCGCCGGACACTCTGGACGAGGCACTGTCGCCGGACACTCTGGACGAGGCACTGTTGCCGGACACTCTGGACGAGGCACTGTCGCCGGACACTCTGGACGAGGCACTGTTGCCGGACACTCTGGATGGGGACTGAGCACTGAAGGCCTGATGCGTGGGGCTGGCTTAGGAAGCGCCAAACTAGGGACACGCACCACTGGGCTAGTGCGAGGAGCGGGAACAGGACGTACTAGACTGGGCTGACGCACTGGAGGCCTGGTGCGTGGGGCTGGTACTGGAGGTACCAGACTGGAGACACGCGCCTCAAGGCTAGTGTGAGGAGCGGGAACAGGACGTACTAGACTGGGCTGACGCACTGGAGGCCTGGTGCGTGGGGCTGGTACTGGAGGTACCAGACTGGAGACACGCACCTCAAGGCTAGTGCGAGGAGTGGGAACAGGATGTACTGGACTGGGCTGACGCACTGGAAGCCTAGTGCGTGGTGCTGGCTTTGGAGGCGCCAGACTGAAGACACGCACCTCAGGGCTAGTGCGGGGAGCAGGATACACTGGACCGTAGAGGCGCACTGGTGGTCTCGAGCGCAGGACTGGCACCGCCCGTACTGGCTGGGTGCCCACTTCCCCCCAGCAAATGCACGACGCTGGCACCGAGCACACCGGCCTGTCGATACTCGGCCTCGACGCCGTGCGCATCACCCCATAGCACGGGGCCTGACCAGTACTACGCTGCCTCTGGTAAGCACGGGGAGTTGGCTTAGGGCTCAACCCTGGCCCTGCCAAACTAACCGTGTGCCCCCCCAAAACATTTTTGGGAGGCGGCCTCTCAGGTTCCCATAGCTCCCTTCGCTTGTCCTCCCAGAGTTGACGTTCCTACTACCATGTCCATCCTTCCCCCAGATGCTCCAAACCACACTGCTTGGTCTTCTGTTGGTGGGTAGTTCTGTAACGGGTGTCGTAGGGATTAGACCAAAACGCAGCGGGAACGTGTAAACTCATCTTCTTATTTTATTAAAGAAGGAAAACAAAAGAAACACGTATACAAAAACAACAAATGACACTAAACAGTCCCGTCAGGTGCACGAACACAAAACAGGAAATAACCACCCACAAACCCCAAAGGAAAACAGGCTGCCTAAGTATGACTCCCAATCAGCGACAACGAAGTACAGCTGTCCCTGATTGAGAGCCATACCAGGCCAAAACAAAGAAAAACAAAGCATAGAAAAAAGGACATAGAATGCCCAGCCAAATCACACCCTGACCAACCTAAATAGAGACATAGAAAAGGCTCTCTCAGGTCAGGGCGTGACATACATCACAGAAGACTGAATTATAACAAATCTGTTTCACATAGAAACAGATTTTTTAATTTATTTATAATGTTGATCAATTATAAAATTATGACAAATATTAATAACATTCCACCCATGAGGCCACTAGGTAATTTGACTGCATGAAAGGGTGGCCACGTCACCTCCCTCAAAACCAGTGAATATCTCCAGGTTCTTACAGTGGGGCATCAGCATAATCTATAGAGAGGGCAGAACAATACAGGAGATGGAATTACATTTAGTATGGAGTCGAAGTCCCAACCTGAAATCCTTGTACAATCCATAGACAAAAGGTAAACAAAAGTAGGGAACTGGAGTTTGAGGAAGGTGGAGCGATACATATGTGCTCAGTTGTGTAAGGCGGAAGATGAGTTGGGGACTGGTCCAAACTTGGTGTCCTCTGCCTCGTTGGTGTAGTGGTCCAGGGCGATGAAGTAGAAGCCTGACTCCACCTGATCAAACGTGTTCCCTCTACACACACTGACCTGTCTCCTGAGAACAACTGGAGTGAGAGAGAGAGAAGAAAGTAAGACGTCAGGAAACGTAACAGACAAACTTCAATAGGAGTTTAAATGTCTTCATGCTACATTCAAGGTAACAGTCCATTTTAAGACTGCTGTGGCTGTATCAAAGAGGCAACTATGGATAACCATTTAGCCAAATAACTGATAACACACAATGTAGAACTGGACTGAGCCGAGCTGTAGGGCAATTCTACGGTAACAGGGTGATGCTGACGCTCAGATTTTTCACATTAAAAATGATGTCAAACAAAAACCAGTGATTCTAGTGAAACAAACCAAACATGTTACAGACACACTTATCCAGAGCAACTTACAGTAGTGAGTGCATACATTGTCAAAAAATTTTTTTATTTCATACTGGTCCCTCGTGGGAATTGAGCACACAATCTTAGTGCCATGCTTTACCAACTGAGCCACACAGGACAAAATCTATGCATAAGGTCTACATTTAACAATTTGCAATCATTTGGTTTGTTTGACATACATTTTAAAGTGACAAATAGGAGTCTCAGCATAATTTTGTTATCATGGAATTGCCCTGTACCAACCCACACCACTTGTCAGTCAGCATGGCTCAGTATTGAACAGCCTGCTGTCATTTCAGGCCCAACCCACCTTGTGGAGAGCTATCCTCCTATTGGTTTTCCCTTTATCCCTTACCTACACTACTCATATAGTTAAGCAATGACTATCACAAACACTACATGAACACCTGCTCGTCAAACATCTCATTCCAAAATCATGGGCATTAATATGGAGTTGGTCCCCCTTTGCTGCTATAACAGCCTCCACTCTTCTGGGAAGGCTTTCTACTAGATGTTGGAACATTGCTGCGGGGACTTGCTTCCATTCAGCCACAAGAGCATTAGTGAGGTCAGGCATTGATGTTGGGCGATTAGGCCTGGCTCACAATCCGCCAAACCCAGATTTGTTCGTCGGACTGCCAGATGGTGAAGCATTTCCACTGCTCCAGAGTTTTACACCACTCCAGCCGATGCTTGGCATTGCGCATTGTGATCTTAGGCTTGTGTGCGGCTGCTCGGCCATAGAAACCCATTTTATGAAGCTCCCGACCATTAGTTCTTGTGCTGACATTGCCTCCAGCACTACACGCTTCAGCACTCGTTGGTCCCGTTCTGTGAGCTTGTGTGGCCTGCCACTTCTCTGCGAGCTTATTCTGTATCTAAAGGTAATGTTAGTCTATTTATTATGAATATATATTTGAAAAAAAAACATTTTTACTAGGCTATTCAAAATCAAATACAAATTCGGTAGACTATGTATTGTATAATGGCACAATCATTATTTTAATTCAGATTTATTTTTCAGGCTTAGGCTGATATATACTGTAGGCCTATGTTTATGCATAAACTGTAATATGCATATGAGGGTTTTGAATGAATCATCACCTTAGAAAGCGCTGTCCATTTCATTGTGTTAGGCTTTGAAACAACATCCACAACGACCATATTTCCCACTCCATTTCAACCTGTTGGTGAACTTTCTTCAAATTGAGGTGAGTTTTAACAGCGCATACTGTTTTGATGATAAGTGCTTGATGTGATTTTCCATTGCATTTGCATTGACGTCAGAGTGGTTAGAGGGACAACAGAGCCCTGAGTACCCGGCCATAAGGACCTGATGATCCTGAGCCAGTTGGGTACTCACGGCTAACGCATGTCCAGAGTGCATAAAAGGAGATTACCGTGACTCAACAGTCATGACTCATGACTGCCGGTGTGGCGGTAATACGGTCACCGCAACAGCCCTAGGTATGCACACATCAACTCCATCATCCCAGATAATAATTTATTGCCACCATGGCCCGCAGGTGTAACTGTTAAACTGCTTGCTGTACACTGTACTGCATGATTGTAACGGGTTTTCCAACGTGTTAGTAGCTATGTTGACTATGACGTTAACTAATATGGTGACAACAATTTAGGCTGTGTGTTACGGTTAGTGGTTATGGTATGAAGGTTTGGCTTGGAAAGTTTTTTTTTGCCTGGTCACATACAGCTGTTGTGTTGTGCTCAAGTGAAGGGCACAGGTGAGAGGTGGAGATGCGAGAAGGAATTATACAATGAGCAAAGTAATCATCCTGTTTGTATAGGCCTGCTATGAAAGTGAACTGTGTTTGCGGGTGATCAGGGGTGTATTCATTCCACCGATTCTGTTGAAAAACATTTCTTAAACGTAAGCAAATGGAAAGAAACAGAGATAAACATACCTGAATTAGTCCAATAGAAACTCTCGTTTGCAACTGTTTGGACTATGATTACACCCTAGATCAGCTAGATGCAGGCGAGAGTGTGCAAGGCGGTATTGAATGTGTGTCACGCCCTGATCATAGAGAGCCCTTGTTTCTCTATGGTGTAGTAGGTCAGGGCGTGACTAGGGGGTATTCTAGTTTAACATTCCTATGTTGTGTTCTAGTTTTATTTTCTATGTTGGTGTTTTGTATGGTTCCCAATTAGAGGCAGCAGGTATTTGTTGTCTCTAATTGGGGATCATATTTAAGTAGCTATTTTTACCACCTGTGTTTGTGGGATATTGTTTTGTGTTTGTGCATGTGCACCACGTAGTCACGTTTCATTGTTCGTTTATTGATTTATTGTTTTTGCTTAAGTTTCACTTTGTAATAAATATGTGGAACTCAACATCCGCTGCGCCTTGGTCCCGTTCTTACGACAACCGTGTCAGAATATCCCACCTACAAAGGACCAAGCAGCGTGAAAATGAGGTAAGGGAGTTTTGGACTTGGGAGGACATGAGAGGACATGAGACCCTTCCTTGGCGGGAGTCGCCAAGGAGCATAGGGGGACAGCGATGACGCCGGGGACCGCGGCCACAGAAACCCCAATTATTGTTTTTTTTGGGGGGGGGGCACATGGAGCTGGCGGCTGAGCAGAGGGAAGAGCCAGAGACCGTCAGGGAGGCGATAGAGAAGTGGTTGGTCGACCCAAGGAGAGTGCCAGAGCTCGCCTGGGAATCGATGGAACAGTGTGAGGAAGGATACCGGAGAATGAAGTTAGCTAGGAGTATGCGGCAACGCAGATGTTTGGAGGAGCGTGTCATCAGTCGGGTGAGCCCAGGCACGGCGTCCAGTCCAGCTCCAGGGCAGGAGCCTTCCTCTGCGCCAGTGCCCAGTCCAGGCACGATGTCCAGTCCCGCTCCAAGGCCGGAGCCTTCCCCTGCGCTGGTGCCCAGTCCAGGCACGGCGTCTAGTCCCGCTCCATGGCAGGAGCCTTCCTCTGTGCCGGTGCCCAGTCCAGGCACGGCGTCCAGTCCCGCTCCATGGCAGGAGCCTCCCTCTGCACCGGTGCTCAGTCCAGGCACGGCGTCCAGTCCAGCTCCAAAGCCGGAGCCTTCCTCTGCGCCGGTGCCCAGTCCAGGCACGGCGTCCATCCCAGCTCCATGGCCGGAGTCCTCCTT
Source organism: Salmo trutta (assembly GCF_901001165.1). NCBI lineage: Eukaryota > Metazoa > Chordata > Actinopteri > Salmoniformes > Salmonidae > Salmo > Salmo trutta. The sequence continues at coordinate 62,205,684 of NC_042968.1, forward strand.
TGTGCCGGTGCCCAGTCCAGGCACGGCGTCCAACCCAGCTCCATGGCCGGAGCCCTCCTTTGTGCCGATGTCCAGGCACGGTGTTCAGCCCGGCACGATGGCCGGATCCGAGGTCTGGGCGGGGGTTACGACCTACACCGGAGCCGCCACCGACACTAATCACCCCCCCTACCCTCCCCATTTGGTTTCAGGTTTTGCGGCCGGAGTCCGCACCTTTGGGGGGGGGGGGTACTGTCATGCCCTGACCATAGAGAGCCCTTGTTTCTCTATGGTGTAGTAGGTCAGGGCGTAACTAGGGGTTATTCTAGTTTAAAATGTCTATGTTGTGTTCTAGTTTTATTTTCTATGTTGGTGTTTTGTATGGTTCCCAATTAGAGGCAGCTGGTAATTGTTGTCTCTAATTGGGGATCATATTTAAGTAGCTATTTTTCCCACCTGAGTTTGTGGGATATTGTTTTTTGTTTGTGCATGTGCACCACGTAGTCACGTTTCGTTTTTCGTTCATTGATTTATTGTTTTTGCTTAAAGTTTCACTTTGTAATAAATATGTGGAACTCAACATCCGCTGCGCCTTGGTCCCGTTCTTACGACAACCGTGGCAATGTGTCAATGTCTGTCACCTTGATTACTCAAATTTCTTTCGACCTGTGCACCTACGTTGTAAACTTTCATTCGTAGGCTAGGTTGTAGCAACCCCATGATGGACATAGGGAAACATTTTGTTACATTGAGCTGGGTGATCGGAATATGAATGACAGTCATCCAATATGCTGTAATATAAATAAGGCCATGTTCATATTTTTTTTAAATCTTAGGCCATGTTCATAAAAAAAAAATCTTAAACGGCGTGGACCGCCACTGCTCTACACGCGCGCACGCACACACACCCACATACAATCTTAATTTACGCTGCCGCTACTCTGTTTATCATACATCCTGATGCCTAGTCACCCTACCCCTATACATATCTACCTCCATCACTCCAGTATCCCTGCACATTTTAAATATGGAACTGACCCTGTATATAGTCACCTTACCCCTATACATATCTACCTCTATCACTCCAGTATCCCTGCACATTTTAAATATGGAACTGACCCTGTATATACTGGAGCTTCTTACTTTCTTATGTTCTTCTTATTTCCTACTTAAATTCCTTGTGTGTTTTTGTTCTACCTTGTTATTTTTAGTACTACATTGATGTTGATTACTGCATTGTTGGGTTTAGAGCTTGCAAGAAAGGCATTCACTGCAGATGACATTAAAACACGAAACTTGGAATCAGTAGAACTGTCAGGTGTGCTCCCTCTCCGGCCTCTAGGTAACCAGGCTGCTCGTTATGGCGCACACCTGTCACCATCGTTACGCGCACCTGCGCGTCATCAGACTCACCTGGACTCCATCACTTCCCTGATTACCTTCCCTACATGTCACTCCCTTTGGTTCCTTCCCCAGGCGTCACTGTTTCTGTTCCAGTGTCATGTCTGTGCGTTGTTTGTGTTTCCTTGTTTTGCATTTAGTTGCATTTATTTATTAAAACACTCACTCCCTGAACTTTCTTCCCGACTCTCAGCGCACTCGTCACAAGAACAGGGGTCAGTATGGGGTGTAGCTCTGTTTAAACTAATACTATTCCTATTCAAAGGTCACATGGAAACTTGTAATAACCTGTACATGCTTGGTTAGATCAGGGGTTCCCAAACTTTTTCACTCAGGTCCCCCTTCCACCCTCCTTTCTGACCACCATATGACCAGTTTGTCCAAATTGTGACCTCTATCTGACCAGCTGGTCATAATTCTGACCACACTATTACGTACTGGGGATAGTTAAGACCTCATCATAACCTGGTAATAACCACCTGACTACAGCTTATTACCTACTGTAAAACGTATTGCCGAGGGAAAAGTTGGATATTGAAAAAATGGTTCATTACATTTCAATTTGTTTCCATAGGCACCAATTAAAGTTTAAATCTGCAACATGTTCTTACATTTAAAATAGATCAAGCAATGGCAAAAAACAAATCTACATCGCAATTTCTTGCCCATCTGCATGCAGTAATTGTTTCATAATTCACCGACAGATATTACATGCATTGAAATACTGGGACACAGAGTATATGAAGGCCCATTGTTATATTTGATGAATGATTAATAAGAGTGGTGTGATGGGGTAGATCGTGATCAAGGACCTCTGAGCACAGAGGTTGACCTGGAGCCTAATGGCCCTCTTAAAGAGTCACGTGATGGGTCAGATCTGCAGTGAAGACAATCAGTGATTTTGAAAGAAAAGGACATTCCTGAAAAAACTTTGTGGACTCAGCTGGCTAAAAGTATTTCCATGGAGGACTCTAAGTTGAAGAAGGTTGTGGCAGTTAGAGCTTAGAGATGTCTTCGAAAAATAGCAACTTGCTCATATACCTACTTTTTCGTCCTCCTCCACCACGGTGGTAAGAGGCATATTTAGGACTTTCCAGAAGGCACGCAACACATCAACTTCCTGGGTTTTCTGGCTTTTCTGAGGTGGCAGGTAGCCTACCCAGGGAAAAAAATTGTTCAAATAGGATTTTATTTGCTTTACAAACTTATATTACTAGAAGTGGTGCTATTTCAATTTACTTACACTAATATCAGGTAATCATGGGCAGATGAATAGCATGCCTCTTGGGGAATCCACTCTCTGAGACCTGATGCAGAGCAAAAACATTAATGATCATCAGCATAGCTATTACATACCTAGATCTTACCAAGCTGGTTAGTGAGAATCAATACACATTTAAGATGATCTGGTAACTGAGTGGGTGGCTAAGCATTACTGCAGAGGCCATGCATCAGGTCATTGACATGTTTCTGGAACTGTAAAGACAGAGACGAATCCTGATTAACCACTACCTAAGGTCTTCACTAAGATAGACTTAGCTTAGCAAGTACATTGACTATGTTGCCCCTCAACTATCTGTAAGTCAGGCAGACAGACAGAGATAGAAAGAGAGATAGACAGCAAAACATTGGCTATTAACATTTCTTAGTCAGCAGGCTGGATAACTTCTGTCATTTTTTCCTGTTTTCCCTACTCCATCCTTCCATCCAAGCTGTAGGAGATTCCTGTAAAAAAAGAGAATCAAGAATTGAAAAAGGCAGTTGAGAAGTGTAACGTCAGAATGAGTGTTGAGGGAAGCAGGGATAGGCTAGTTTACAATACTTTTGGACAAAAGTAGTGCACTACATAGGGAATAAGGTCTAATTTCAAATCAAATCAAATTGTATTAGTCACATGCGCCGAATACAACAAGTGTATGTAGACCTTGTAATGTGAAATACTTACTTACTTACGAGCCCATAACCAACAATGCAGTTATAAAAAAAATACGGATAAGAAAAATAAATAAAAGTAACACGTAATTAAAGAGCAGCAGTAAAATAACAATTGCGAGACTATATATAGGGGGGTACCGGTAAGGAGTCAATGTGCGGGGGGCATCGGTTAGTTGAGGTAATATGTACACGTAGGTAGAGTTATTAAAGTGACTATGCATAGATGATAACAACAGAGAGTAGCAGTGGTGTAAAGGGGGGGGGGGGGGTGGCAATGCAAATAGTATGGGTAGCCATTTGATTAGGTGTTCAGGAGTCTTATGGCTTGGGGGTAGAAGCTGTTTAGAAGCCTCTTGGACCTAGACTTGGCGCTCCAGTACCGCTTGCCGTGCGATAGCAGAGAGAACAGTCTAGGTGACTGGAGTCTTTGACCATTTTTAGGGCCTTCTGACACCGCCTAGTATAGAGGTCCTGGATAGCAGGAAGCTTGGCCCCAGTGATGTACTGGGCCATTCGGACTACCCTCTGTAGTGCCTTGTGGTCGGAGGCCAAGCAGATGCCATATCAGGCAGTGATGCAACCAGTCAGGATGCTCTCGATGGTGCAGCTGTAGAACCTTTTGAGGATCTGAGGACCCATGCCAAATCTTTTCAGTCTCCTGAGGGGGAATAGGTTTTGTCGTGTCCTCTTCATGACTGTCTTGGTGTGCTTGGACCATGTTAGTTTGTTGGTGATGTGGACACCAAGGAACTTGAGCTCTCAACCTACTCCACTGCAGCCTCGTAGATGAGAATGGGGGCGTGCTCGGTCCTCTTTTTCCTGTAGCCCACAATCATCTCCTTTGTCTTGATCACATTGAGGGGCAGGTTGTTGTCCTGACACCACACGGCCAGGTCATTTGGCCATTTGGGACATAGTCAATGGGAGTGTCACGGATCCTTCCGGTACTGTTGCTCATTCCATGTCCCAGTTCTGGAGGTCTACGTCACTGGCCTCTAAGCGTTACTGAACTGTTTCATTACGCACACCTGGTTCCCATTTCCCCTGATTAGTAGTTGTATAATTGTGCCCTTTGTTCACAATTGTCTTGGTCGGTTATTGTTTCCATGTCTGTTGGTCTTGTGAGTACTTGTGCTTTGTTGTTTCGGCTTTCGTGCTGCATGTATTGATGTGCACTTGTTATTACGGGTCTCATCCCGTGTATTGTTATTACGGGTCTCGTCCCGTGTATTGTTATTACGGGTCTCGTCCCGTGTATTGTTATTACGGGCCTCGTCCCGTGTGTTGTTATTACGGGCCTCGTCCCGTGTATTGTTATTACGGGTCTCGTCCCGTGTATTGTTATTACGGGTCTCGTCCCGTGTATTGTTATTACGGGCCTCGTCCCGTGTATTGTTATTACGGGTCTCGTCCCGTGTATTGTTATTACGGGTCTCGTCCCGTGTATTGTTATTACGGGCCTCGTCCCGTGTATTGTTATTACGGGTCTCGTCCCGTGTATTGTTATTACGGGTCTTGTCCCGTGTATTGTTATTACGGGCCTCGTCCCGTGTATTTATTAGAGGTTTAACCTCGCTCTTTTGTTTGGGTTACATCCCAAACAAAAACGATTACGATTACGTATTCCTGCGCCTGTTTCCAATCATTTATACAACGTGACAGGGAGGTTACTGTATTCATACACTAAAACTTACCATAATCCAATGGATACACAATTCCTACTATACATTCAGCTGGGGATTTGTGCATCTACAATAAGGAGGTGGTTGATGTGACAGTTTTAGCTGTTTCTAAAAGCACATCAAATGTGCTTCCAAGAGTGTCCACTTGGCTTTGATGTGGAAAGATCCTGTCACTCAACCTTACACTGAAGCCCACATAGTCACACACGCGAACACACTTCCAACTAGGTGTTTGGACATGTGTTCATGTCTAATCTACCACAAAAGATGACTTGAACAACCCAAAGAGGACTTGACATGTTCTATGCTATGTGTTGAAAACACAGATGTGTTGTTTTGAATCACTCTTCCCACAGTGCCTCTCTAACCTCCTCTTGTCCTCTCTTTTGTTTCTTTTCAAGGAGCCTTGAAGCACATAGCCAAGGCTTTATGTTTACTGCATGTACCATCTGTTGGCTGAATCAAACATGCAGGGTTCCATGCCAAGGGAAATGTCTTCAGAAGTACTACTGAGTAGCTATGTGCCCAGAAAGGAAAGATGAGAAGAGATGGAACAGTACAGCCTTGATAGGGTAGAGAATCAATTGGTCCATGCGCAGGTTACCTTAAGCAAAATGTTACAAAGGTTGCCATGGGCTAATGTGAAGTTGAAGGTTCATATTCTGTATAACAGTCATATCTGCTAATCAATCGTGTTTACAAAACTACACAAGGAAAGTATTGCTCCTCTGTAATGCTGTTTTTCAGTGTATTAGTTGTTGTTGTCCAGATGGACACGGACACACACACACACGCCGAGTGGGTGGAGGACTGTGATGTCCAATGCACTCCATAATTTGTCATCTTCCATTAAGGTGTTGGTTAATAGATAGTGACACTGACGATAATTGCCTTTTTCTGTGAGCTAGTGGTGGGAGAGAGAATGAGTGAGAGAGAGAGATGGAGAGAGGGAGAGAGAAAAGGTGGAGAGTAAGACACTTTACAGATCCCCAATCTGCTTCTCTCATTTCTCATCTCTCAGACATCTCTCCCTTAGTCTCTCTGAATATGAGCCTCTTCAGTCTCTCAGTTGGAGGTTACTTTGCCATTCTCTTTCTCGTTCTAAGTTCCGTGCTGTCCCTTTCCACCTCCCTTTATCCTCTCTTTCTCTCTACCCTCACTATTGTTCTCTCTCTACCACCATTTAACCCTCCCACCCTTCCTCCCGATCTCCCTCCCTCTCTTTCTCTGTGTGTAAGCAGTTGAGTAATGTAATATGTGATCCTGCATCTCTCTAATCTCATGTGTTATTAAGTCTCTGCATGGCAGCGTGTGTGTGTGTGTGTGCGCGCGCGTGGGTGCGCCTAAGAGACAGATCTAGGATCAGCAACCCAGACCACATGACCTTTTTTTTCAGCAATTACCTTATGTGCTGTTGTTGCGCTTTGTGTGGTTGGGTTACCATGACAACAGAATGAGACTTCACTGCGTTGTTGTCGTGGGAGAGAGTTTAGTTGACTCGGAGACTGAAAGTGAGTCACCTGGGTTTATAAAAAGGTACCGGAGAGAAGCCTTGAGCAGTTTAGCTTACTGATGCACGCAGAAAATCATCCAGCATGACTGAATGACTGCTGGGGTCTTGGGTTGGGTTTTGCTCACACCCATACGTCACTGGAATGAGTAGACTGACGTCATCGCTTTCAATGGAAGAGAAAGAGCGGTTGGCTTTAGTTGGTGAAGAACATTAGCGGTGGCTTCAGAACAGTGCCCCTGTCTGTCTAGAGGAGCCCTGTTATTGGGTCATTGCGTATGGTGAATTTGACTTTGAAACTGCGCAGTCACGCTGTCTGCTCTAAACAGCACCCAACCCAACGCTGCAGCGGTTTGAGCCATAATGGACTCAGGGCCGGCCACTCCAATCTCTGTCGCTCCCTCTTCCATACAGTCAGTGAAGCTGCTCTGCAACATGGCAGAGCACAATGAATCTCCCCGCTGTTGTCATTAATAGGACACAGCTCCAAATGTAATTGAGCACTACAGCCTTTTTGAGTCGTAATGGACCCAGAGGCAGCTGCGCCTATCTCTCAGTGGCTCTGCCCGTCTCTTTGACTGAGCTGTGGTTAATGAACAGCCAAGAACACTCTAAGAAAAAAAGGTTCCAAAAGGGTTCTAGGCTGTCCCCATAGGAGAACCCATTTTGGTTCCAGATAGAACTCTTTCAGGTTCCATGTAGAACCCTCTGTGTAAAGGGTTCCAGATGGAACTTAAAAGGGTTATACCTGGAAGAAAAAAGGTTCTACCTGGAACCCAAAAAGGTTCTCAAAGTGTTCTCCTATAAGGACAGCTGATAAACCCTTTTAGGTTCCAGATAGCACCTTTTGTTTTGTTTGTTTGTTCTGAGAAATGAAGGCTATTCCATGTGAGAAATTGCCAAGAAACGTAAGATCTCGTACAAAGCTGTGTACTACTCCCTTCACAGAACAGCGCAAACTGGCTGTAGCCAGAATAGAAAGAGGAGTGGGAGGCCCCGGTGCACAACTGCCCAACAGGACAAGTACAATAGAGTGTCTAGTTTGAGAAATAGATGTCTCACAAGTCCTCAACTGGCAGCTTCATTAAATAGTACCCGCAAAACACCAGTCTCAAAGTCAACAGTGAAGGGGTGACTCCGGGATGCTGGCCTTCTAGGCAGAGTTGCAAAGAAAGAGCCATATCCCAGACTGGCCAATAAAAAGAAAAGATAAAGACGGACAAAAGAACACAAACACTGAACAGAGGAACTCTGCCTAGAAGGCCAGCATCCCGGAGTCTTTTCTTCACTGTTGACGTTGAGACTGGTGTTGAAGATCAGCGGAGTGGAGGGTATGTTTCCTACCTTCACCACCTGGGGTTGGCCCGTCAGGAAGTCCAGGACCCAGTTGCACAGGGCTGGGTTCAGACCCAGGGCTTCGAGCTTAATGATGAGCTTGGAGGGTACTATGGTGTTGAATACTGGGCTATAGTCAATAAACAGCATTCTTACATAGGTATTCCTCTTGTCCAGATGGGATAGGGCAGTGTGCAGAGTGATGGGGATTGCATTGTCTGTAGATATCTTGGCTGTAGATATCTTAAGCAAATTGAAGTGGGTCTAGGGTGGCAGGTAAGGTAGAAGTGATATGATCCTTGACTAGTCTCTCAAAGCATTTCATGATGACAGAAGTGAGTTCTACAGGGCGATAGTCATTAAAACCTCTTACATCTAGACGTTCCACTAGCGGAACACCACTCCAATATCCAATGATAGGGCGTGGCGCGAAATACAAACTCCTCGAAAATCCGAAAACTTCCATTTTTCAAACATATGACTATTTTACACCATTTTAAAGACAAGACTCTCCTTTATCTAACCACACTGTCCGATTTCAAAAAGGCTTTACAACGAAAGCAAAACATTAGATTATGTCAGGAGAGTACCCAGCCAGAAATAATGACACACCCATTTTTCAAGCTAGCATATAATGTCACAAAAACCAAAACCACAGCTAAATGCAACACTAACCTTTGATGATCTTCATCAGATGACACTCCTAGGACATTATGTTATACAATACATGCATGTTTTGTTCAATCAAGTTCATATTTATATCAAAAACCAGCTTTTTACATTAGCATGTGACGTTCAGAACTAGCATTCCCACCAAACACTTCCGGTGAATTTACTAAATTACTCACGATAAACGTTCACAAAAAACATAACAATTATTTTAAGAATTATAGATACAGAACTCCTTTATGCAATCGCGGTGTCCGATTTTAAAATAGCTTTTCGGTGAAAGCACATTTTGTAATATTCTGAGTAGATAGCCCGGCCATCACAGGCTAGCTATTTTGCCACCCACCAAGTTTGGTACTCACCAAACTCAGATTTACTATAAGAACAATTGGATTACCTTTGCTGTTCTTTGTCAGAATGCACTCCCATGACTTCTACTTCAACAACAAATGTTGGTTTGGTTCCAAATAATCCATAGTTATATCCAAATAGCGGCGTTTTGTTCGTGCGTTCAAGACACTATCCAAAGGGTAACGAAGGGTGACGCGCCGGCGCGTTTCGTGACAAACAATTTCAAAATATTCCATTACCGTACTTCGAAGCATGTCAAACGCTGTTTAAAATCAATTTTTATGCGATTTTTCTCGTAAAATAGCCATAATATTCCGACCGGGAGTCGTTGTTTTCGTTCAAAGACTGAAAATGTAAAATGGCCTCTTCACGTGCATGCGTGCGCCCGTCTCATTGTTCTCAGATCGACCACTATCCAAATGCGCTACTGTTTTTCATCCAGAGACTGCAGAGTCATCATTCAACGTTCTGGCGCCTTCTGAGAGCCTATGGGAGCCTTAGAAAGTGTCACGTTACAGCAGAGATCCTCTGTTTTGGATAGAGATGACAAAGAAGGCCAAGAAATGGTCAGACAGGGTACTTCCTGTACAGAATCTTCTCAGGTTTGGCCTGCCATTTGAGTTCTGTTATACTCACAGACACCATTCAAACAGTTTTAGAAACTTTGGAGTGTTTTCCATCCAAAGTTACTAATTATATGGATATTCTAGTTTCTGGGCAGGAGTAATAACCAGATTAAATCGGGTACGTTTTTTATCCGGCCGTGAAAATACTGCCCCCTATCCATAACAAGTTAAGTTCAGTTACCTTTGCCTTCTTGGATACAGGAACAATGGTGGCCATCTTGAAGCATGTGGGGACAGCAGACTGGGATAGGGAGAGATTGAAAATGCCCGGAAACACACCAGCCAGCTGGTCTGCGCATGCTCTGAGGACCCGGCTAGGGATGCCGTCAGGACCGGCAGCCTTGCAAGGGTTAACACGTTTAAATGTTTTACTCACGTCGGCCACGGAGAAGGAGAGCCCACAGTGCTTGGTAGCGGGCCGTGTCGGTGGAACTGTGTTATCCTCAAAGCGTGCGAAGAATGTGTTTAGCCTGTCCGGAAGTAAGATGTCGGTCCCGGTGATGTGGCTGGTTTTCCTTTTGTACTCCGTGACTGTCTGTAGTCCCTGCCACATATGTCTCATGTCTTAGCCGTTGAATTGCGACTCCACTTTATCTCTATACTGACGTTTAGCTTGTTTGATTGCCTTGCAGAGTGAATAACTACACTGTTTATATTCTGCCATATTAACACTCGCCTTGCCATTGTTAAATGTGGTGGTTCCTGCTTTCAGTTTTCCACGAATGCTACAGTACCATCTATCCACGGTTTCTGGTTAGGGTAGGTTTTAATAGTCACAGTGGGCACTACATCTCCTATACACTTCCTTATGAACTCAGTCACTGTATCTGTGTATGCATCTGGTTTATTTTTCAAACGCTACCCGGAACATATCCCATGTGATCAAAATAATCCTGAAGCGTGGATTCTGATTGGTCAGACCAGCGTTGAATAGTACGAAGCACGGGCACTTCCTGTTTGAGTTTCTGCCTATAGGACGAGATGAGCAAGATGGAGTTGTGGTCAGATTTGCCGAAAGGAGGGCGGGGGAGGGCCTTGTAAGCATCCCGGAAGTTTGAATAGCAATGGTCGAGAGTCTTAGTAGCGCGAGTAGGACATTCAATATGTTGCTAGAATTTCGGCAGCCTAGTCCTCAGATTTGATTTGTTAAAATCCCCAGCTACACTAAATGCAGCCTCAGGATATGTGGTTTCCAGTTTGCATAAAGTCCAGTGAAGTTCTTTGAGGGCCATCGAGGTTTCGGCTTGAGGTGGGATGTAAACGGCCGTGGCGATGACAGAGGAGAATTCTCTTGGGAGATAATATGGTCGGCATTTAATTGTGAGGTATTCTAGGTCGGGTGAACAAAATTACTTGAGTTCCTGTATGTTCCTAGAATTACACCATGAGTTGTTAATCATGAAACACACCCCCTGCCATTCTGATTCCTGGAGAGATATTTATTCCTGTCTGCGCGATGGACTGAGAATCCTGCTGGCTTTACTAACTCCGACAGAGTATCCCGAGAGAGCCATGTTTCTGTGAAACAAAGTATGTTACAGGCCCCGATGTCTCTCTGGAAAGAAATACTTGCTCTAAGCTCATCAACTTTGTTATCTAAAGACTGAACATTAGCGAGTAATATACTCAGAAGCGGTGGGTGGTGTGCGCACCTCCCAAGTTGAACCAGCAGGCACCTTGAGTGCCTCTCCTCCGCCTGCGATGTTTTGGGTCGGCCTCTGGAATAAGTTCAATTGCTCTGGGGAGAGTGAACAAAGGATCTGCTCCATAGAAGTCATATTCCTGGTTGTAATGCTGGTAGTTCTGGTGAGTTACCGCCGCTCTAATATCCAATAGTTCTTCCCGGCTGTATGTAATGACACACAACATTTCCTGAGCTAATAATGTAAAAAATAATACATTTAAAAAAAAAAAGTTTTCTAAGAGCTAGTCGCGATGCTGCCATCTCCGTCGGCGCCATCTTAACATCACCATTAATCAAAGGGCTATTTTCAGATAGTCTGTTCTTTTTCCTTAAGACTATTCAAAAACAACACCGTGTCCATGTGATTTATTATAGCCCCCAAAAAATGGAATACAGATGTACAGCAACACGTTAGCTGGGTGTTAGGCCTATGCAGTTGTACACTGCCAGAGAGAGAAAGAGAGAGGTTACGAACACTGCGAGTCCAGAGTTGATATATGACTAGCAGCAAAATGACAGCAGCTGTATGAGGTATTGACCACTCCTCAGTCCTCACTGAGACTTGCACCTGATTTACACACTGAGGCGGACGGTGGGGGGGGGGACATGGAGAGTATAGGGCGAGGAGAGGGGTGGGGGGGACTGAATGAGGAGAAGGTGGGGTGAGACAGAGTGTGGGTGATGTTAGATAGGGAGTAAACAGTAGCGAGCTACCGTAGTGATGTAGAATATTAATCTTCAGAGAGAAAGGAAGAGGAGAAACAAAGAGAAAAGACGGAGAGGCGAGAGCTATGCCTCTTGTGATCCATTAGCTCCATTTTCCTGTCAACTACCTCCCGCTCAGGAACTGTGTGTGTTTCCTATCAGATTGAAGAGCAGAGAGTGTGCATGCGTTAATATGACCATACAGTGAATTCAGAAAGTATTGAAAATGTATTACATTTAGATTTTCTGTCACAGATCTACACACAATACCCCATAATGTCAACATGGAATTATGTTTTTAGACATTTTTACAAATGAATAAAAAATGAAAAGCTAAAATGTCTTGAGTCAATAAGTATTAAACCCCTTTGTTATGGCAAGCCTCAATAATTTCAGGAGTAAACATTTGCTTATCAAGTCAGATAACAAGTTGAATGGACTAACTCTGTGTGCAATAATGGTGTTTAACATGTTTTTTGAATGACTACCCAATATCTCTACCCCACATATCAAACTATCTATAAGGTTTCTCAGTCAAGCAGTGAATTTCAAGCACAGATTCAATGACAAAGACCAGGGAGGTTTTCCAATGCCTCGCAAAGAAGGGCACCTATTGGTAGATGGGTAAAAAGAAAAGCAGACATTGAATATCCCTTTGAGCATGGTGAAGTTATTCATTACACTTTGAATGGTGTATCAATAGACCCAGTCACTACAAATATACAGGTGTCCTTCCTAACTCAGTTGCCGAAGAGCAAGGAAACGGATCAGGGATTTCACCATGAGGCCAATGGTGACGTTAAAACACTTAGCGTGGATGTAATAGGGGAAAACTGAGGATAGATCAACAACATTATGATTACTCCACAATGCTAACCTAAATGACAGAGTGAAAGGAAGGAAGACTGTACAGAATGAAAATATTCCTGTTTGCAATAAAGAACTAAAGCAAAACTGCAAAAAATGTGGCAAAATAAATGTACTTTATGTCCTGAATACAAAGAGTTATGTTTGGGGCAAATCCAATGCAACACATCACTGAGTTACCACTTTTTTCAATCATTAAAGACTGCTTTTCATGAATCTGTGCTTTTCAATCTTAAAGACTTACCCAGAAAGACTCACAGCAGTAATCGCTGCCAAAAGTGGTCATGTCAGATGTTCTATGTGATGTCAGGAGGTAAGAAGAAGCCACATTAGAATAGTGAGATTCCCTCCTTAGGGTCAAGTTGGGGACGTGTGTATGTGTGTGTGTGTGTGTCTCCTGTGGTGAGACGTGACCCAGCATGGTCCCTGTGCATCGTGACTGGAGTGGGCGGGAGAATCTGCCCTGCGCTAAACACGACCCGGGAAACGCCGAGTGCGTTTCATTTTCTACTGCCGGTGACTCTTATGTGTCCCACCTCCACACACTCTCCTCTCCCTCATCCCTCTCTGTGTCGCTCAGAGAAGAAATCCTCAGTGACATCTAAATCAGCCCCATTCACCACCATGCTGAGTAATGGCGGCCCTCTCACAGAGAATACTCCCCTTCCTTTCTCTCTCTGACACACTCTCACAAAGAATACTCCCCTTCCTTTCTCTCTCTGACACCCTCTCACAGAGAATTGTCCCCTTCTTTTTTCCTGACACACTCTCACAGAGAATACTCCTTCCATTCTCTCTCTGACACCCTCTCACAGAGAATCCTCCCCTTCCTTTCTCTCTGACACCCTCTCACAGAGAATACTCCCCTTCCTTTCTCTCTCTGACACCCTCTCACAGAGAATCATCTCTTTAACATTTTATCAAGCTCACTCTCTTTCCATAGAGAAATGGGCTTTTTTTTATCACAGTCCAATGAGAGAATATCACTCTCTTTCTGTCAATTCCCTACCCCCGTTTCCCATCTCTCTCTCTCTCCCTCTCAGAGACTCCATTAATCTTTCCCGCTGTGCTATTCGTAATTCATAAGGATTCCCCGCATGTATCTACTACCATGTGTGACTGAATTCTGAGTACCCTGCATCCTTGTCTTTATGCTACTGAGAGCAGTGATAGGGTAACAGGTACTAACTGTTGAAGTCATATTCCTTGAATAACAGTGTGCAATAAGGAGAAAAACTAAAGATCTCAGCTAGTTACATCTGTCACAGTGTTGCTATGGATAAGTGAATTACAGGGATGTGTGGGAAAGTAAGCTTTGTGTGTGTGTACGTGTGTGTACGGGGCATCTGTGAGGGTGTATCAAGACCTCTCTTCTCCCTGTCTGAGTCACTGTTATTTAACCAGTTGTTTTAGTCATCCACCCTCTGTCTATCCATTGTGTTAGTCTGTGCACTTGTAGTTACTTTCAGTTGTGTTTCATATGGTCTGCTTGAAAATAGTCCATGTTCAAAACAGAATAAACAATGTGTTTCTTTTGAACTTAGTTGTAAGAGTACAGCCCATCTCTTTTTCAATGAGGCTATATTCATTTAGATACTGTTTCATCTCTTTTGAAAGAGATTCCTGTCCTGATGAATAAGGGCGGTCTTGCTAGGAATGAGAAGGGATATTGGAGAATATGGTAAACTGCTAAACGCTAACATGACAAATCCACTCAGCAGCTTAGCGAAATATTGTCTCTGCATTACTCAATCACTCTATTTCCACACACACACTATACACACTATACACACTATACACACACACACACACACACACACACTATACACACACACACACACACACACACACACACACACACACACACACACACACACACACACACACACACACACACACACACACACACACACACACACACACACACACACACACACACACAGTCTTATACAGCTAACCTTGTGGGGACACAGAATCCAGTCCCATTAAAAATACTATTTTCCCTAACCCCTAACCCTAACCTGTACCCTTACCCTTACTCTTACCCTAACCCTAAACTTAACCTTAACCCAAAACCTAACATTAACCCTAACCCTAGCTTCTAACCCTAACCCTAAAACTAACCCTAGCTCTTAACCCTAATTCTAACTCTAAAGCCCATAGAAATAGCATTTGACCTCGTTGACTATTCTTGTGGGGACTTCTGGTCCCCGCAAGAACAGTTAAACACGTCCACACACACACACACACACACACACACACACACACACACACACACACACACACACACACACACACACACACACACACACACACACACACACACACACTGCTGCTCACACTCAGCAGTGTTTTTGGCCCTCAGAGAGAGGGATATAATGGAGTGGATTCATTTCTTGTAGTTTGCAATGAAACCATCGGAAACGGTCAAGTCAATCAAATGGAAATCAGCAGGCCTAGTTGAACGGAATGGCACCATGCGGACCTACATACTTGGATATGTCCCCAGTCTGGCCTAAGCTCCCTCTCCTCTGACCTACTTGGCTTTAGCCGAGGGGCTGAACGGGCGAGAGATACTCTGCGATCGATAGCATTGTAATCTAGAGATATGGATGCTGGCTGCTTATGCAGAGTGTTTCATTCATGCAAACATTGATCTGTTTACTATGGCAATACTACAAACACAAACCAAACCAATCCAGCAGAACGTTTTCAGAGAGTCTCCAAAGAGAAATCTGGCCTCAGGAGCAATCTTAACATAGACGTTCTACAGGGGTGACATGGCCTTCAGGTCATTTCAGCTTTGAGAGAAGTAGAGTGTTGAGGTGTTTATCTGTAACAGAAGATGCCAGATAAGGAAGTGAAGAGGTTAGATTATTGTTGATGGTCAAAGTAAAAAATACGAACTGCTTCAAGTGCTATTCTGTTTCAGAGTGGAAGAGGGGAAATGCAAGGGCAGTATATTTCCATGGCAACGGAAGTTGTTGAAGCATTTGTTTTTTTCTGGTGTTACTGTGGGGACAATAGTAATAGTATGGTACAACAGACACACACTCACGCATAAACACACAAACAGCCACAGGTCATGCCTAGATGTCCCTCTTAATTATGTGGATGCTGAGTTATTGTAGGCTGAAATCAATGGCTGTCATCTCTGGCTGAGTTGACTAATGTGTACAGGACGCTGCTGGAAAATATGGCACGTATCGCCTTTACCTAATGCTGCACCCACACACACACACACACAGACAAACACACACACAATACAGAGTTTCAGACCTTTATCTATTATTAGCCAGGTAACTGCAGCAGCAGAAGACGGAGCCTGGGTCTAGTCATTTTAGTATGGCTAGGTCTCCTTAGTACACAGCGTTGTACCAGAACTTCAGTTTCTTGGCAGTTTCTCGCAAGAAATAGCCTTCATTTCTCAGAACAAGAATAGACTGAGTTTCAGAAGAAAGTTCTTTATTTCTAGCCATTTTGAGCCTGTAATCGAACCCACAAATGCTGATGCTCCAGATACTTAACTAGTCTAAAGGCCGGTTTTATTGCTTCTTTAACTAGAACAACAGTTTTCAGCTGTGCTAACATAATCGCAAAAGAGTTTTCTAATGATCAATTAGACTTTTAAAACTACAAACTTGGATTAGCTAACACAACGTGCCATTGGAACACAGGAGTGGTGGTTGCTGATAATGGGCCTCTGTACGCCTGTGTAGATATTCCACAAAAAATCAGCCGTTTCCAACTACAATAGTTATTAACAACATTAACAATGTCTACACTGTATTTCTGACCAATTTGATGTTATTTTAATGGATAAAACAAAATTATTTTCTTTCAAAAACAAGGACATTTCTAAGTGACCCCAAACTTTTGAATGATAGTGTGTATCCCGTGCCGGCTCTGCGGTGCCTACAATAGGACTTAGCATCGTTTCGACTTGGAGAAGAAAATCTCTCAAGTCTAAAGGTTTTGGCTAGAACAAGGGTCTAGTGTCTTTCGCTAAAGCAGTGATCAGTGGTATCCATAACCTGACCAGACTACCAGACAAATGTGTGGCTGGTGATTTCTTATCAATGTAAAAAGTCCCTCTGGTGGTATACAGTAGTTCACTCCCCAGACCAGGTCACTGCTTGTATACAGCGCCTGGATTTAATGCCTCGTCCGTAACGATCTGGTAGGATGTCCTCAAGCCATCTTCCCCTGGTCTTTTGGTCGTTAATCTTGTGTCCTCTGCTTGGTCATTTAATTAAGATTGGATCAGAATTAGGCAATGTGCAGAGGAGAGGAGAGGCCACGAGCCTACGCCCCTTCGTCTACGCCCCTTCGTCAGTGATTGGTCAGCAGTACTACTAGTAGGATTGGGAACAATGGACTGGATTCTTCAATGAAGTGTTTGTTGTCATTCAACGAGAGACGTCTAGTTTTCCTGCACATTTTTTACTTGAGAAACACTGCACCAAACATCTTAGTTAATGTAAAATTGCGTGACTAAGACCTCCTTGGCAAAACGTGAACAGGTATTACAGATTTTTTGATTGATCTTAGATTAATTCTGACTATTTTGAGGAAGTGTATACTAGATATGTTGTTGCTACGGCGTCTCAAGAGGGACAAACAGTAATATTGGCACTTTTTTTTCTCTTTTTTCATTGAAGGGAGTATGCAAGGCATAGACGTTCCCTTAGCCTAGCCGAGTTCTGATAGGAACAAACCGAACCTGGTATATGGGCACCTTTAATAATACACTTTCTTGTTTTCCCCTGTAAAATCAACTCACTTTATTCTTAAAGTAGACAATGAAATATGTTATTCTTGTAAAATATATCATATATTATAGAATAATTGAGTCGTTCCATATGAATTCAATATCTTTCCAACTGAACCCCTTTAGAGTTGAACAAAATCTTCCAAACATGTCCTCCGTCGTTAACACGTGGAAAGTGCGTGGGCGACAGAGAGAAACAAAATAGTGCAGTTTGAGGGCATGTGGTCGGAGAGCGATGCTGACAATGGAGATGGGGGTGTGAGCAAGTAGGTCTGGGCAGGGATGATGACGTGGGTGTTTGTGATCGTCTGTATGGTGTCATTTGTATGTGTATGTTTTGTATTGCAAAAAAAACAAAAGAAAGTGATTGAATCATATGGAATGACCTTACAGTATACAACTTTGCATATACAACTGTTTTCATCCTGAATCTTGGCTCTGTCTCTGTGTCCTGGTCTGTTTGTATCCTCCTGCCCAGGGTGGCAGGCTGGCGGAATGGCACTACAAGCTGGGTTTAGAGAGGTGTGTGGGTCGGGTGGCAGGGCCTAGTCAGGGCCCGGTGGAGGCAGAAGGTGGAGAGGGAGAGCCACGACAGGTCAGAACAGATCTGTTGACAGCTTGGCTGAGGACCACAACACCAGGATGGAAGAGGTAGGGAGTCTTATTTATATTGGTGTGTACGTTGTGTGTACAGTATGTGTTTTTGCCTTCAATTGTGTGTGTGTATGTTGTGTAACGAACACGTTACCCGGGTGAGTGAATCCCCAGAACACGGCACTCATCTGTGTGGAGTCTCCTCTGATGAATGGCTGAAAGGCCCAGAGAAAAGAAGAGGACGAGAAAGTGATGAAAAAAGAGTGCAAGAAGGCTGCGATGTAGACAGGTGCATCAGCAACCTCGGTGAATTTAAAAGGACTTCTTTTCTTTTCTCATTCAGTGGTTAGAAACTAGAAAAAAAAGCATGAGCTGGCGCACACCCAGGGATAATTATTCAGTGTAGAGGTGCTGGCTAACGGCGAATAAACTGTAAGCTATAAAAACTAGAAACGAGAGGGGAACACGCAAGTACCAGCAGTGCTTTTGCGGAGAGAGGGAGAAAGAGAAAGAGAGAGAGAGAGAGAGAGAGAGAGAGAGAGAGAACAGTGCAGCAGTGTAGCCTAGTGGTTGTTCATTAATGCGCACCACTACTGTCTTTGGCATAAGGAGTGGCATGTTACAGAGACTGGTACCCAGACTTACTCGCCTCTGCATATGCGCTGACGTATGATGTACAAATACTAGTGTAAATGTGATGCTGTCACCTACAGAGGAACTCAGCCAGGGGAAGACCATTGACTTTAATATCCAACACTCACAGTGGGTGGCATCATACAGGTATAGGTAAGTGCATGAGCATAATATACACACTTCAGGAAGCACACAGGCATTAGATAGTAACCATAGATTCAAACACGTCATTAATACATACAGTACCAGTCAAAAGTTTGGACACACCTACTTATTCAAGTTTTTATTTTTACTATTTTCTACATTGTAGAATAATAGTGAAGACATCAAAACTATCAAACAACACATTTGGAATCATGTTGTAAACAAAAGTTTTAAACAAATCAAAATCTATTTTATATTTTTGATTCTTCAAAGTAGCCACCCTTTACCTTGATGACAGCTTTGCACCCTCTTTGGCGTTCTCTCAACCAGCTTCACCTGGAATGCTTTTCCAACAGTCTTGAAGGAGTTCCCACATATGCTGAGCACTTGTTGGCTGCTTTTCCTTCACTCTTCGGTCCAACTCAACCCAAACCATCTCAACTGGGTTGAGTTCGGGTGATTGTGGAGGCCAGGTCATCTGATGCAGCACTCCATCACAGCACTCCATCACTCTCCTTCTTGGTCAAATAGCCCTTACACAGCCTGGAGGTGTGTTGGGTCATTGTCCTGTTGAAAAACAAATGATTGTCCCACTAAGCGCAAACCAGATGGGATGGTGTATTGCTGCAGAATGCTGTGGTAGCCATGCTGGTTAAGTGTTCCTTGAATTCTAAATAAATCACATACAGTGTCACCAGCAAAGCACTCCCACACCATCACACCTCCATGCTTCACGGTCGGAACCATACATGCGAAGATCATCCGTTCACCTAGTCAACGTCGCACAAAGACACGGCGGTTGGAACCAAAAATCTCAATTTTGGACTCATCAAACCAAAGAACAGATTTCCACTGGTCTAATGTCCATTGCTCTTGTTTCTTGGCCCAAGCAAGTCTCTTCTTCTTATTGGTGTCCTTTAGTAGTGAAGCATTTATTTGGGCTGCAATTTCTGAGGCTGGTAACTCTAATGAACTTATCCTCTGCAGCAGTCCATAATATGGACTTGGTCTTTTACCAAATAGGGCTATCTTCTGTATACCACCCCTACCTTGTCACAACACAACTGATTGGCTCAAACACATTAAGAAGGAAAGAAATACCACAAATTAACTTTTAACAAGGCACACCTGTTCATTGAAATGCATTCCAGGTGACTACCTCATGAGGCTGGTTGAGAGAATGCCAAGAGTGTGCAATTTTATTTATTTATTTTTATTTCACCTTTATTTAACCAGGTAGGCTAGTTGAGAACAAGTTCACACTTGCAACTGCGACCTGGCCAAGATAAAGCAAAGCAGTTTGACACATACAACAACACAGAGTTACACATGGAATAAACAAACATACAATCAATAATACAGTAGAAAACTCTATATACAGCATGTGCAAATGAGGAAGGATAAGAGAGGTAAGGCAATACATAGGCCATGGTGCCGAAGTAATTACAATATAGTAATTAAATTGAATGTGCAAGTAGAAATACTGGGGTGCAAAGGAGCAAGATAAATAAATAAATACAGTATGGGGATGAGGTAGATTGGATGGGCTATTTACAGATGAGCTATGTACAGGTGCAGTGATCTGTGAGCTGCTCTGACAGCTGGTGCTTAAAGCTAGTGAGGGAGGTAAGAGTCTCCAGCTTCAGAGATTTTTGCAGTTCGTTCAAGTCATTGGCAGCAGAGAACTGGAAGGAGAGGCGGCCAAAGGAAGAATTGGCTTTGGGGGTGACCAGTGAGATATATCTGCTGATGGTGAACAGTGAGCTGAGATAAGGCGGGGCTTTACCTAGCAGAGACTTGTAGATGACCTGGAGCCAGTGGGTTTGGCAACGAGTATGAAGCGAGGGCCAGCCAACGAGAGCATACAGGTCGCAGTGGTGGGTAGTATATGGGGCTTTGGTGACAAAACAGATGACACTGTGATAGACTGCATCCAATTTGTTGAGTAGAGTGTTGGAGGCTATTTTGTAAATGACATCGCCGAAGTCGAGGATCGGTAGGATGGTCAGTTTTACGAGGGTATGTTTGGCAGCATGAGTGAAGGATGCTTTGTTGCGAAATAGGAAGCTGATTCTAGATTTAATTTTGGATTGGAGATGTTTAATGTGAGTCTCGAAGGAGAGTTTACAGTCTAACTGTAAGGGGTGTGTAACTGGTGGCAGAGTCAAACGCAGGAGAGCAGAACTTGGTGAATAGTCGGAGCAGTTTAATATATAAAACTAACGGCATAAAAAACAACAAACACATGGGTACAAAACCCGTAGCGCACCAATAACACATGGCACGAGTACTTACAAAATAAACAATTTTCGACAAGGACATGGGGGAAACAGAGGGAAAATATACAACATGTAATTAGGGAATTGAAACCAGGTGTGTGTGAGAACAAGACAAAACAAATGGAACATGAAAAATGCATCGGCGATGGCTAGAAGACCGGTGACATCGACCGCCGAACACCGCCCGAACAAGGAGAGGAATCGACTTCGGCAGAAGTCGTGACAGACTCCCCCTTGACGCGCGGCTCCAGCAGCGTGCCGACACCGGCCTCGGGGACAACCCGGAGGGCGAGGTGCAGGGTGACCCGGACGGAGACGGTGGAAATCCCACAGCATAGAAGGTTCCAACACGTCCTCCTCCAACCCAGCATCTCTACTCACTGTGGTGACGTTCTGCGCCAACTTTCTGGCGCAGCACGGCGTGCTGAAGATGGACATGGGCTGCATCCCATGTTTCCTTCGTGCGCCAGAACCAGTCATCCACCGCAGGAGCCTCGGTCTGACTCTGATGCCAAGGAGCCAGAACCGGCTGATACCCCAATACTCACTGGAAAGGAGAGAGGTTAGTAGAGGAGTGGCGGAGTGAGTTCTGGGCCATCTCTTCCCAGGGCACGAACGCTGCCCACTCCCCCGGCCAGTCCTGGCAATAAGACCTCAGAAACCTACCCACATCCTGGTTAACTCTCTCCACCTGCCCGTTACTCTCGGGGTGAAAACCTGAGGTAAGGCTGACCGAGACCCCCAGACGTTCCATGAACGCCTTCCAGACCGTCGACGTGAACTGGGGACCCCAATCAGACACTATATCCTCAGGCACCCCATAGTGCCGGAAGACGTGAGTAAACAGGGCCTCCGCAGTCTGTAGGGCCGTAGGGAGACCGGGCAAAGGGAGGAGAGGACAGGACTTAGAAAAACAATCCACAACGACCAGGATCGTGGTGTTACCCTGTGAAGGTGGAAGATCGGTTATAAAATCCACCGACAGGTGCGACCACGTCCGTTGTGGAACGGATAAGGGTTGTAACTTCCCTCTGGGCAGGTGCCTAGGAGCCTTACACAGCCTTACACACACACCAAGCAGGAGGAAACATAAACCCTCACATCCTTAGCCAAAGTGGGCCACCAGTACTTCCCACTAAGACAGCGCACAGTCTGACCGATCCCAGGATAACCAGAGGAGGGTGACGTGTGGGCCCAATAGATCAAATGGTCGCGGACAGCAGACGGAACGTACAGATGCCCAGCTGGACACTGAGGAGAAGCGGGCTCTGCACGTGACTCCCGCTCAATGTCCGCGTCCAGCTCCCACACTACCGGCGCCACCAAGCAAGAGGCGGGGAGTATGGGAGTGGGATCCATGGGCCGCTCCTCTGTGTCATACTGCCGGGACAGTGCGTCTGCCTTAACATTCTGGTAACCTGGTCTGTACGAAAGGGTGAAAACAAAACGGGTGAAAAACATGGCCCACCTTGCCTGGCGAGGGCTCAGTCTTCTCGCTGCCCGGATGTACTCCAGATTGCGGTGGTCAGTCCAGATGAGAAAAGGGCCAATGTCTCCACGCCTTCAAGGCCTTGATGACAGCCAACAGCTCCCGGTCCCCCACATCATAGTTTTGCTCCGCCGGGCTGAGCCTCTTTGAGAAGAAGGCACAGGGCGGAGCTTCGGTGGCGTACCCGAGCACTGAGAGAGCACCGCTCCTATCCCAGCCTCGGACGCATACACCTCCACTATGAACGCCAAAGAGGGATCCGGATGGGCCAGCACGGGCGCCGAGGTTAACAGAGCCCTTAGTTGCCCAAAAGCCCTGTCCTCCTCAACTGACCATTGCAGATGTACAGGACCCCTTTCAGCAGTGAGGTAATGGGAGCAGCCACCTGACCAAAACCCCGGATAAATCTCCGGTAGTAATTGGCAAACCCTAAAAATCGCTGCACCTCCTTTACCGTGGTGGGAGTCGGCCAATTATGCACGGCTGAAATGCGGTCACTCTCCATCTCCACCCCTGATGTGGAAATGCGATACCCTAGGAAGGAGACAGCTTGCTGAAAGAACAGGCCTTTCTCAGCGTTGACGTACAGGTCATGCTCCAACAGTCGTCCAAGTACCCTGCGCACCAAAGACACATGCTCGGCGAGTGTAGCGGAGTATATCAGAATGTCACCAATATACACAACTACACCCTGCCCGTGCAGGTCCCTGAAAATCTCATCTACAAAGGATTGGAAGACTGATGGAGCATTCATCAACCCATACGGCATGACGATGTACTCATAAGGCCCTGAGGTGGTACTAAACGCCGTCTTCCACTCATCTCCCTCCCGGACACGCACCAGGTGGTATGCGCTCCTGAGGTCCAGTTTTGTGAAGAAGCGTGCCCCGTGCATTGACTCAATCGCTGTGGCGATAAGAGGTAGTGGGTAACTGTACCTCACCGTGATTTGATTGAGACCTCTATAGTCAATGCACGGGCGCAGACCTCCATCCTTCTACTTATTTGAATTCTATGACCGCGTAGAATTTGCATATAACCGCATCCAAATTCAAATACAAAGGTTTACAAACACAAATGTTTATAGCTCACTGAGGAGTGTGGCTTTAAAACTCAGGGACTAACAGGAGAGATGATAGGAGGGGCTGAGTTTTTACCGCCATTATTATTATAAGGGCGGAACCATGCATAGAGTTTCTCAGTGAAGGTGCAGCCAGTGAAAGAGTAGATCTGAGACCTGGCCTCCACATCATAAAAGGAGACCATAATCTACAAATACCCCCACCTTCTGGGGCTTTTCTCTCAGGGGGGCAAACAGGAGTGGAGGTATTGGCGTGGCACTGATTCCATTCCTCAGCCACACACTCCAGTATCCATTCTGAGGGCTCAGTGTAATCTGCCCCTTCCCGTTGCTGGACTCTCTGGTCACTCCTAAATCCCAGTTAGTCTACCCCTTGATCATCACCTCATAGTAAAATCTCCCTGAGGAGAAGCCCTTCTTTCCTAGGAAAATGTCTTCGGGTTGTTAGGGAGATTCTGTCTACATGCCTCACTTGTTTCCTATACTCAGACCGGTTGAGACCAGAATTTGCTGTATCAGGGTCCAGAGTCATATCTCTGCATACAGCTGAATCCTCTTCATTTCAGTATCACAAGTCAACTTCTTCACTTCACTCCACTCCAGAGTGTCTGCTCCAGCTTAGACACAACTCTCCGCAGTTTCCCCACACCCAGGCCTGCACACCATCTGATATCTCTCGCTCTGCTTCTCTCTTGCGGAGGTCTATTGAGTGTATGATCTACTGAACATTCTGCAGAACTTCTGCCTCTGTCTTCCCTTGCTGAGCCTTCCTCTCCCCACACTGTTCCAGTACAGCAGGGTTTCCCAAACTAGCACTACACAGCTGATTAGAATAATCAACTAATCATCAAGCTTTGATCAATTGAATCAGCTGTGCAGTGCTAGGGCAAAAACCAAAACGTGCACAGAGTTTGGGAAATGCTAGTGTAGAGGGACAGTGCAGTGAGTCTTGTGATCTGTTTTCATGCACAAGACACAAACACGTCTGGTCAGTCCTACAGAACAGTTACAGGAGTTTATCATGCTCCTTACACATCCTGTATTCCAGGTTCTCCACAGGGTCGATCAGCTTGTGTCTCTTCAGGGCTGGGACTATGTGAGGCTGCAGATGAGTCTCTAAGTAAGAGTTCAGATATTCCAGGCCGGACTGCAGGGCCTGGAGCTTCGTTCCCATGCAGACATCACAGGCCACTCCTCTAAGCTCGGTAGGGCAATGGTCTGGGCTGCTGGTAACTTTCACTTGAACTGACTTCCTGAACTGAGCAGCCATCTCCGAAAAAAAAATATTGACAAAGAGATCTGGTCTCCTATCAAATAATTTTTTACACATTGGACACTGGCACAAGTCAGTGACATCGCAGTACTTTCTAATACAGATCTTGCAGAAGTTGTGTCCACATAGAAGGGCTACAGGCTCAGTGAACGCATCCAGACAGAGCACAGGAACTGCTCTTCAGACAGACTGCTGGCGGACGCCAAATCTACACACCTGTGTTTGTGACTGTTCTCTCGGTTCTGTCCCACTGGGCCCACACTGGTTCAATCAAGTTTGTCTCCATGTCATTTTAATAAAATTGCATTGAGTGGAAGTGGAATAGACGTGGTGGGGGGGGGTCTGTCTGTATTATCAAAGGAGGTTGCGAGACCGTTCTTCTGTGAACAATACACACTCCGTCTCTTGACGTTAACATACTACTTACTCCCCATCTGATAGTGTTATGCAGTTTCACTGTTCTTCCTGGGAGACGGAATCCTTTACATGGGTGAACCCTCTTTGATAATCTGGTATAATAGATTAGTTCTTCTTATCCATCATTTTCCATCATCTTATGACACACAGAGAGAGGGGAAAATGTAATGAAAAAGAAGAGAGAGAGAGAGAGAGAGAGAGATGACAGTGCAGCAGTGTAGCCTACTCTAGAAAGAGGCCCAATTTTCCCGACTTGCAATTTCGAGTTGGATGACAGTTCAACACGTATCTTCCCAGTCAGAGCTCGTCTTTGTCTGAGTTCCCAGTTCTCTTGAACTCACCGAAGTCTGTGATTTCCCAGTTCTAAGTTTCCAGCTGTTTTGAATGTGGCAAAAGTCTTGCTGGATTGACAGCATGGCCAATGTTGAATGTTAATCCTTTAAAGCTTGGAAAAGAGACCCTTAAACCCGGACTTGGACCACACACCCACTCCACTGAATAGCTGGCTAGTGATTGCTTTGCAATGCTTGCAGTTAGCCACTGATTCCTTCCAAACAACTCATTGTTGAATTTGCGATTTCCAACTTGTTGTGTAATGTTCATGCCCAATGGCTGATGAGCACCGATACATTTGATCTATAATTTCTGTTCCTTATTTCTCTTCATGTGACAACGATTGAAAAGGGTTGGTCTGTAGATTGTCAACTTGATTTATGATGATGACTGCTAGATTGTTAGCTAAGATTGTTTTAATTGTGATGTTGACATGATCAGTCCAATCAAAACTACTGTAGACATAACGTGATTTGACATCATTTTATCTGTGGCCAATGACCTTGAGCCTTCTTGGATGGGCACTCCTAATGTAACTCTATGGCAGCTTGAATTTTCGAGCTCTACCCGTAGATTTTGTGGTGACATAGAGAACATTACCAACCCCGACACTCCATATTTTCTGTTGGCTGCCCCACCACCACAGAAAGCACTGAGCTGGGCTGAAACACCTGCATTTTGGAGCTGCTTTACTCAAGAAAGAAAAAAAGAGACCAAGTTTGTATGCGGATTTATTAATTCAATGATTTGCAGGTGTACTACACAGAAGGTTGGTAGCACCTTAATTGGGGAGGACAGGCTCATGGTAATGGCTGAAGCGGAATTAGTGGAATGTTGTCAGATACATCAAACACATGGTTTCCGTGTGTTCGAGGCCATTCTATTTGCTCCGTTCCAGCCATTATTATGTACTACTACAGCTCTTTTCCCGCAAACACTGGCTTTACCGACTCTCTCCCACTAGGTGGCACCACATCCACTGTCAGACATGTAAGAGTCACTGGTTGTGTACCAAATCTGTCTTGCCACTACTTACTAAAAATGCATAATCCCGCTTCTTCCCCATCATGCGTTCGTTTTTGTAGAGCGCGTCCCCTATTCAGATTATCAACTGTTGTCAACAGCATGTTGTCAAATTTCACATAAAATCCACAGGACAGGTGTATTCAGGCTGCTTGAAGCATTAAATTAACACTCAAAATTAGACGACTTTGTTACTTTGAGATTTTTTTGGGGGGATGAAATTTAAAGTAACATTTTTATATTAATGGTCGATGGCAGTGGGTAACCAAATCGTAGATTGCAGTCTCCTTATCCATAGACTGCTTTCAAGTTAAGGACACAAACATTTTGTAATTTGGGTGACCTATCTCTTTAAAATGGGGATGGAAGAAAAGAAAGAAGTGCTGGCTGTTTGAAAATGTTCTTGTTGTAACAATTAATTTCTCAAAAGCACCCAACCTTCAAGAAAAATCTAATGGATATCTCAATATTCAGGTGGTTTATGCCTACTAGTTGAAGACCCTTGCAATCATCTGACTCTACATAGACAGAATATGATGCGTTTATGAGTTGTGAGTCCCCCTACCATCTCTGCCTAGCATGTGCACAATACTAAAATGTAAAAAGAAAAATGTAAAAAATAAATAGATTCCTGGAGCATTTAATATCCAATGCTTATTTGCATGACTCATTCATGAATGACTGCAAAAATACGCAGCCTCATATAATTCATTTTCAAAGAGAAAAGTAGGCAGATCAGGACCGAAGGTTTACTTTGGTAGCTTGCTACAACTAAAATATATTGTGGCAGACGGCAGGGGAAGGTGAGGGGAGTGGTTATTGAGGGAAGATATCTGGCAGCCCGTTGGATCCACCCCCGGGCCTTATATGGACGTCCTGTCCCAACGAGGCAAGGCTGTCGCTTGTTAAGCCATGGAGTGCTTGGGGATAAAGGAAGAAGCAGCCGCCATACAGGGGCAGAGTAGGAGAGAACCAAAAGTGTTATGAAGAGTGGGAGAAGAGAGAAGACCATCTGTGAGATTACCTGTTGTGACCTGGACTGTCAGACTACCCGCCTTGTGTACAGGGTTGGCTGAGGACCCGAGTGTGAGGATTACCCCTGGAAAATGGAACGGCCAACGAGAACGGCTTGTGGACTGTGAGGTGATTGATGAGTTTCCCCTTCTTCCCCAGTGTACCAAAACCCCTAATAAACTTCTCATTTGCATTCAATTTTTTATTGAACTTGATGACGTGGAACCCCACACCCTTGAGCCTGCTACAGTATTTTATTTTAAAAATGGATGCTAATTGCCCATGATATATTTATCAGTTATTGACCTAAACTAGATTCAAGTAACTTACATTGAGGTGCTGAAACTTGAAGCAGTAGCCTCGGCACAATCACTGGGAAATGGACAGCTCATGGTGCTGGAAGTAGGCAAATTCGAGTAGGCATAATTCATTTAAACTGCCTTCATTTTAATTAGACTTTAATAACAACGAGGGCTTTGTGTTGGAGCCCATTTAAGGACCTACCTGTTTGACAGACAATTAGGCTGCTACATCCATAGATTTGTCGGTCAATTTCTCCACCCACCATGCACTCTTTTTAAATAGCCTACCTCCATGTCAGTGAAGGGCTGTTAAGTTAAAACCAAGACTTGAATTGAGAGGGTATGCTATAGGCCTACCTTTTAATGAAAGAAAATGGCAAAAAGCACAGACCTACCCCTTTAAAGATTTTGAAGAAAATAAAATGGACCAGCACTCAGGTCCGCGGTGCTTTGTGTTTCTTGCAATCTGTAAAATACCTGAGAAAGACGTGACTCCGACGCACATGGGGTTATCATTGTTTCGATTCTTTGACATTGAGGCTGAGCTACAACCTATAGCCGAGGAGACAAAAAATAGACTTTGCTTGGGAAGCAATGTAATTCTGTCACTATCAGTTGATTTAAGCTATTCACCTTCTGTACAATAGATGTTAAAACCCAGACAGCTTTTAAGGAAACACTTTCTCGTTGGGTTAAGCCATGGAAATAGAGTAGCCAGCAGTTAAAGCTGACATTTTTCTGTGTCGGTAGACCTGTCTGGGGTGGGAAGTTATGCCTAACTTTTGAAAGTACCATGCTCAGATTCCTAATGTCTCAGATGTAATTGTTTGCAAACGGGGACAGTTTCATTGCAAACAAGACACACTGATTTGTCATTGGGGAAATGTAATAAGATTAACACAGACATATCTCTTTGTCCATTCTTAGCCTGTCATTTTGGTAATTTGTGTGGTATTAAAAAAGATTCTGCTAATATGTATAATGACGTAAAATTGTATTCGATTTTTATAGAAGGCTATTTTTACTCAGACCTACAAATAAGATGATAGATTCCTGCAATGCCTTTACTACGAAGGTGATCTTTCCACCCCTATTCTCGTCCACGGTGGTCTGCAAACCCACAACCTTCTGGCCTGCAGCCCTGTGCGCTATCAAAACTCCTGTGTTGCCATGTAATGCATATAGGACGAATAACGCATTTTAAAACGGCATATCTAAGGCTCTGGTCTGTCCAAGAAGTGAGGGTAACAACCTGGTCTCAGAGCATTTGATAATATTCTGTACAGAAATACGAGACACTTCATTTAGTATGATATCTCACATTTTGTATGTTATGTATTCATTTGCGGATGTCCATCACCCATTTAGTATGATAAGTTATGAATTACAATCTGGGTGATATGTTACGAATTCTGGTTAGGTGGCTAACGTTAGCTAAGGTGGGGTTAGGGTAAAGTTTAGAAGTTAGGTTAAAGGGTTAGGACTAGGGGAAGGGTTAGCTAACATCCTAAGGAGTTGCAAAGTAGCTAAAAAGTAGTAAGTAGTTGAAAAGTTGCTAAAATGCCATAGTTGTCTGAGATGAGATTAGAACTCACAACCTCGTGTTATACATCCATCAATCCACCCTGACCAACACCCTATTTTATTTTTTGCCTTAACCTGTTTAGGATAGGGGGCAGTATTTTCACGGCCGGATAAAAAACGTACCCGATTTAATCTGGTTATTACTCCTGCCCAGAAACTAGAATATGCATATAATTGTTTGATTTGGATAGAAAACACCCTAAAGTATCTAAAACTGTTTGAATGGTGTCTGTGAGTATAACAGAACTCATATGGCAGGCCAAACCTGAGAAGATTCTATACAGGAAGTGCCCTCTCTGACCATTTCTTGGCCTTCTATAGCCTCTTTATCGAAAACAGAGGATCTCTGCTGTAACGTGACATTTTCTAAGGCTCTCATAGGCTCTCAGAAGGCGCCAGAACGGGGAATGATGACTCTGCAGTCCCTGGGCGAAAAACAGTAGGGCTTTTGGAAAGTGGTCGATCTGAGAACAATGACACGGGTGTGTGCGTTCATGTGAAGAGCCCATTTTACATTTTCAGTGTTTGAACGAAAACAAGGTCTCCCGGTCTGAATATTATCGCTATTTCACAAGAAAAATCACATAAAAATTGATTTTAAACAGCGTTTGACATGCTTCGAAGTACGGTAATGGAATATTTAGAAATTTTTGGTCACGAAATGCGCTCGCATGTCACCCTTCGGATAGTGACTTGAACGCACAAACAGAACGGAGCTATTTGGATATAACTATGGATTATTTCGAACCAAAACAACATTTGTTGTTGAAGTAGAAGTCCTGGGAGTGCATTCTGATGAAGAACAGCAAAGGTAATCCAATTTTTCTTATAGTAAATCTGAGTTTGGTGAGTGCCAAACTTGGTGGGTGTCAAAATAGCTAGCCTGTGATGGCCGGGCTATCTACTCAGAATATTGCAAAATGTGCTTTCACCGAAAAGCTATTTTAAAATCGGACACCGCGATTGCATAAAGGAGTTCTGTATCTATAATTCTTAAAATAATTGTTATGGTTTTTGTGAACGTTTATCGTGAGTAATTTAGTAAATTCACCGGAAGTTTTCAGTGGGTATGATAGTTCTGAACGTCACATGCTAATGTCAAAAGCTGGTTTTTGATATAAATATGAACTTGATTGAATAAAACATGCATGTATTGTATAACATAATGTCCTAGGAGTGTCATCTGATGAAGATCATCAAAGGTTAGTGCTGCATTTAGCTGTGGTTTTGGTTTTTGTGACATATATGCTTGCTTGAAAAATGGGTGTCTGATTATTTCTGGCTGGGTACTCTCCTGACATAATCTAATGTTTTGCTTTCGTTGTAAAGCCTTTTTGAAATCGGACAATGTGGTTAGATAAAGGAGAGTCTTGTCTTTAAAATGGTGTAAAATAGTCATATGTTTGAAAAATTGAAGTTTTGGGATTTTTGAGGAGTTTGTAATTCGCGCCACGCCCTATCATTGGATATTGGCGAGGCGTTCCGCTAGTGGAACATCTAGATGTAACCATCTGTCGGCCTCCCGGGTGGCGCAGTGGTCTAAGGCACTGCATCTCAGTCCTAACTGTGCCACCAGAGATTCTGGGTTCGAGCCCAGGCTCTGTCGCAGCCGGCCGCGACCGGGAGGCCCATGGGGCGGTGCACAATTGGCCCAGCGTTATCCGGCAGGGATATCCTTGTCTCATCGCGCGCTAGCGCGATGTGGCTGGCTGGGCGCAGTGCACACTGACCAGGTCGCCAGGTGTACGGTGTTTCCTCTGACACATTGGTGCGGCTGGCTTCCGGGTTGGATGTGTATTGTGTCAAGAAGCAGTGCGGTTTGGTTGGGTTGTGTTTCGGAGGATGCATGGCTCTCGACCTTCACCTCTCCCGAGTCCGTACGGGAGTTGCAGTGATGAGACAAGACTGTAACTACAACCAATTGGATACCATGAACTTTTTTTTATACCCATCTGTCTTATGTAACCATACCAAACATAACATATCAAACAAATTTGTGTGTCCTGTTGCGTTGAGCCTGAGACCAGGCTGGGGTAAACGGTAGACATGTTAGCTATCCACTTTGTTTTAATTATTATTCTGGGTATAGGGGAGGGTCACATGTTTTTTTCAAGTGTTCAGGGGGGTTTATGTCAAATATATTTTGCTGGAGAGCAGCAGCTACAATTCTGCTACAGGTAGTGTGTGTGTGTGTATATGCTCTTGTATACTCCATTGGCTACTCCATTGGCTACTCCATTGGCTACTCCATTGGCTACTCCATTGGCTACTCCATTGCCCAGAGAGACAGGAAACATCCGGACTGGTTCGATGAGAACGCGGACACCATCACAATCTTACTGGACAATATGCACAAAGCGCATAGGGCTACTCTCAACAGCCCCACATCTGCTACCCTCCGCCAGCAGTGGTGTGCATCACGCAAGGAAGTGCAAACAACCTTGCGTGCTCTGCAAATCAAATCGAATCAAATTTTATTTGTCACATACACATGGTTAGCAGATGTTAATGCGAGTGCAGTGAAATGCTTGTGCCCTCTAGTTCCGACCATGCAGTAATATCTAACAAGTAATCTAACAGAACGAATTGTGGACAAATAAGGCACAGGAAATCCAAATTTATGCAGACAAAAACGACATGCACAATTTCTACAACTTAGCTAAAGCTACCTACGGCCCTAGAAGTCGCCATCCAGTTCTGGGCTAACAGGGTCGTCTACGATGACGGTAATAACTATAACACTAACTGGGTTTCTACTGTTCACCGTGTAACAAGGCCAGTTCATTTAACTGAGATTTTGTAAAGATTAGAATTTATTTACCAGACATTATTTTGGCCATACTGTAAATAAATCATAACTGTATAAGAGTGAAACGAAATAACAGTTAATTGGCTTACTGTATTTTATCTGTTGGCTTTCTGGCCCCTTACTGTGTAGTTGTTCAAAAACATATATGTTTTCTTTCTGTGTACAATACGCATAAAGTCTCTCGACTTAAGTTTCACATCAACAAAGCGAAACTCCTCATCTAATACTGTCATGCAATGTTCTACACTTGCAGTAAGACTTAACTCTTTACATGGCTGAACTGTTTTTCTTTTGTCAGTCAGAGGTTAAAAACTAGAAGAAAACATGGAAATACCTGCAGAGTATTAACACAGAGCGAGAGAGGGAGAAAATGAGTAAGCAAGAGAGGGAATAGAAAAATAAGAAAGAGAGAGATGACAGTGCAGCATTGTAGCCGACTGGTTGTTCATTCATTTGCACCTCTACTGTTCGTTACTAGGAATATCTGTCACTGTCACCGATATACTGCAGGGTATATACAATTAAAAAAATTGATGCTTGTATTCTCACCTCTGTCCTTGCATTGCCGTATGGTGTAGAGATAGATACTAGTCTTACTGTGATGCTGTCACTGACAGAGAAACACATTCTAGGGACGACAATTGACTTTAATATCCAACACTCGTAGTGGGTGGCTGCATGAACATAGTATACTGTATACACTTCAGTAAGCACATAGACCGATAGATGATCACTTTTTAGATGATTTAAACACATATGTAGTATTCTTCACAGGAGGTCACAATACACAGCCTGCCTAGACATAGGATATATTCTACCTGTTATGTGAACATGTCATGTTTGAAAATGTCTATCTAATGTTTCATATTGTATAAGGCCACTGTTTGCACCAGGTGGAAAAACAAATAATTGTCACAGCGACAGTATTGGTAAACATATTGGTTTTCCTTGCGACAACAGATAGGATTGGCTTATTTCGCGAGTTAGAATTTAAGGTTGAAACTAAGTCTGTGTGATTGACAGGAGAGATGATCAGAGGGACACAGTTTTTTACCACGACTAGTAATGCCAGGGCTAAATAATGGATAGAGTTTCTCAGTGAAGGCGCAGCCGGTGAAAGAGTAGATATGAGACCTGGCATCCACATCATACAAAGAGACCCGACCCTCCTCATAATCCACAAACACCCCCTGGGGCTTCTGGGGCTTCTCAGGCGGAGGAGGACAACAGAGTCATAATTAGCTTGATGCGTATTTCCAGGCTTCCGCCACATGGTCCAATATCCATCCTTAGGACTCATTGTTAGGTATCCCTTCCTGTTTGTGGACTCTCTGACCACTCCTAAATCCCAGTTAAGCCCCTTCACCTGCACCTCATAGTAGAATCTCCCAGAGGAGAAGCCCTTATTTCCCAGGACACAGGCAGCTGGGTCCAACCTCTTTGTCAGGGAGACTATAACGCGGGTTTCCCGGTCTCTCTTGTTTCCTGTTCTTAGACAGTGTGATACAGAAGTGAGCAGTATCAGCGTCCAGAGTCACATCCACCGCATACTGCTGAATCCTCTTCTGCTCAGCATCACACAACTCCTTCACTTCACTCCACAGTGTCTCCTCCAGCTGAGACACTGCTCTCTGCAGGTTCCCCACACCCAGACTGCTGTGAACCCTGATCTCAGACCAGTCCTTGATGGGAGAAAGACTGCAGAGGGATGGGGAGCTCTGGAGGAGGTGGATGGGAACCTCGGTACGTGAGAGCTGCTCCAGCATGTTTTAAAATGTCTATCATACGTCATGTACGTATAAGGCCATTGTTTGCACAATAAGTTGGAAACAAATAAAATATCACAGCAACAGTATTGGTAAATATATTGGCTGTCCTTTGTGACAGCCGATATGATTTCCCAAGTTAGATTTGGAGGTTGCAACTCAGTCTGTGTATTCGACAGGACATATGATCAGAGGGATAGAGTTTTTACCACGATTGGAAAAATAAGGACTGAAGTATGGATAGAGTTTCTCAGTGAAGGTGCAGCCAGTGAAAGAGTAGATATGAGACCTGGCCTCCACATCATAAAAAGAGACCTGACCCTCCTCATAATCCACAAACACCCCCACCTTCTGGGGCTTCTCTCTCAGGAAGAGGGGGACAACAGAGTCCTCATTAGCATTATACTCGTTCCCATTCCTCAGCACAACAGCCCAGTATAAATCAAGAGGGCTCAGACAAACGTCTCCCTTCCTGTTGCTGGACTCTCCGGCCACTCCTAAATCCCAGCTATCCCCTTTCACTTGTACCTCATAGTAAAATCTCCCTGAGGAGAAGCCCTCCTTTCCCAGCACACTGGAACACTTGGAAAACCTATTTGGGTTGTCACGGTGATTGTTTGGTGTGTTTGACTGTCTCACTTGTTTCCTGTCCTTAGACAGGATGAGACACCTGTTTGCTGTATCAGGATCCAGAGTCACATCCAATGCATACTGCTGAATCATTTTCAGCTCAGCATCACACAACTTCTTCACTTCACTAATGAATGTCTCCTCCAGCTGAGACACTGCTCTCCTCAGAGTGCCCACGCCCTGACCACTGTGAACACTTATCTTAGACCTGTCCTTGGTGGGGGGAAGGCTGCAAAGGGATGTGGAGCTCTGGAGGAGGCGGAGGTGGTCCTCAGTGTGTGTCAGCTGCTCTAGCTCAGTGCGTCTCCTCTGTAGCTCAGTGATTTCCTGCTCCAGCTCTTTAATGAGGCCTTCGGCCCGCCTCTCCGCTGCTTTCTGCTTCTCCTCGACCACCTCAATGAAATCAGCCTGGCTTCTCTCAATGGAGTGCACCAGAGCAGTGAAGACCTGCACGCCGCCTGCTATCTCTCTCTCTGCGTCTCTCTTGCAGAGCGCTATTGAGTATTTGATGTCCTTAACCTTCTGCAGTTGCTTCTGGATCATCTGCTGCACTTCTACCTCCGTCTTCCCCAGCCGGGCTTTTTTCTTTCCGTACTCTTCCTCTAGAGGGACGGTGTAGTGAGTCTTGTGGTCTGTTTTTATGCACAAGACACAAACACACGTCTGGTCAGTCCTACAGAACATCTCCAGGAGCTTTTCATGCTCCTTACACACCCTGTCTTCCAGGTTCTCCACAGGGTCGATCAGCTTGTGTTTCTTCAGGGCTGGGGCTATCTGATGAGCCTCCAGGTGAGTCTCACAGTAAGAGGCCAGACACACCAGGCAAGACTTCAGGGCCTTGTGCTTCGTCCCAGTGCAGACATCACAGGCCACTCCTATAAGCTCAGAAGGGCAATGCTCTGGGCTGCTGGTAGCTTTCACTTGAACTGACTTCCTGAACTGAGCAGCCATCTCAGAAATGAAAGTATTGACAAAGAGATCTGGTCTCCTATCAAATGATTTTTTACACATTGGACACAGGCACAGGTCAGTGCTATCCCAGTACTTTCTGATACAGGCCTTGCAGAAGTTGTGTCCACATGGAATGGCTACAGGATCAGTGAACACATCCAGACAGACAGAGCACAGGAACTGCTTTTCAGACAGGAGACTGCTGGAGGATGCCATATCTAGACAGAGACCAAATGAGAAATCATGAGACATTTAATAGAATGAGTCCACTCACAAGACATTACGTTGGTCATAGTGCATAAGCTGATGTAAAGTGTCTTTGAAAGGCACATACAAATACAATGTAGCTTCAACTCTATAGTCGTCAAGGTGGCATTATGATACACTAACTTCCCAATTCTAATAGATTTTTTACCATGTTGCACAAGGAATAATCCTGAAATAATCTCAAAGAAAACAGGTGAAGACACAAACACTAGTTAATCAGTTCTTCATCTGTCCATGTAATACTTACCTTTCTTTAACTGGAGCTGCTTTCTCAGCTCTTTCTGTTTGTAGTATCAAACAAGGCCTGGAGATTGTATGCAGTTATTCCCAAAAAGATTTGTGAAGAGAACGCAAGACTGTGCTTACGTGTACAATATACACTCCGTCTCTTAAATTTCACTTCAGCATAGTGAAACTAACATGCTCCTCCCCAACTGATACTGTCAAGCAGTTTTTCTGCACTTCCTGGTAGACTTAACCCTTTACATGTTTAGACTCTCTTTGACAAGCTAGTTTAACCAGTTAAATGTAACTAAATGTCATCAAATGTAATCTAAGTCATCCCCAAAAGTAATTATTCATCATGAGAGCAGTGGCGGTTCTAGACCATTTCAACTGGGGGAGGGGGACAAGCTGGGGCCAGTTACATTAGACATTATTGTTGTCATATTGTTTTCTTCACTGCATTGCAGGCATTAGCAGGCAAAAGACCATGTTCATAATCATCATCGTTGCCACTGTCTAATAACGGATGTAAAAAAAGAACGATAGCAAAAATTTGTTATGTAAAAATTATTTCATACTCCACATTTAGGGGGGCCACAAGGGGGTCCAAAATTGTCACAGGGGCACTGCCCCCCCCCCCCCCCCCCCCCAGAACCGCTAGTGCATGAGAGGACCATAAACATGACCTAGTAATGCTGCACACTCAAAGAAAGGTTAAAATCTCAGGTTTCCAGTGTAAATAGTTATAAATTGCTGTGGCGTAGTCACCTTTGAGGACACAAGCTCAAGTACACAGTACAAATATGGTGAAAATATGAAATGTTTTGTATGATGTATTTCCTATTCAACAAAACACCCTAAAAAATGTAAATAAAAAGAATGTATGAATAAGGCTTGACATGACTTATGTGCTTTATAAATATAGTGTAATCAAATTATAAAACTACTAACTATAATATTTCACCTTCCTTATAACTGTAAAATACATATTATTTGTATGTTTGCATATTTTCTAAAGGTCCCTCTTGATCAAAACATCTGCCCCCATCGCTGTGAACGTCTGACAGAGCTCCTGCTTGGCTTCCTGAACTCGTTAGGAACTCGCCTTTCATCTCATATTAATCTTGTCTGTTTATGACAAACAAAGTGTTTTTTGTTTAATATCTATAAATGATTTAATGTGAATGGCTATAAATCGATCTCTGAATGTCCGACTGTGATGAAACCACTCTCCCCTGCTAAGCTACGATGTAACGATTGCAGGCGTGTGCTTTGTCAGTGGCTGCGATGTAGGGTTCAGCCAGGAGTTGGACAGTCGGAAGAGCGAATGAAATGGTAGGAGGGACATCCCAGGGCTCTGTGCAGGCAAGTTCTTTCACACCGATCTCAACAAACCATTTCTGTATGGACCTCGCTTTGTGCACGGCGGCATTATCATGCTGAAACCGCAAAGGGCCTTCCTCAAACTGTTGCCACAAAGATTGAAGCACAGAATCGTCTAGAATGTCATTGTATGCTGTAGTGTTGTAACGAGTGCGCTGAGAGTCGGGAAGCAAGTACAGGGAGTGAGTTTTTTAATAAATAAACAAAACAATAAACACAAACCACCAACAACGTACCGACATGAAACAGAGTCAATAACACCTGAGGAAAGAACCAAGGGGAGTGACAGAGATAGGGAACATAATCAAGGAGCTGATGGAGTCCAGGTGAATGTCATGAGGCGCAGGTGCGCAAGACGATGGTGACAGGTGTGCGGGATAATCAGTAGCCTGATGACCTAGAGGCCGGAGAGGGGGTATACGTGACAAGTGTTAAGATTTCTCTTCACTGGAACTAAGGGGCTTAGCCTGAACCATGAAAAACAGCCCCAGACCATTATTCCTCCACCAAACTTTATAGTTGGCACTACGAGTTCTGGGAGAAAACGTTCTCCTGGCATCTGCAAAACCCAGATTCGTCCGTCGGACTGCCAGATGGCAGAGTCCAATGGCGTCGAGCTTTACACCACTCCAGCCGACGCTTGACGTTGTGCATGGTGATCTTAGGCTTGTGTGCGGCTGCTCGGCCATGGAAACCCATTTCATGAAGCTCCCAACGAACAGTTATTGTGCTGATGTTGCTCCCAGAGGCAGTTTAGAACTCGGCGGTCCCGTTCTGTGAGCTTGTGTGGCCTACCACTTCTCGGCTGAGCCGTTGTTGCTCCTAGACGTTTCCACTTCACAATAACAGCGCTTACATTTGACCAGGGCAGAAATTTGACGAACTGACTTGGCTCGCAGCCTTCCCTGTAGCTCAGTTGGTAGAGCATGGTGTTTGCAACGCCAGGGTTGTGGGTTCGATTCCCACGGGGGGCCAGCACAGGAAAAAAAATTTTTTTTATGAAATTGTATGAAATGTATGCATTCACTACTGTAAGTCGCTCTGCATAAGAGCGTCTGCTAAATGACTAAAATGTAAAAATGTAATGTAAATGTATCCTATGATGGTGCCACGTTGAAAGTCATGTAGTGTATAATACAGTGGAGACATGGCTTCACTTATCCAATGACATACAGATTAGTTAAGAGTTAGGGTTCTTTGAGAAAAGTAGGAAGTAGCCATTCGTTGCGCACAACACAAGCTCTTATCTTTTAGTCATTATGCTCCATTCCACCGTCCACTGTTCTGATGGTCGCTAGGCAACTCTCCTTCATGGTTGGACGTGAAACCATATTGGCCCCCTCTCTCTCTGGGTGATTGGTTTGTGTGCTTCCATGTAGACAGGCGGTCTGGTTAAGTGGTGTGTGTGTGTGTGTGTGTGTGTTAGGGGACCTGTTCTGACTCATGCGGGTGAGGAGTGTAATTCAGTGGGAGAGGCAAAGTGCTGAGTGGGCTGGGCCTGGTTGGGAAAGGTCACAGTGCTCCCTGTCAGTGACAAACCCTCTGTAGTCCACACCAACACCCACTCACTGACCTTACACTCCGCTGTGCCTGAACAGAATGGAGACACACACACACACACTCCGTTACTCTCTCACCCACTCATACTCACCCACACAGACTTGCGCTGTCATACACATACCCACACGCATACACACTCACATTGTCACACACACAGATTCTCTCACACTAATATTCTTTCTCTCTCACACACACACACACACACACACACACACACACTCTTCTCCCAGACAGCGGAGCCCTGCAGCGTGAGGGGACAGTCAGTGTGGTTGTGGTTCATCTAGCTGGACAGCTCCTCGTTACTTCTAATTAACTCCTCATTAATCATCCACTCAGCACTATCACTATCATTGCAGACTACGTTTTGATTTTCCTTTTTTTTGGTTCTTTTTTTTAACGTTGTCCATTAAAAGGATATCTGTGGCCTCCTTCTCTGAGCTCAACCTTACGCTCTCCTCTGACTCCTCTGTCACACACAGACACTCACCACAGACACCCACCACAGACACTCACCACAGACACCCACCACAGACACCCACCACAGACACCCACCACAGACACTCACCACAGACACTCACCACAGACACTCACCACAGACACCCACCACAGACACCCAGCACAGACACTCACCACAGACACCCACCACAGACACTCACCACAGACACTCAGCACAGACACTCAGCACAGACACTCACCACAGACACCCACCACAGACACTCACCACAGACACCCACCACAGACACTCAGCACAGACACTCAGCACAGACACTCAGCACAGACACTCAGCACAGACACTCACCACAGACACCAGTGATTGCAGCCCTCTACTGATTATTCTACAGATTTCACCTTTGTTTAAACCACAAGAATCTCTTTAGGTTGAAAAGTATTTTTCGAGAGAGAACCTGGCTAGAAACGTACTAAAGACGTGGGATGAAGAGGAGAGTTAGGGTGGGAGATGCACCCCGATGTGCCCACTCTGTCGTCAGACTGTGAGGACAAAACTGACTTTTTGCTACAACCTAGAAAACATATCATTGGCTGTGATTATTGGTATGTTATTAATCACTGTTAATTCTTTGCTTTCTGCCCTGCATCTCTCATATAGTGATGTCCACCGCCTCTGAGGCGGGGGAGAATGAAAGGGAGAGGAGGAGAGGAAGGCACTTCCAGCAAGTGTGCAACTACTGGCACACAGATCTTCTCCTCACACACTGGCTTTACCGGCTCTCTCCCACTAGGTGGCACCACATCCACTGTCAGACAGGTAAGAGTCAGTGGCTGTGTCCGAAATCTGTCTTGCCACTACTTACTAAAATAACATACCGTGTACTAATAGTACTACATACTATTTAGAACGTACTGTTTAGTAAAAACGTATGCATTAAGTAACAAATATCAACATACTTCTCATTCATACTGAGAAGGCGTCATCTAATGCACCATCCTGCTTGTTCCCCGCAATGTGTTTATTGTTGTCAAACACGTGAGTGTGAAAAGACGATTCTCTTCCTCGAAGAAGTGCAGCGAATTCTACCTGATGAAAAGCCGGAATGACATCCTGGCATTTGAAGAATAATCCATTTTCGAAATTTCACATAGCCTATTATAAAACGTTCTATTTTCGTACACACAAAAAGCCTTCCATTAAGAACTCAAGCAGCGTACGGTATTCGGACACGGCCACTGGCTGCCTCACAATTTACATGACACCCTGTTAGTCCCCATATGGTGCAGTTTAAAATAGCTGATGATTATTTAGGACTACTATGAAATCATACTATGACATAAGGAGGTCATATGTGCTCATGACAAGTCTTACATTACTGTATCATAACGTATTGTATGTTTTGGCTGTAGTGTTACATTACTTGCAGACAGCAAATGAGGAACGCATACACTGGAGTGTATCTGTGAATTGACTTTGCTCTCTCTGAATCAGCTGGCTGTCAGTCAAGTGGTGGTGGGTAGGTTTGGCTAATCAGCACAGCCAATTCAGAGCCCTTCCAGCACCAACAGGACGCACAAATACCCACCATCAAAGTAGTGAAGTAAACACACACACACAGCACATGCACATAACGTGTGTACAGAGGTATACACAAGTTATGTACACTCTGCACCTCGCACATCGCACACACAAACCAAACTACAGCTATAACACTTGTTTGTTGACATTTCAGATGAGTATACCTTTTTCCAGACAAATGAAGCATGCACAGCTTAAATGTTGTGTGCCGGAATAATTTGGTCCAATAACATTACTAGTATCTTG
This sequence comes from Salmo trutta, assembly GCF_901001165.1. Lineage (NCBI taxonomy): Eukaryota > Metazoa > Chordata > Actinopteri > Salmoniformes > Salmonidae > Salmo > Salmo trutta. The sequence goes on from NC_042968.1 coordinate 62,247,231, forward strand.
TGGATACCATGATCGCACATATAAACAATCTAAAACATATATTTCTAATGTTCTACAATAAATGTGAAAATATTCCATGAAAAGGGTTTTAAAGTTTCCGGAATTTCACAACCCTCCACAGACACAAACTTGACAGGTTGGCAATATATAAACACAAGAAGTGTGCTTGGAAATGGGGAGTTTTTGTTCCTGCCTCATATGTTCAGGAATTACACTTAATTACATTAAAGTAGACGAGAGTTTCTCAACCCTGCACACACATACAATGTTATCAGCAGAGTTATCAACATAACTTTGAGTGACGTAGTCCTCTCTGTCGCCAGCCCCCTTTATAACCCTGGGTGTGGGACAGCATAAAGAGGAGCACTCGAGCTACGCAGAACAGTCAGTTCTTTAAGACTACGCAGAACATTCGAGTCTTTTGCAGAATATGTAATAAGAATGAAGGAAGTTTTAGCCTTGCTACTGCTGTCTCTGTGCTGCTGCCTGTCCAGGGGACTGGGTGATAATCGGGACAGTGAGGGGTACCAGGGGACTGGGGCTAGTCTAGCTGTCTGTCTGCCCGACACCTGTGCCCTGTTCAGGGAACTTGCAGCCATGAAAGAGAGATTAGGAACCATGGACCAGACGCAGGCTGCCCTGAAGGAAAGTTTTGGGGCCATGGGACAGAAACTGGGAGCTGTGGAGACCAAGCTACAGGGCAGTGAGAGTCAGGTGGAGGAGCTGAAGAAAGTGAATACAGGTAAGTAACAGAGATTTAACAAGCAAAGCATTCTGTGAAGTGTTATACAGCTTCATACACTTATTCTTATTTCATTGATTTTAACTTTGTCTTATTGATTACTATTTTGAAAACGATTCCCATAGGGCGGTGCACAATTGGCCCAGCGTTGTCCGGGTTTGTCCGGTGTAGGCTGTCATTATAAATAATAATTTGTCCTTATTTGACTTGCATAGTTAAATAAAGGTTCATTTTTTTTTTTAAATGATAATAATAATACAAATTTGTGGAGCCTTTACTACACTGTAATGTTGAGGTTTTATTACGAAATCCTTTCTGTTATAACAGCTCAAGAGGAAGAACTGAAAGCCTTGAAGAAGAGCTTATCACCTGGTAAGAGCAAGGTTCCACTCTTCCTCAAAGTGGCATCTATCTATCGATGTCCTTCTTGATATCTACTTGATTGTTCGTTCATTAATTCATTCCTTCATTCGTTCCCCAGCCCAGCCAAAAGTGGCCTTCTCTGTTGCTCTCAGAGACTCTGGCAGTGGGAATATTGGACCCTTTACCACCAATACCCCTTTACAGTACAAAAGAGTCTTCTCCAACACCGGCAGTAGCTACAATCCTGCTACAGGTACTGTGTGCGTGTGTGTGTGTGTGTGTGTGTGTGTGTGTGTGTGTGTGTGTGTGTGTGTGTGTGTGTGTGTGTGTGTGTGTGTGTGTGTGTGTGTGTGTGTGTGTGTGTGTGCGCGTTGTCAATCAGGTAGTGTTATTTATCTTCCTTCATAGGCATCTTCACAGCCATGGTCAGAGGGATGTACTGCTTCCGCTACTCCATGTACAGCAACAACTCCGGCCGTCCCAACTCTGTCGTGTCTCTGATGAAGAACAGTGAGAAGCTGGTTACTACATGGAACACTGATGACAGTATGAATGTCCACGAAAGCGCTAGCAACGCAGCGGTAGTGCAATTGGAGGTGGGAGACAGTGTTTACATCCAGCTCTGGGCTAACAGGGTCGTCTACGATGACATTAATAACTATAACACCTTTACTGGGTTCCTACTGTTCACCGTGTAACAAGACCAGTTGATTTAACTGAGGTTTTGTAAAGATTAGACTTGATTGACAAGATATTCATTTGGCCACACGGTATAGGTTTTCAAAACAAATACATCATAACTGTATAAGAGTGAAACGAAAAAATAAAAGTGAATTGGCTTACTGTATTTTATCTGGTGGTTTTCTGGCCCCTTCCTGACTAAAGTGTTGAAGCAGATTTATTTGGATCTGTAAATTTCTCCTGAGGCCACTAGCTAGAGCATTACCTAATGTAATGTTATGAGAGGGTATTAGTGTGCTGCTGGTCCCTGTGCTGTGACAGTCAGTTGACACCATGGAAATCCTGTGGGCTGAGCTGCTCGCTGCTGCTGCCAGAGAGGCTGAATCAACGACACGACGTCTAAACAACAGGCCCGCTGCGGCCAAGGCCATTGTCTTACCTTTGTACTGACGTTGTGTGTGTATCCTGTGGATGCGCGTACACACGTCATATATCACCACAGAGGAGCCATAATGACAAGCTGCAGGAACACTGAATGCATATAGTCGCCGGTGAAAGTCTACACACCTTTTGCACAGTCTTCACATTTTGCTGCCTTCAAAATAAATCTTTAAAGGGATTCAATTCAACAAAAAAATCCTACCAATATACACAACCTACTCCACATTATCAAAGTGGAAGAGAAATTATAGAACACCCCCCCCCCAAAAAACAATAATGTCTATATTACGTATGTCGTCACACCCCTGAGTTAATATTTGGTGGAAGCACCTTTGGCAGCCATTACAGCTGTGAATCATTTTGAATACGATTCTGCCAACTTTTCACAACTCTTAGAGCAACATAAACTCAGCAACAAAAAAAAAACGTCCTCTCGCTCTCAACTGTGTTTATTTTCAGCAAACTTAACATGTGTAAATATTTGTATGAACATAACAAGATTCAACAACTGAGACATAAACTGAACAAGTTCCACAGACATGTGGCTAACATAAATGGAATAATGTGTCCCTGAACAAAGGGGGGGTCAAAATCAAAAGTAAGTCAGTATCTTGTGTGGCCACCAGCTGCATTAAGTACTGCAGTGCATCTACTCCTCATGGACTGCACCAGATTTGCCAGTTCTTGCTGTGAGATGTTACCCCACTCTTCCACCAAGCCACCTGCAAGTTCCCGGACATTTCTGGGGGGAATGGCCCTAGCCCTCACCCTCCGATCCAACAGGTCCCAGACGTTGCTCAATGGGATTGAGATCCGGGCTCTTCGCTGACTATGGCAGAACACTGACATTGCAGGAAATCACGCATCTTGCAGGAAATCACGCACAGAACGAGCAGTATGGCTGGTGGCATTGTCAAATCCGACCACCACCCCTGCTTTGAGACAAAACCGTGACTCGTTAGTGAAGAGCACTTTTTGCCAGTCCTGTCTGTTCCAGCGACGGTGGGTTTGTGCCCATAGGCGACGTTGTTGCCGGTGATGTCTGGTGAGGACCTGCCTTACAACAGGCCTACAAGCCCTCAGTCCAGCCTCTCTCAGCCTATTGTGGACAGTCTGAGCACTGATGGAGGGATTGTGCGTTCCTGGAGTAACTCGGCCAGTTGTTGTTGCCATCCTGTACCTGTCCCGTAGGTGTGATGTTCGGATGTACTGATCCTGTGCAGGTGTTGTTACACGTGGTCTGCCACTGCGAGGATGATCAGCTGTCCGTCCTGTCTCCCTGTAGCGCTGTCTTAGGCTTCTCACAGTACGGACATTGCAATTTATTGCCCAGGCCACATCTGCAGTCCTCATGCCTCCTTGTAGCATGCCTAAGGCACGTTCACGCAGATGAGCAGGGACCCTGGGCATCTTTCTTTGGTGTTTTTCAGAGTCAGTAGAAAGGCCTCTTTAGTGTCCTAAGTTTTAATAACTGTGACCTTAATTGCCTACAGTCTGTAAGCTGTTAGTGTCTTAACGACCGTTCCATAGGTGCATGTTAATTAATTGGTTCATTGAACAAGCATGGAAAACAGTGTTTAAACCCTTTACAATGAAGATCTGTGAAGTTATTTGGATTTTTACGAATTATCTTTGAAAGACAGGGTCCTGAAAAAGGGCCGTTTCTTTTTTTGCTGAGTTTATATCCATTGTTTTTGTCAAAATTTCTCATGTTTAGTCAATTTGGTTGGGAATCATTGACGGACAGCGATATTCAAACCTTGTCTCTGCTTTTCAAGCAGATTTAAGTCAGGACTGTGACAGGCACATTCAGGTACACTCAACAACAATTGGATAGTCATTCTGGTGTGTCTTTGGCACTCACATTTGCATAATTGTCCTGCTGAAAATTGTAATTCTATCCCAGGGTTTTCAGAAGACTACGGCGGGTTTTCCTCTAACTTTTTATCTGGGCTTTGCTCCTCATATTTATTTTGATCCTGACAAACTCCCCAGTGTCTGCAGGTGATAAGCATACCCATAAAATGATGCTGCCACAACAATATTTGAAAATACAGACTATCAACAACATTGCACTCACTCCTCACTACTGGCCTGTATGACAAAGTGAAAAAAAGGAGGCCTGTGTTAATAAAATCCATTCCAAATAATAAATTATGTTTGCATCAAAGACATTAAGTAATATTGCAAGACAACACAGCAAAGAAATTACATTTTTGGCCAAAATGAAAAACTACAGGTTTGGGCCTGTAGTACTCAAGGAAGACTGGTGGACAAAAAAGGGATTGATTCCACCAGTCAGCAGGGTATTGAGGAAGAGAGGCCCTTCACCAGTGGAGATTAAAACCATGTATCTCTTTCTTTCTCTCTCTGGCCCCCATGGAGCAGCAATCTAAGGCCATCTCCAAACAAAACAAAAGAGATTAAGCGAAAAATGGATGGAAAGAGAGATGAGGAAAGAGTCACTGACTGGGACCGTAGAGCGATCACACATACGATGGTATAGTAGATGTGCTGGTGTGTCATCTCTCTCTTCCTGCAGTGATGTAGCCCAGACTGATACAGATCAGCGACATGGTTAAAAGATACTGAAAAGAGTATAATCTGCACGTTACATTTCAGCCGTACCTCATTATTCCCACATCTTCAAACCTGTTATTCTATCTAGTTTAAAACATTCCCTTTTTATGCCGGCTGTACTCACATATTGGTTCTTATACCAGTTATTGTTAATTGTATTTGTCTGTATGTGTGTGTATCCGGGGGGGAGGGGGGGGATCCTTTGTGTTCCCTGCCCAGACTTGCCCTGGTCAGACAATGGGGTAATATTGGCCAAACATTCCCCTCACCAATGATGGAGATGTGGAAATTACTATCAAGAATCCATAACGTATGAGTCCACAGAAATGGATCTGATTGGCTAGTCTGAGTGGACAGAAGGCAATTTATGGTTTGTTCAGAATTGGGGGCAATATTTCCAGCCTGGCTTTCCCATGCCACCATAGCAGCCACCCCCAGCCTCTGCCCCTCTCCTCACACAGACATACACAAACCCACACCTGTCCCTCCATGCTCACCCCCCTCCCTAGGGAAATTCTATACTTGTCCCTGTCTGACGACCGGCCGCTCCGTTTGGCTGGTCGCACTAGCAACGGCCTGCTCGTTGCCAACGGCAGCAGAGGATAAATAAAGTGTGTGTGTATGTGGGATGAGGATGAATGAGTCCGACAGACAGCCTTGCCATCGTCAGTAAACAGAGAGAGAGAGAGGGAGGGGGAGAGTGATAAACACAGGGCTGAAAAGTGCAGGAGCAAGACAGAAAAGGGGGGGAAGGGAGGGGGTGTGTTGCTGAAGATGAGGATATTATAGATGGCTGTATTTCCTGTATCTACTGCTGTGTCGTATACAATACACATAATACATCAAGGAGGTACAACGGAAAGGGAGATTCCACTACATTTTTCTAGAAATTAGGCAGATGCTATGGCCATAGAAATCTAACCCAGCTGCTCCCAAATGGATTACGTAAACCAGTTGCATTATCACATAATGATGAGGATGGCTGGCTGTAAATTACAATGAGAAGAAAGTTTGTGGTGTGCTATGCAGACATAGATTATCCCAACTGTTTCCTCTCACTACCTGTGATTCTGACTGGGTAACATCTGGTGTCTTCATATTGGGCAATGAGGCCACATGCACGCAACACACACACACACACACACACACACACACACACACACACACACACACACACACACACACAGCGCAACAAGGTTTTATTTCATCCCTCTGTCTTGCCAAGTCAATCAGCTCAGTGATGTCATCGTGTCAGTGTGCCTATGCAGGATTACTGCCACAGCTGTTGTACCTTACTGAGATCCAAAAATACACACACAAACAAACACACACCCTTTCAACTAGACATAGGCTACAGTAAAAACAAAGCGCTGATAAACGAATGCGCACATCTCACACCGACGGAGAGTGAAGATGGACAGTAACGCTCACGTTCCTGCTCAAGGATGTAGACTCACTCCCCATCAATGATTACATCAACAACAAAACAGCACCATCCCAGCAGTGTGAGAACTAAATAATATCTCTTAGGAGTAAGGGGCATAAGACGTGTCTGAGGAGGGTTGGTGTGAGGTTCTCCTCCATGCTGTGATCGTTTAGGGAGGGTTAAAGAACCCTAAACACCCGCTGGGTGTGAGTCATTAAGCAGGAGGAGTGTGTGAACACACACATACACACTGGGCCCAACAGCCAGGAAATGAGGAATATGCAATAAGAGTGGGGGTGTGATTGAATCAGCCTGCTGCCTCTTGGCTCCCAGCTCTTGACTCACAGCCCATAACTGAATAACAATGCCAGGGAGTCCAGGGTGATTTGCAACTCATGGTGATTGATTCAGATTCTTACTCTCATCCACTCGACTACAACACAGCAGGTCATTTACGAGCGCTCCCGTTGGCTATACTATCAGTATCAGTACTATCAGTATTATTAGATTTTGGGAGGATTTTTAGTGGCACAAAAACTAGAGCTGACCTCAGAATTTGGAGAGGTGGTGTGTCTTGCTCTTCTACCATGAACTCTGGCCTGAAAATAGTTTTTGGATTGCAAACATTCACCCTGGCTTGCGCTGCTCCTTTCTTTCTCTCGCTCTCGCTCTCGCTCTGTCTTCCCCCCTCTCAATTCAATTCAAAGGGCTTTATTGGCATGGGAAACATACATTATGTTTACATTGCCGAAGCAAGTGAAATAGATAAACAAAAGTGAAATAAACAATAAAAAAATGCACAGTAAACATTATACTCACAAAAGTTCCAAAGGAATAGAGACATTTCAAATGTCATATTATGGCTATATACAGTGTTATAATGATGTGCCAATAGTTTTGATTTAAATTTGATTTGAAGTACAAAAGGTAAAATAAATAAGCATAAATATGGGATGTATTTACAATGGTGTTTGTTCTTCACTGGCTGCTCTTTTCTTGTGGCTACGGGTCACAAATCTTGCTGCTGTGATGTCACACTGGTATTTCACCCAGTAGATATGAGTTTTCCAACATTTGATTTGTTTTCAAAAGATTTTTGGGTCTGTGTAATCTGAGGGAATTATGTGTCTCTAATATGATTATACATTTGGCAAGAGGTTAGGAAGTGCAGCTCAGTTTTCACCTCATTTTGTAGGCACTGTACACATAGCCTGTCTTCTCTTGAGAGCCAAGTCTGCCTACGGCGGTCTCTCTCAATAGCAAGGCTATGCTCACTGAGTCTGTATATAGTCAAAGCTTTCCTTAATTTTGGGTCACTCACAGTGGTCAGGTATTCTGCCACTGTGTACTCTCTGTTTAGGCCAAATAGCATTCTAGTTTTTGTTCATTCTTTCCAATGTGTCAAATATTATATTGTAGTTTTCTCATTATTTGGTTGGGTCTAATTGTGTTGCTGTCCTGGGGCTTTGTGGGATCATTTTGTGTTTGTGAACAGAGCCCCAGCACCATCTTGTTTTGGGGACTCTTCTCCAGGTTCATCTCTCTGTAGGTGATGGCTTTGTTATGGAAGGTTTGGGGATCACTTCCTTTTAGGTGGTTGTAGAATTTAACTTCTCTTTTCTGGATTTTGATAATTAGCAGGTATCGTCCTAATTCTGCTCTGCATGCATTAATTCAAGCATTTATAGCCAGATCCTAATTGGCAGGTTGAATTTTATGTTCCTTTTGATGGCGTAGAAGGCCCTTCTTGCCTTGTCTCTCTGATCGTTCACAGCTTTGTGGAAGTTATCTGTGGCGCTGATGTTTAGGCCGATGTACAGTATGTATGCTCTAGGGCAACAGTGTCTAGATGGAATTTGTATTTGTTGTCCTGGCAACTGGACCTTTTTTGGAACAGCATTAGCTTTGTCTTACTGAGATTTAATGTCAGGGCCCAGGTCTGACAGAATCTGTGCAGAAGACCTCGGTGCTGCTGTAGGCCCTCCTTGGTTGGGGACATAAGCACCAGATCATCAGAAAACAGTAGACATTTGACTTCAGATTCTAGTAGGGTGAAGCCGGGTGCTGCAGACTGTTATAGTGTCCTCGCCAATTCATTGATGTATGCAGTGCATTCGGAATGTGTTCAGAACCGGAATGTATACAACCGGTGTATAACTTACAGTGAAATGCTTACTTACAAGCCTCTAACCGACAATGAAATTTAAAAGAAAAATGTACACTGCTGAAAAAAATTAAGGGAACACTAAAATAACACATCCTAGATCTGAATGAATGAAATAATCTTATTGAATAGTTTTTTCTTTACATGGTTGAATGTGCTGACAACAAAATCACACAAAAATAATCAATGGAAATCCAATTTATCAACCCATGGAGGTCTGGATTTGGAGTCACACTCAAAATTAAAGTGGAAAACCACACTACAGGCTGATCCAACTTTGATGTAATGTCCTTAAAACAAGCCAAAATGAGGCTCAGTAGTGTGTGTGGCCTCCACGTGCCTGTATGACCTCCCTACAACATCTGGGCATGCTCCTGATGAGGTGGCGGATGGTCTCCTGAGGGATCTCCTCCCAGACCTGGACTAAAGCATCCGCCAACTCCTGGACAGTCTGTGGTGCAACGTGGCGTTGGTGGATGGAGCGAGACATGATGTCCCAGATGTGCTCAATTGGATTCAGGTCTGGGGAACGGGCGGGCCAGTCCATAGCATCAATGCCTTCCTCTTGCAGGAACTGCTGACACACTCCAGCCACATGAGGTCTAGCATTGTCTTGCATTAGGAGGAACCCAGGCCCAACCACACCAGCATACGGTCTCACAAGGGGTCTGAGGATCTCATCTCGGTACCTAATGGCAGTCAGGCTACCTCTGGCGAGCACATGGAGGGCTGTGCGGCCCCCCAAAGAAATGCCACCCCACACCATGACTGACCCACCGCCAAACCGGTCATGCTGGAGGATGTCGCAGGCAGCAGAACGTTCTCCACGGCGTCTCTAGACTCTGTCACGTCTGTCACATGTGCTCAGTGTGAACCTGCTTTCATCTGTGAAGAGCACAGGGCGCCAGTGCCAATCTTAGTGTTCTCTGGCAAATGCCAAACGTCCTGCACGGTGTTGGGCTGTAAGCACAACCCCCACCTGTGGACGTCGGGCCCTCATACCACCCTCATGGAGTCTGTTTCTGACCGTTTGAGCAGACACATGCACATTTGTGGCCTGCTGGAGGTCATTTTGCAGGGCTCTGGCAGTGCTCCTCCTGCTCCTCCTTGCACAAAGGCGGAGGTAGCGGTCCTGCTGCTGGGTTGTTGCCCTCCTACGGCCTCCTCCATGTCTCCTGATGTACTGGCCTGTCTCCTGGTAGCGCCTCCATGCTCTGGACACTACGCTGACAGACACAGCAAACCTTCTTGCCACAGTTCGCATTGATGTGCCATCCTGGATGAGCTGCACTACCTGAGCCACTTGTGTGGGTTGTAGACTCCGTCTCATGCTACCACTAGAGTGAAAGCACCGCCAGCATTCAAAAGTGGCCAAAACATCAGCCAGGAAGCATAGGAACTGAGAAGTGGTCTGTGGTCACCACCTGCAGAACCACTCCTTTATTGGGGGTGTCTTGCTAATTGCCAATAATTTCCACCTGTTGTCTATTCCATTTGCACAACAGCATGTGAAATGTATTGTTAATCAGTGTTGCTTCCTAAGTGGACAGTTTGATTTCACAGAAGTGTGATTGACTTGGAGTTACATTGTGTTGTTTAAGTGTTCCCTTAATTTTTTTGAGCAGTGTATAATAATGTAAAAAAAATACACATAAGAATGAGATAAAAGTAACAAGTAATTAAAGAGAAGTATTAAAATAACAATATCAGAACTATATACAGTGGGGAACCAGTACAGAGTCAATGTGCAGGGAACACCGGTAAGTTGAGGTAATATGTACATGTGGGTAGAGTTATTAAACTGACTATGCAAAGATGACAACAACAGAGAATAGCAGCGGTGTAAAAGGGGGGGGGGCACTGCAAATAGTCTGGGTAGCCATTTGATTAGATGTTCAGGAGTCTTACGGCTTGGGGGTAGAAGCTGTTTAGAAGCCTCTTGGACCTAGAAGCCTCTTGGCACTCCGGTACCGCTTGCCGTGCGATAGCAGAGAGAACAGTCTATGACTAGGGTGGCTGGAGTCTTTCACAATTTTTAGGGCCTTCCTCTGACACCGCCTGGTATAGAGGTCCTGGATGGCAGGAAGCTTTGCCCCAGTGATGTACTGGGCCGTACTCACTACCCTCTGTAGTATCTTGCGGTTGGAGACCGAGCAGTTGCCAAACCAGACAGTGATGCAACCAGTCAGGATGCTCTCGATGGTGCAGCTGTAGAACCTTTGTGTATCTGAGGACCCATGCCAAATCTCCTGAGGGGGAATAGGTTTTGTCGTGCCCTCTTCACGACTGTCTTGGTGTGCTTGGACCATGTTAGTTTGTTGGTGATGTGGACACCAAGGAACTTGAAGCTCTCAACCTGCTCCACTACAGCCCCGTTGATGAAAATGGGGGAGTGCTCGGTCCTCTTTTTCCTGTAGTCCGCAATCATCTACTTTGTCTTGATCACGTTGAGGGAGAGGTTGTTGTCCTGGCACCACACGGCCATGTCTCTGACCTCCTCCCTATAGGCTGTCTCATCATTGTCGCTGATCAGGCCTACCACTGCTGTGTCATCGGCAAACTTAATGATGGTGTTGGAATCGTGCCTAGCCATGCAGTCATGAGTGAACAGGGAGTACAGGAGGGGACTGAGCCCTGTGTTGAGGATCAGCGTGGCGAATGTGTTGTTACCTACCCTTACCACCTGGGGGCGGCCCGTCGGGAAGTCCAGGATCCAGTTGCAGAGGGAGGTGTTTAGTCCCAGGGTCCTTAGCTTATTGATGAGCATCGTGGGCACTACGGTGTTGAACGCTGAGCTGTAGTCAATGAATAGCATTCTCACATAGGTGTTCCTTTTGTCCAAGTGGGAAAGGGCAGTGTGGAGTGCAATAGAGATTGCATCATCTGTGGATCTGTTGGGGCGGTCTTCAAATTGGAGTGGGTCTAGGGTTCCTGGGATAATGGTGTTGATGTGAGCCACGACCAGCCTTTCAAAGCTCTTCATGGCTGCAGACGTGAGTGCTACGGGTCAGTAGTCATTTAGGCAGGTTACCTTAGTGTTCTTGGGCACAGGGACTATAGTGGTCTGCTTGAAACATGTTGGTATTACAGACTCGGACAGGGAGAGGTTGAAAATGTCAGTGAAGACACTTGCCAGCTGGTTAGCGCATGCTCAGAGTACACGTCCTGGTAATCCGTCTGGCCCTGCAGCCTTTTGAATGTTGACCTGTTTAAAGGTCTCACATCGGCTGCAGATGTTACACCCCTGAAAAAGGGGAGAAATAATCATGAGAGTGATACGGTATTGTTTCCTCACTGAGAACTTTTACTGCAATCATTTTACCAAAGTAACACATTTTACAAAAGTAACACATTTTACAAAAGTAACACATTTTACAAAACAACAGATCTACAGGAAAGAGCTAGTGTTGTAGGGTACAAGGCTTATTCAAGCCACAACAGCATACTCTGTAATTCAATGAAACATACACTCATTTCAATATAACTGTCAAGCACAAAGCTTTAACTCAGTAAACCATAACTCAATTTATCAACAGTCAATAAAGTGTTTGAAAAACCATTATACAAATAACACCGCAAAATATCTTATTAACAACGCACATGTTCATTCACGATCGACATAAAATGGCAGCTACTCTCAGTACGAAGCTAGCCTTCGCTGCAACCGAGCAGGGCTCATATTACTCTCAGCAAACTTAACTCTAACTTCCTCAAGATGTTACTAAGATACACCTTAAACACTCTTGACATGTTAGCGAGTTATTACATTTAAATTACTCTGTTTTATCATCAATAACGTACCTGAAAAAGGGGAGAAATAATCACGAGAGTGATACGGTATTGTTTCCTCACTGAGAACTTTTACTGCAATAAGGAAAAGACCACGATTTCCCCGCGAACTTGGGTGGAGACCAGAGCAATCAATCTCAGGCTCATAGATTAAGAGCATTTAGTAGATCACAGATGAACACTTTTCCCCTTCAATTAGGCACCACAAAATAAAGTAATCAATATAACGTTTACACATTCCTTTTACAATTCTTACCCTTTGTACGCTTGATGGATTTGAAGTTTTTAACACAATTATATGAATGTTATCAATCTCTATCAACTAATACAGAATGCATGATCTTTTTAACCTTAGATGTTTTAAGATCCTCACATACTATGAACTTACTAATACTTTTTTAATGTATAACAGGCTATGAGTAACCTGTCACACTCTCCCCGACAAAATAAATGTTGTCCCAACATTACCAACATTGTCTTCAACAGTCTGTATGCACTGGACCTAGGAAATCCTCTTCTGTAAGGTAGTACTTGAGCAGAGGTCAAGGGTCACAGGTCAAATATAACAAACAAGTTATTTTCACAGTCCATATCTGTTGACCAGCTGTATAAACAGTCCATAAGCAGTCTTTTCTCATACTATTGATCAACAGTCCATCAATTTTAATGATCTATATGCATAGTCTGCAAATTGTCTCTTGTGACAGTCTGTGAAATCAGTCAGTAGTCCATGGTCAAACATGTCAACTCTGTAGCCTCATGTTTGCTGAAGCCCATACATGTAAGGTGGCTGAAAGTAACATTGCTGTAGTGATGGCAGCCATGGAACCATTCCTGGTGCAGAGTAGACAGGGAACAACTGTGGATGTGGCTGAATACTGTAGTAGGAAGGGATACCAAGCTGATCATAGGTGATACGTCTTGGAGGGTGTCTCTCTCTTTGTGGCAGCTGGTAGGCTGGTTCCTCAGGTTCAGCAGCAGCAGTTAATGAAGGAAAGGCACTTGGTGAACGATTATCAGGCAAATTTTCAGCAGGCAAGTTCAGCTCCTCAGCAGGCAGACCTTTAACTGTTGTTGTCTCCTCCAGCCGCTTTTCAACAAGAGGCTGTGCTGGTAGCGTATCAGGGACTGGCACTGCAACTGTCTGTTTCACTGGTGGGGGCCTGTGTTCCCACTCTCTCGCTGGTTCAGCATTCCTCTCCTCAGGTACTGTAGGATATATGGGAACCTGTAGCGGCTCATGATGAAGGTCATATTCATCCCCGCTGTCTTCATCAGAATCTAGAGGCTCTGATTCAGGCTGATGTCTCCTTTTTGGTCATTTCTGGTTGTGTCTCAAAAGGTAAGTGGTCACAGGACATGAGCAGGTTTCTGTGCAGGACCCTGGAGCGTCCCCTACCCTTTTCAGGTCTCAATTCAAAAATCGGCAGGTCTGAACCCATTTGTTTCACTACTGTGTGAATTGTATCTTCCCAATAGTTACAGAGTTTTCCTGGTTCTCCTCTTGGTGTCAGGTTTTTAATCAGAACTCGCTCGCCAGGCTGTAGCACTGAACTCCTAACTTTAGTGTCATAGTACTTCTTACTTCTTTCAGCGGCTTTCTGAGCATTTTCATTTGCAATGGCGTATGCTTCTTCCATCCCTCGTTTCCAGTTCTCCACATAGTCTCGCTGGTTACTGGAACCTGCCTCTGTGCACAATCCAAAGAGCATATCAACTGGAAGCCTGGGTGATCTCCCAAACAGAAGATAAAATGGTGAATAGCCAGTCACTTCGCAACGGGTGCAGTTATAGGCATAAACCAGTTTGTTCAGTTTGACTTTTGTGTCTCAGTTAGTGTCTTTAACATTTGCAACACTGTTCTGTTCATGCGTTCCACTTGACCGTTCCCCATCGGGTGGTAGGGTGTTGTTCTGGACCCCGCCATGCCACTGAGTTTCTTTAACCTCTTACATCTAGATGTTCTGCTAGCGGAACGTCTGCTCCAATATCCAATGATGGGCGGGGCGCGAAATACAAACTCCTCTAAAATCCGAAAACTTCCACTTTTCAAACATATGACTAATTTACAGCTATTTAAAGACAAGACTCTCGTTAATCTAACCACACTGTCCGATTTCAAAAAGGCTTTACAGCGAAAGCAAAACATTAGATTATGTCAGCAGAGTACCCAGCCAGAAATAATCAGACACCCATTTTTCAAGCTAGCATATAATGTCACAAAAAACAAAACCACAGCTAAATGCAGCACTAACCTTTGATTATCTTCATCAGATGACACACCTAGGACATTATGTTATACAATACATGCATGTCTGTTCAATCAAGTTCATATTTATATCAAAAACCAGCTTTTTACATTAGCATGTGACGTTCAGAACTAGCATTCCCACCGAACACTTCCGGTGAATTTACTAAATTACTCATGATAAACGTTCACAAAAAGCATAACAATTATTTTAAGAATTATAGATACAGAACTCCTCTATGCACTCAATATGTCCGATTTTAAAATAGCTTTTCGGATGAAGCACATTTTGCAATATTCTAAGTACATAGCCCGGCATCACAGGGCTAGCTATTTAGACACCCAACCAGTTTAGCCTTCACCAAAATCACATTTCCTATAAGAAAAATGGTCTTACCTTTCCTGTTCTTCGTCAGAATGCACTCCCAGGACTTCTACTTCAATAACAAATGTTGGTTTGGTCCCAAATAATCCATCGTTATGTTCCATCAACGACGTTTTGTTTGTGCGTTCTAGACACTATCCCAATGGTAAATCACGGTCGTGCGCATGGCACAGAACGTGACAAAAAAATTCTAAATATTCCATTACCGTACTTCGAAGCATGTCAACCGCTGTTTAAAACCAATTTTTATGCAATTTATCTCGTAGAAAAGCGATAATATTCCAACCGGGAATCTGCATGTCTGTAAACTGAGGGAAAAACCGAAAGACGGGGGCGGGGCAGGTCGCGAGCCTAAGCAATTCTCCACTGATTGCCCACTTAGCTTTTGCTCTCGTGTGCTTCAGCCAGGGCTTTGAATTACGTCATTCCTGTTTTTCCTGGGCTCTGAGAGCCCATTGGAGACGTGGGAAGTGTCACGTAAGAGCAGAGATCCTTTGTAATAGATAGAGAGAATCAACAAGGGCAAGAAATGTTCAGACAGGGTACTTCCTGAACAGAACCTTCTCAGGTTTTTGCCTGCAAGAGGGGTTCTGTTATACTCACAGACACCATTCAAACAGTTTTAGAAACTTTGGAGTGTTTTCTATCCAAAGCTAATAATTATATGCATATTCTAGTTTCTGGGCAGGACTAATAATCAGATTAAATCGGGTATGTTTTTTATCCAGCCGTGAAAATACTGCCCCCTAGTCATAAGAGGTTAACTGATGGAACAACTGATTTTCAAATTCTCCCCCTTGGTCATGGTGGATGCGGGACGGGAACCCAAACTTCAGGGCAAAGTCATTGAAGATGAGATTTGCAGCAGTTTTACCTGACTTTGATGTGGTGGCATAGGCTTGAGTAAAACGTGTAAAATGATCAACAATCACGAGGATGTACTCATATCCCCTTTGCATCTGTCGAGATGAAGGAAGTCTATACATACCAGTTCAAATGGCTGTGTCGTCACAATGTTGGTCAGAGGAGCTCTTGTTTCATGGGCTGGCTTTTTCTGCTTGACACAGCTACAAGTTTTAGTCACATAGTGCTCGATGTCAGATTGCATATATGGCCAGAAGAAGCGGTCACGTACTAGTGATAGAGTGCGGTCAGTACCTTGGTGTCCCATGTTATTGTGCAACTCTTCCATTACTTTACCTTTGTACTGCTCTGGTAGAACTAACTGCTTGTGGGCTGTAGTGATTCTGTACAGAATGCCATCATTGTCAATTTGTCCCATTCTCTGAATAGGCATTTTGTCTTTGGACTGGATTCCTTTTGCTCTTTAACTGGCGGTTTGGAACCAGACAGTTTGAAATTGAGCACAGGACGGATGACCAGATCAGATTCTTGTGCTTCTCTTATCCCATCTTTTGGGATCGAGCTGATTGTTGCAGTGGTTGTCTCACCTTCAGCTGATACTGACATAGATGCAGCTGAAAGTGACCAAGGTACAACAGCCTCTTTCTGTACCTCAACTGCTTGTATTGTGGCGGCAATGGTGTCTGGTGGAAGCTCCTCAGAACATTCTTCCATCAGTGACTCTACATCCAGTGGCATCCTTGACAAAGCATCGGCATCACCGTTCTCTCTGCCTGGCCTGTACTTTATTGTAAAGTGGAAATCAGCCAATTCTGCAACCCACCTGGAAGTGGTTGCGTTCAGTTTTGCAGTAGACAGAATGTAGCTGAGCGGGTTGTTATTGCTGTATACAGTGAAGGTTGGAGCATAGTACAAATAATCATGGAACTTATCAGTGATTGCCCATTTTAGAGCTAGAAATTCTAGCTTGCCCGAGTGGTAGTGATAGTTCTTCTCAGCTGCTGTTAAGGTTCGAGAGCCATAAGCAATGACCCTAAGCATTTTTCTGAGCTGGCCCACAGTCTCTGGTCTGATTTCTTTCAATGCTCTTACTGCTTCAAAATCGGCTGGGTCAACTCGGCTGCCCTCTGCAGACACTATTCTGCCCAAATAACGGACCTGGGGTTTAAAGAGATCACACTTACTTGGTTTGAGTTTAATGCCATACTCTCTGAGACGCTGCAAAACTTTTCGCACATCATTCACATGGCTGTCGAAGGTTTTACTGAAAACTAGCGTGTCGTCCAGATAAGGAATGCAGATGTTATCCCGGAGCCCTTCCAAACACTCCTCCATACACCGCTGAAAAGCTGCAGGAGCGTTCATGAGGCCGAATGACATACGTATCCACTCATAGAGTCCCCATGGGGTCACAAATGCTGTCAGTGGTCTGCTTTCTTCAGAGATGAACCCCTGGTGATATGCTTTTCCCTGATCTAGGAGGGAGAACCAGGAATTACCACCTAAACTGTCCATGATGTCTTGGACCCGAGGGATAGGCTGGCGGTCGGGATGTGTCTTTCTGTTCAGTTCTCTGTAATCTATACACAACCGGAGGGTCCCGTCCTTCTTCCGAACGCACACGACAGGTGAAGAATATGAAGAGTTTGACTTCCTAACCCAGCCCTGGGCTATGAGGTCATAAAGGTAACCCTTCATCTCCTGATACAGTGGCCTGGGCACTGACATGTATGTGCGCTTGACTGGTTCAGAGTCCTTTAGAGAAATAGTCATTTTCAATCATTCAATACAGCCAATGTCATTGTCTGATCTGGAGAAGGAGTGACACTCTTCTCTAAGCATTTGCCTAACAACCTCTCTCTGCTCTTCGGTTAGGTGATTTAAACCTACTGGTGGATCCCACTGTTCAGTAGCAGGACATGGGGTTTGAACGCTTGTGTGATTCACTGTGGCTGGGGTGACAGTTTTTTGGGCAGGTAACACAGTCATAATGGTTTGTACTGTACTGATTATTGTGCGTCCTAGCAGGGCAATGTCGTGGTCAGTGGGGTTAGAGACATCAAGCATGATAACTGGAAAAACACCTTTCCTGACTCTGACTAGTGTGTCAAAGAGCTCAAGGTCGTCTGGCCACTGCGGGTTCAGGTCTGGCTGGAAAAGCATTGTCATGTCCTCTTTGAAAGGCTGGGAAGCTACACGGCACTCAATCTGAATGCTACTGTGTTTTGGTACAGCAACCTTCTCTTTCTTGGTTTTCACTGCATATTCATCTGTCTGTTCTGTACTAACAGCCTGTATAAAAGCTCTCACCTTGTTTCTTTTGAGGCTTGGGAAAGCTGTTTTTACTGTACTGTATCGTTTAGTCTTTTCAGTCATTGTCAGGATGTGCTCGATAACGTTGAAACCTATGATGGGATGCGATAGGTGACAGCCTTTCATTACCAGCACTGGGATGATCAGTTCCTTTGTTTGGTCAGTTTCAGAGGCTAGCCGAAAAGTTGTTTCAATCCATCCCAGGTACGGCATTTCAGTCCCATTTGCTGCAGTCAACCTTAGATCATCAGGTGAGTCCAGGATTTCTGAAACATCTCTCAGCCTTGCGTTTGGGAGAGATTCCTCTTTCCATCGTTCATCAATGACCGATACCTGAGAGCCTGTGTCCCATAGAGCTTGGAGGTGGTGGCGATTCAGGTAACACTCAATAAGGCACTGTCTGCCGGCTAGCCAGGTGACCTTACGGGGGTGGCAACCTTGAGCTCTGTGCAGGAAAACCTTTCACTGGGAAAGTCCATTTTCAGGTGAGTGCATTTTTTCTTATGTTTAGTCCAATGTTGGTTTTAACATACTTTGGAACAGTACAGTGTCTCTTTACATGATGAACATTGTTTCAGGTTCTCAAATGAATCTTCTCTGGCACAATTTGCACATTTCTGGGACTTTTTGGTAGCTACGGTTAACACTCGTCCCTCAGCGGTAACCCTTCCCCGTTTAAAGGGGCCTCTCTTGATGGTCTGACTCCCCGGATTTTACATCCAGCTTGAAAATGTTCTCCACTCCCACATCGGAAGCAGTGTGTCACAAAGGCTATGTGTCACGTCCTGGCCAGTATAAGGTTAATTGTTTTTGTAGTTTGGTCAGGGCGTGGCAGAGGGTATTTGTTTTATGTGGTTCAGGGTGGTGTGTTTTGTTAAAAGGGTGGTTGATTTAGTAATTCCGGGTTTTGGTTTATGTTTAAGTATTTCTATGTGGAGTCTAGTGAGTGTATGTCTATGTTTGGTTAATTGGGGTTGGGACTCTCAGTTGAAGGCAGGTGTTGTCTATCTGCCTTTGATTGAGAGTCCCATATAGTAGGGTGTGTTTGTGTTTGGTATTTGTGGGTGATTGTTCCGTGTTTAGCGTAAGTAAGCCTAACAGGACTGTCAGTTTATCGTTCGTTTTCTTGTTTGTTGTTTTGTATTAAATGTTCAAAATGAACAACTGCACACCTGCTGCGTATTGGTCTACCTTTTCCGATGACGATTTCGCATTATCGTCAGAAGACGAAGATATCAAATGTGACAGAATTACCCACCACCAACGGACCAAGCAGCGGAGGAAGGAGCAGCACAAGGAGAGGCACCAGGAGAAAAGCTATCTGGAGTCATGGACTTGGGAGGAAATCCTGGATGGGAAAGGACCATGGGCTCAAGCTGGGGATTATCGCCGCCCGCAGTGGGAGATCGAGGCGGCGAGAGCTGAGAGGCGCTGATATGAGGAGAGGGAGCGCAACGGACACGGGAGGCAGCCCCACAATTTTTTGGGGGGGGGCACACGGGGAGATTGGCGGAGTCAGGTGGTAGACCTAAGCTAACTCCCCGTGCTTACCGGAAGCAGCGTGGTACTGGTAAGACACCGTGTTATGCTGTGGAGCGCACGGTGTCCCCAGTGCGCGTTCAAAGCCCGGTGCGCTACATACCAGCCCCCCGCAAGTGCTATGCGAGTGCAGGCATCGAGCCAGGGTGGATGGTGCCAGCTCAGCGCGTCTGGTCTCCAGTGCGCCTCCTCGGTCCAGGTTATCCTGCGCCGGCGTTGCGCACTGTGTCTCCAGAGCGCTGGGAGGGTCCAGTTCGCCCAATGCCTGCTCTCCGACCGTGCCGGGCCAAAGTGGGCATTCAGCCTGGAGTGTGGGTAAAGAGTGTCCGTACCAGAACTCCAGTGCTCCCCCACAGCCCGGTTTATCCTGTGCCTCCTCCTCGGACCAGGCCTCCAGTGGGTCTCCCCATCCTGGTCCGTCCTGTGCCACCTCCCAGGACTAGGCCTCCGGTGGGTCTCGCCAGTCAACAGTCGTCAGAGCTGCCCGCCAGTCAACAGTCGTCAGAGCTGCCCGCCAGTCAACAGTCGTCAGAGCTGCCCGCCAGTCAACAGTCGTCAGAGCTGCCCGCCAGTCAACAGTCGTCAGAACTGCCGGAGTGGCCAGACTGCGCTGAACTGCCGGAGTGGCCAGACTGCGCTGAACTGCCGGAGTGGCCAGACTGCCCTGAACTGCCGGAGTGGCCAGACTGCCCTGAACTGCCGGAGTGGCCAGACTGCCCTGAACTGCCGGAGTGGCCAGACTGCCCTGAACTGCCGGAGTGGCCAGACTGCCCTGAACTGCCGGAGTGGCCAGACTGCCCTGAACTGCCGGAGTGGCCAGACTGCCCTGAACTGCCGGAGTGGCCAGACTGCCCAGACTGTCCCGAGTTGCCAGACTGCCCAGACTGTCCCGAGTTGCCAGACTGCCTAGACTGTCCCGAGTTGCCAGACTGCCCAGACTGTCCCGAGTTGCCAGACTGCCCAGACTGTCCCGAGTTGCCAGACTGCCCCGAGTTGCCAGACTGCCCCGAGCTGCCAGACTGCCCAGACTGCCCCGAGCTGCCAGACTGCCCAGACTGTCCCGAGCTGCCAGACTGCCCAGACAGTCCCGAGCTGCCAGACTGTCCCGAGTTGCCGGACTGCCCGGACTGTCCCGAGTTGCCAGACTGCCCAGACTGTCCCGAGTTGCCAGACTGCCCAGACTGTCCCGAGTTGCCAGACTGCCCCGAGTTGCCAGACTGCCCCGAGCTGCCAGACTGCCCAGACTGCCCCGAGCTGCCAGACTGCCCAGACTGTCCCGAGCTGCCAGACTGCCCAGACAGTCCCGAGCTGCCAGACTGTCCCGAGTTGCCGGACTGCCCGGACTGCCACCCTCCCTTCCCTCCCTTTAGTTAGGGGGTTAATTGTGTGTTTTTGTTTTTTCGGGTGGTTTGGTGCATTCAGTGTATGCACCTTTGGGGGGGGGTAATGTCACGTCCTGACCATATACTTAGGTATTTTTGTATTATATTTGGTCAGGACGTGGCAGAGTTATGTTTGGTTATGGTATAGTGGGGTTGTGAGTGTTGGGTTAGGTTCTAGGTTAGGTTTTCTATGTGTAGGTGTATGTCTATGTTTGGTTAATTGGGGTTGGGACTCTCAGTTGAAGGCAGGTGTTGTCTATCTGCCTTTGATTGAGAGTCCCATATAGTGGGGTGTGTTTGTGTTTGGTATTTGTGGGTAATTGTATTTTGCACTGGGTTTCGTTTCTCCTGTGAAACTGTCACCTTTCGCTTTTGCGTGTTTATTTTGTTTTGTCGTTTCCATCAATAATAAATATGATGTGGAACAGTCAACCTGCTGCGTATTGGTCATCAAGTGATTTCGACATATCTTCCGATGAGGGAGAATACGAGGAACGTGACACTATCAGGGAAGGCACAGATGTGTGGTAAGCCATTTTGGCATGGAGAAATATTCCCACAGAGGGCTTCAGCAGCAGTCCAGTACAGCGCTTAATGTCTAGATGCACTCGCTCTCTGTCGCCAACAACTCCCAAGCTCCTCGCACCAAAGGTCATTAGGGATGTTCAGGCCCACAAACGTGCACGTCAGGACAAGTTAAAACATTTCTATGGCCAGCATGCAAAACATCTGCCTGTAATAAAACAAGGCCAAGCTGTCAGAGTGCTCCGGTGTGGGCAGGACACATAATGAGGAGACGGGGAAGACCCCACCAGGGCAGTTCTCTGCCGACCGTGCCTCCACAATTTCAGGAGGCTGTGGAAGAGGAAGGAGAGGCCCTAAGGCTCCCAGAGGTGCCCAACATCCCAGAGGTGCACAATATGCTACTAGTGCAACACACTAGGACAAGGGCGAACATAGGGCGAACATCCCTTAAGAGATGAACAATAAAAAATGTTTCTTATGTTTTGGTTTTAATTAAGTGTTGAAAAGGTAAATAGGTATTTTCACTGTGGTATTAAAATGGTATGAAGTGCTCGAGCTAATTATACATGAAAGGAAAATGTTAAGATAAATGGGCATAATGCCAACCCAGAGATGGCGCTAGTGGGGCACCTATCTAAGATATATAAACAGGTGCATTATGAGTGTTTGATTAGGATGTCGTGACCTGTAACATGTAATAACTGAGTAAAGGATTATGCAGTGGTGTAAAGTACTTAAGTAAAAATACTTTAAAGTACTACTTAAGTCATTTTGTTTGGTATCTGCACTTTACTATTTTTATTTTTTCCAACTTTTACTTTATTACATTCCTAAAGAAAATAATGTACTTTTTACTCCATATATTTTCCCTGACCCCTGAAATTACCCGTTACATTTTGAATGCTTAGCAGGACAGGAAAATGGTCCAATTCAAGCACTTAGAAAGAGAACGTCCCTGGTCATCCCTACTGCCTCTGATCTGGCAGACTCACTACACAAATGCTTTGTTTGTAAATTATGTCTGAGTGTTGGTGTGCCCCTGGCTATCCATAATTTAAAAAAGATAATGGTGCCATCTGGTTTGCTTAATATAAGGAATTTGAAATGATTTACACTTTTACTTTTGATACTTAAGTATATTTAAAACAATACTTTTAGACTTTTACTCAAGTTATATTTTACTGGGTGACTTTCACTTGAGTCATTTTCTGTTAGTTATTTTCTATTCCATTTCTTTTTCAATTTTTTTCTATTCAACTTTTTCAAAACTCGTCAGTCAGCATTACCAACATGCATATTGACGAAACAGTTAATCTCACATCCAAAACTCACTCAAACCACCAAAACACTTCATACAGGTCTCAAAATAAGCTTGTTTGTCCATAACACTGGCAACAATTCTCACTCGGAAAGCATGCATCACTCATATCACACTGACCTAAAACACACTAACAGGTAGCAATACATAAATGATGAACTTCTCTTTGAAGTTTGAAGGATTTTTCACATAAATCAGTATTTCATTATAGAATAAGAATAACACTGTCACGTCCTGACCATAGAAAGATGATATTTTCTATGGTAGAGTAGGTCAGGGCGTGACAGGTTTTTTCCCCTATGTTTTCTATTTCTATGTTTAGGTTCTAGTTTTGTATTTCTATGTTGGGGTTTTGTTTGGGATGATCTCCAATTAGAGGCAGCTGGTCCTCGTTGTCTCTAATTGGAGATCATACTTAAGTAGGGGTTTTTCCACCTGGATTTTGTGGGTGATTAATTTTGAGTTGTGTATGTGTTCATCTCTGTCACAGTTTGTTGTTTTTTCATTCAGTGTATTTATGTATTGCATAGTTTCACAGTATAAATAAAATGTGGAATGACACACACTGCACTTTGGTCCTCTTCTCCTTTTGACAGCCGTGACAAACACCTTATCACTTTATTGACTGTAGTAAAGTATATGTAACAAGAATGAATCAGAAATGCAGCAATTTGCTTCAATAGCCTTTATTTGTTCTAGATCTTTGCAAATAGTAATTTACTTGTGAAAAATAAAAAAAATCCTGAAATTCCAGGGCCGCAATAATAATTACAAAACAAATCATCAATATATATAGTATAATCACTCATACTGTACAGTGCTGTGAGGGTTCTAGTTCTCCCTCTCCCCTGCATTTGGCCACAAGTTCTCATCAACAACACATCTTATGTCTTCTCTGGCAATGCATCTTGGAAAGTGTCTCCACACCCCGCATTCATGTCCAGTGAGGACATCTGGTCATGTGGAGGGTGGTCATAAACCTTCCACCTCCACGCAGAGAAAAACTCCTCTATGGGCTTTAGGAAGTGGGAGTATGGAGGCAGGAATAGTTCTTACATCCTGGGATGTGCAGCAAGCCAGTCGGTGACTGCAGCAGAGCGGTGGAATGCCACATTATCCCACACCACAACGAAGGTAGGGGAGTTTCTTGCCCCTCTCTCCTCCGCTGGCACAAGTCAATCGTGCAGGTCATCCAGAAAAGAAAGAGAGCCTGTCTGTATTGTAGGGGCCAATGAGTGGTTTGTGTAACAGCAAACCATCATTGGACAGTGCTGCACACATTGTGATGTTAGCTCCTCTCTGGCCTGGGACATCCACGGTTGCTCTCTGTCCAATCACATTTCTTCCCCTGCGTCATTTTTGCCAGGTTGAATCCAGCTTCATCCACAAAGATGGAAGCCAGGCAAACTGCACATACATTCATCTCCATTACTGTAAAATACAGTAAATCCAGTACTTTACATTATGCATAGCTGTGTATGTACCCTGTTTGGTTATTGAACACACATTTTACCTGGACATTTTGATACCGGAGTTCTTTCACACGTTCACAGTTTCTCTCAAAGGGTACAGTGTACAACTGCTTCATCCTTATTTTATGTTTCTCTAGGACTCTGGCAATTGTCGTTGTGCTGACCGTATTCACATTCCCAAAAGTGAGTCTGCCAGCACTCTGTCCCGAATTTCCTCCAGTTTTATTTTATTGTTACCATGTCAACAATGGCAATTTCCTGCGCATCTGATAATATTCTGCCTCTCCTTCCTGTGGGAGGCAACCTTTGGATCCTACTGAAAAACACAAAACAATCAATATATTTCAAAATGTCAGTACATGTAAAAATGTGAACATACTCTATTGTACTGTAATATGTAATATTATCATGTAATATTATCTGTAATATGTAGTACTGTAATATGTAATATGCCAGAAATTCATACTATTGATGCAACTGTTGAACGCTGCAGATTTGGTTGCACCCTTAAACTGGCCTCTCTCAAAGAGAGACGATGGTTTACAACACGGTCAATAATTGTGGCCCTTATCTCATCAGTGACCACCGCTCTTGCTCTCCTTTGTCCTCCACGCATTCTCCCTCTCCCTGCCACTCTTCTTTCCCCACCAACCTGTCTTCCTTGATCCATGTTTCCAAACCAAAACATTCCAAAGCCGTCCTCTTTTGTCTGTATGGTAACGAGACTTAAAACAGGACACTTGGGTAGGCTTTTAGCTGAAATTGCAATCAGCTGTGTTCGGAATGATTCAATATTCAGCTGAGATTTTCTATATGTTTCAATCTGGTTACTGCAGAAATGCACGACATTTGCCATCATTCTGTTTTGAATGTGTTTTTAACAGTTTTGGAAACAGTGTGTTAGCATTTGAAAACATGTGCTGCAAATATATCGTTTTGCAGGTGGTGAAGTATGAATGAGAAGAGTTCATGGATTTCGGAGAATGTGGTCATTGAATGCATTTTGTGTGAAAGCAATGAAAAAGGATTTACAGTTTGGTCCACATACACTTCTGTTTCGCTGACTGTGTGAAGAGTTTTGACAATGCATCTTAGCAATTGAAAAAAACTGTAACATATCTTTACTTTTACTCAAGTATGACAATTGGGTACTTTTACTACCACTGGGATTATGCTTGCATTTTACCAAACTCTCTGACGTGAGTTATCCACATAAGCATAATAACACTAATGTTGCTAATTTATGCTGAGCTTTGCCTGGAATCCACAGAGCTGGAGAGAATCTGCTGCTTCCTGTGAAGAGGGATGGTATTGTTGTTTGGCTAACAGAGGTGTGTGTGTGTGTGTGTGTTCAGCTAATGGAGGTCTTGTGGTTTCCTCTCACAGGTCTCATGATCGCACTGAGCTCCAAGTCAGAGCCATGGAACCCATGACACAGCTACATGGTGACCTGCTAGTAGAGGAGAATGCCCTCAGGCTCAGAACTAGGATCAGTTCACCCTCTCTAAATGCCCGTTTTAAATCCACAAAACTGACCCTAGATCAGTGTTTATGGGTAATTTAAACACAAACACGTACACACACTTGGCTGCATACCACTGTGATATACCACTGTGATATACATATGGTTCTAAGTAGAATAGAATCAGAGGGACCCATCTAGCTGAGCCATTCTGGAAATCATAGCGTAGCGTAGCATAGGCCATCTCATCTCAGACTGGAGGAGAGAATAAGGATAGGTATATCACTCAGGCGTGTGTGTGTGTGACAGGGAGAGCAGCCCAGCCGAGCGAGCATGGATTGTCACATGACTGTGACTTATACTTAAAACTCTCCTTTGAGTCAGCTCATGTGTTCTTACCAATATGACTGGTAGAGTGAGGGAGGGACAGAGAGGGAGGGGGTGCGACAAGAAGATGAATGAACTTGGGGCTTTGGGGATGTCATTGACGGTTAGAGGGAGGGCTTTAAGAATTGAGTAAGGGATGTTGTTGGTGGGTAGGCTATGTGTGTGTGTGTGTGTGTGTGTGTGTGTGTGTGTGTGTGTGTGTGTGTGTGTGTGCTTCTACATCTGCATTGTTTGGGGTTTTAGGCTGGGTTTCTGTTTAAGCACTTTGTGACATCTGCTGATGTAAAAAAAGCTTTATGAATAAATGTGACTGGTTGATTGATTACTAGGCCCACATAAATCACTACTTTCCACTTATATGACAACACAGGTATTATAAAGGTAGGTGTAGGTTTCCTCAGTGGGTCTGTTCTAATGGGTTGTTACTGAAACACAAACACACTAATCTACTGTCATCAACAAATAGTGGTGTACTGTTCCATTCATACCAGGTCATACTGATCTCAAGTGACATTTTCATTTACAAAACCTGTTTGTTCATTGAGATTGTAGCAAATAGCTAACTAGGGCTTGACCCTTGACCAGGTGACCCTCTGGGCTAGTCACTCCCAACCTGTGCCATGAAAATCCAGACCTCTTGGCAGATATGTTTGTTTGTCTGTCCTATAATAGACACATAAGATCAAAGGAGCATGGCATGTGAATGAGAAACAATGCATATTTTTATTTTATTTATTTCACCTTTATTTAACCAGGTAGGCTAGTTGAGAACAAGTTCTCATTTTCAACTGCGACCTGGCCAAGATAAAGCATAGCTTTCGACACATACAATTCGACACATACAACAACACAGAGTTACACATGGAATAAACAAAACATACAGTCAATAATACAGTAGAACAAAAGAAAACAAAAAGTCTATATACAGTGAGTGCAAATGAGGTAAGTTAAGGCAATAAATAGGCCATGGTGGCAAAGTAATTACAATATAGCAATTAAACACTGGAATGGTAGATGAGCAGAAGATGAATGTGCAAGTATAGATACTGGGGAGCAAAGGAGCAAGATAAATAAATAAATACATTTTATAGATGACATCACCGAAGTCGAGGATCGGTAGGATGGTCAGTTTTACGAGGGTATGTTTGGCAGCATGAGTGAAGGATGCTTTGTTGTGATATAGGAAGCCGATTATAGATTTAATTTTGGATTGGAGATGCTTAATGTGAGTCTGGAAGGAGAGTTTACAGTCTAACCAGACACCCAGGTATTTGTAGTTGTCCACGTATTGTAAGTCAGAGCCATCCAGAGTAGTGATGCTGGACGGGCGAGCTGGTGCGGGCAGTGATCGATTGAATAGCATGCATTTAGTTTTACTTGCGTTTAAGAGCAGTTGGAGACCACGGAAGGAGAGTTGTATGGCATTGAAGCTCGTCTGGAGGTTAGTTAACACAGGGTCCAAAGAGGGGCCAGAAGTATACAGAATGGTGTCGTCTGTGTAGAGGTGGATCAGAAAATCACCAGCAGCAAGAGCAACATCATTGATGTATACAGAGAAGAGAGTCGGCCCGAGAATTGAACCCTGTGGCACACCCATAGAGACTGCCAGAGGTCCGGACAACAGGCCCTCCGATTTGACACACTGAAATCTATCAGAGAAGTAGTTGGTAAACTAGGCGAGGCAATCATTTGAGAAACCAAGGCTGTCGAGTCTGCCAATAAGAATGTGGTGATTGACAGAGTCGAAAGCTGTGGCCAGGTCGATGAATACAGCTGCACAGTAATGTCTCTTATCGATGGCGGTTATGACGTCGTTTAGGACCTTGAGCGTGGCTGAGGTGCACCCATGACCAGCTCTGAAACCAGATTGCATAGCGGAGAAGGTACGGTGGGATTCGAAATGGTCGGTAATCTGTTTGTTAACTTGGCTTTCGAAGACCTTAGAAAGACAGGGTAGGATAGATATAAGTCTGTAGCAGTTTGGGTCTAGAGTGTCACCCCCTTTGAAGAGGGGGATGACTGCGGCAGCTTTCCAATCTTTGGGAATCTCAGACGATACGAAAAAGAGGTTGAACAGGCTAGTAATAGGGGTTGCAACAATTTCGGCAGATCATTTTAGAAAGAGAGGGTCCAGATTGTCTAGCCCGGCTGATTTGTATGGGTCCAGATTTTGCAGCTCTTTCAGAACATCAGCTATCTGGATTTGGGTAAAGGAGAAATGGTGGGGGCTTTGGCGGGTGGCTGTGGAGGGTACTGGGCAGTTGACCGGGGTAGGGGTAGCCAGGTGGAAAGCATGGCCAGCCGTAGAGAAATGCTTATTGAAATGCTCAATTATAATGGATTTATCGGTGGTAACAGTGTTTCCTAGCCTCAGAGCAGTGGGCAGCTGGGAGGAGGTGCTCTTATTCTCCATGGACTTTACAGTGTCCCAGAACTTTTTTGAGTTAGTACTACAGGATGCAAATTTCTGTTTGAAATAGCTAGCCTTAGCTTTTCTAACTGCCTGTGTATATTGGTTCCTAACTTCCCTGAAAAGTTGCATATCACGGGGGCTATTCGATGCTAATGCAGAACGCCACAGGATGTTTTTGTGCTGGTCAAAGGCAGACAGGTCTGGAGTGAACCAAGGACTATATCTATTCCTAGTTCTACATTTTTTGAGTGGGGCATGCTTATTTAAGATGGTGAGGAAGGCACTTTTAAAGAATAGCCAGGAATCATCTACTGACGGGATGAGGTCAATGTCATTCCAGGATACCCCGGCCAGGTCGATTAGAAAGGCCTGCTCGCAGAAGTGTTTTAGGGAGTGTTTGACAGTGATGAGGGGTGGTCGTTTGGTCGCAGACCCATTACGGATGTAGGCAATGAGGCAGTGATCGCTGAGATTTTGATTGAAAACAGCAGAGGTGTATTTGGAGGGCGAGTTAGTTAGGAGGACATCAATGAGGGTGCCCGTGTTTACGGATTTGGGGTTGTACCTGGTATGTTCATTGATAAATTGTGTGAAATTGAGGGCATCAAGCTTAGATTGTAGGAAGGCCGGGGTGTTAAGCATGTCCCAGTTTAGGTCACCTAGTAGCACGAGCTCAGAAGATAGATGGGGGGCAATCAATTCACATATGGTATCGAGGGCACAGCTGGGGGCAGAGGGAGGTCTATAGCAAGCGGCAACAGTAAGAGACTTGTTTCTGGAAAGGTGAAGTTTTAGAAGTAGAAGCTCGAATTGTTTGGGTAAAGACTTGGATAGTAATACAGAATTCTGCAGGCTATCTTTGCAACACCGCGATGGAGATTTCAGGGTTTTTGGTGGTTTTCCTAAGCCAGGATTCAGACACGGCTAAGACATCCGGGTTGGCAGAGTGTGCTAAAGCAGTGAGTAAAACAAACTTAGGGAGTAGGCTTCTAATGTTAACATGCATGAAACCAACTCTTTTATGGTTACAGAAGTCAACAAATGAGAGCACCTGGGGAGTGGGAGTGGAGCTAGGCACTGCAGGACCTGGATTAACCTCCACATCACCAGAGGAACAGAGGAGAAGTAGGATAAGGGTACGGCTAAAGGCTATACGAACTGGCCGTCTAGCACGTTCGGAACAGAGAGTAAAAGGAGCAGGTTTCTGGGCACAATAGCATAGATTCAAGGCATAGTGTACAGACAAAGGTAAGGAAAGGATGCGAGTACATTGGAGGTAAACCTAGGCATTGAGTAATGATGAGAGAGATATAGTTTCTAGAGACGTTTAAACCAGGTGATGTCATCGCATATGTAGGAGATGGAACAACATGGTTGGTTAAGGCATATTGAGCAGGGCTAGAGGCTCTACAGTGAAATAAGACAGTAATCACTAACCAGGACAGTAATGGACGAGGCATATTGATTTTAGAGAGAGGCATGCGTAGCCAAGTGAACATATGGGCAGACCGGGGCTAGCAAGTTAGCCTTTGAGGGACTTCACGATGGGGGTAAGTCTGTTTTTTCCTCTTCGTGCGGTGACGTCGATAGACCAGTCATGGAATTAGTAGGGTTCCAAGTAGCTGTGGGTATCTAGTAGGCCGCGGTTAGCAGAATGGGCCTTCAGCGGACGTCGCGCCTGTGGGGCCTGTTTGAATCCTCGGGCAGATTATGTCGGTATTCCAGTCGTAGAGGATCGGCGGGGTTCCGTTCCCCGAACCGGCAGTAGAAGGGGTCCGGATATTGTAGCCCAGGAGTGGGCTTCAGTGGTAGCACTGGAGCCCTGGCCGGGCTAGCTTCAGGCTAATTGGTGCTTGCTCTGGGATGGAAACGCTAGCCAGGAGTAGTCACCCGGGATTGCAGTTAGCTAGTTGCGAAGATCCAGATGAAAATGTTCAGAGTTTGTGGTAGGAATCCGGGGATATGGGGGAAAAAAATAAATAATAATAATAGGTCCGTTATGCTCTGGTTTGAGTCTCGATGTTCGAACTGGCGAGAGCTTTCCGAGCTAAAGGTTAGCTGATGACCGCTAGCAATGATTTGCTGACTGATAGCTGGTAGGTAGTTAGCTGGCTAGCTTCAGTTGAGGGATTCCAGATCCAAAGTAAATAGAAATACTTTAGAAAAAAAAACAGATCCACACCACATTGGGTGAGGCGGGTTGCAGGAGAGTATTTAGAAGTTGAGGTTTAGGAAAATATTTTTAAAAGATATGCGAAGAAAAACATGTAAAAAGATATATACAAGGGACACAACAGGACAAAGACAAAGACGTCTGACTGCTACGCAGTCATTGACATGATGTGCCATGCTATTTAGGCCATATCTATTGATTGCTGCAGCTGTACATAGCCCATTGAGTGGCTGCTGCCAACATACTGACTCAACTCTAGCCACTTTAATAATGGAAAAATTGATGTAATAAATGTATCACTAGCCACTTTAAACAATGCCACTTTATATAATGTTTACATACCCTACATTACTCATCTCATATGTACAGTATCTCACAAAAGTGAGTACACCCGTCACATTTTTGTAAATATTTGAGTATATCTTTTCATGTGACAACACTGAAGAAATGACACTTTGCTACAATGTAAAGTAGTGAGTGTAGAGCTTGTATAACAGTGTACATTTGCTGTCCCCCTCAAAATAACTCAACACACAGGCATTAATGTCTAAACCCCTGGCAACAAAGGTGAGTACACCCCTAAGTGAAAATGTCCAAATTGGGCCCAATTAGCCATTTTCCCTCCCCTGTGTCACGTGATTCGTTAGTGTTACAAGGTCTCAGGTGTGAATGGGGAGCAGGTGTGTTAAATTTGGTGTCATCGCTCTCACACTCCCTCATACTGACTGGTCACTGGAAGTTCAACATGGCACCTCATGGCAAAGAACTCTCTGATGATCTGAAAAAAATAATTGTTGCTCTACATAAAGATGGCCTGAGCTATAAGAAGATTGCCAAGACCCTGAAACTGAGCTGCAGCACGGTGGCCAAGACCATACAGCAGTTTAACAAGACAGGTTCGACTTAGAACAGGCCTCGCCATGGTCAACCAAAGAAGTTGAGTGCACGTGCTCAGCATCATATCCAGAGGTTGTCTTTGGGAAATAGACGTATGAGTGCTGCCAGCATTGCTGCAGAGGTTGAAGGGGTGGGGGGTCAGCCTGTCAGTGCTCAGACCATACGCCGCATCTGCATCAAATTGGTCTGCATGGCTGTTGTCCCAGAAGGAAGCCTCTTCTAAAGATGATGCACAAGAAAGCCCATAAACAGTTTGCTGAAGACAAGCAGACTAAGGACATGGATTACTGGAACCATGTCCTGTGGTCTGATGAGACCAAGATACACTTATTTGGTTCAGATGGTGTCAAGCGTGTGTGGCGGCAACCAGGTGAGGAGTACAAAGACAAGTGTGTCTTGCCTACAGTCAAGCGTGGTGGGAGTGTCATGGTCTGGGGCTGCATGAGTGCTGCCGGCACTGGGGAGCTACAGTTCATTGAGGGAACCATGAATGCCAACATGTACTGTGACATACTGAAGCAGAGCATGATCCCCTCCCTTCGGAGACTGGGCCGCAGGGCAGTATTCCAACATGATAACGACCCCAAACACGCCTCCAAGACGACCACTGCCTTGCTAAAGAAGCTGAGGGTAAAGGTGATGGACTGGCCAAGCATGTCTCCAGACCTAAACCCTATTCAGCATCTGTGGGGCATCCTCAAACGGAAGGTGGAGGAGTGCAAGGTCTCTAACATCCACCAGCTCCGTGATGTCATCATGGAGGAGTGGAAGAGGACTCCAGTGGCAACCTGTGAAGCTCTGGTGAACTCCATGCCCAAGAGGGTTAAGGCAGTGCTGGAAAATGATGGTGGCCACACAAAATATTGACACTTTGGGCCCAATTTGGATATTTTCACTTAGGGGTGTACTCACTTTTGTTGCCAGCGGTTTAGACATTAATGGCTGTGTGAGTTATTTTGAGGGGACAGCAAATTTACACTGTTATACAAGCTGCACACTCACTACTTTACATTGTAGCAAAGTGTCATTTCTTCAGTGTTGTCACATGAAAAGATATACTCAAATATTTACAAAAATGTGAGGGGTATACTCACTTTTGTGAGATACTGTATATACTGTACTCTATACCATCTACTGCATCTTGCCTATGCCGTTCGACCATCACTCATTCATATATTTTTATGCACATATTCTTATTCATTCCTTTACACTTGTGTGTATAAGGTAGTAGTTGTGAAATTGTTAGGTTACATTACTTGTTAGATATTACTGCATGGTCGGAACTAGAAGCACAAGCATTTCGCTACACCCGCATTAACATCTGCTAACCATGTGTATGTAACAAATAAAATGTGATTTGATTTGTAAATAGTCCTTCCAACTACCTACCTCATCTCCATATTGTTTTTATTTACTTTGTTGCTTTTTTGCACACCAGTATTTCTACTTGCACATCATCTGCACTTCTATCACTCCAGTGTTAATTTGCTAAATTGTAATTACTTCGCTACTATGACCTATTTATTGCCTTACCTCCTTACTCCATTTGCACACACTGCATATAGATTTTTCTATAGTGTTATTGACTGTACTTTTGTTAAGCCCATGTGTAACTCTGCGTTATTGTTTTTTTGTCGCACTGCTTTGCTTTATCTTGGCCAGGTCGCAGTTGTAAATGAGAACTTGTTCTCAACTGGCCTACCTGGTTAAATAAAGGTGAAAAATAAAAATAAACTATGTAGTATACAAATAAATGACTGTATGTAGTACACGAAGGAGGTACTTGCTTTATTTTTCGGGAATAGTTTAAGTGACGTCACCCCAGCAGCCAGCGCCCCTTCCACACAAGCCCTAACACGCTCTCCACTCGAATTCTACAGGCGTGTACATGGTGTTTGGTAGAGCTGTCAGCCGCAATATAAATACATATCTACTGGTATAGAGCGGGTTTTGTCGTAGTAAAGTAGGGATTACATTACCAAATCAGTTCGAAGAGCGACATTCTTTATTAAAACGAGCTACTCGTGTTTTGAGTATTTCAAACTGGACCGTTTGCCGCTAGAAGTAACATAAAGGGGCGGGTGCGAGTCATTGCTGGCTCCAGTCCTGTGCAACACCTTAGCTAATCTGACGTTACAGTCTGGTGAGAAATACTGTCACTGAGCCTGCCAGGTGAAGAGCCAATTTGGACGAACACTAGCGGTGAAATAATTATCTAGGACATTTTTCTAGCTATATGTGTCTTTCCTAACACCGAGGTGTCACGCGGATGATATTGCGCTGTCATTATTTGACTTTCATTTTTTGATATCTGTATTTATTCCATTGGCAGTCAGATAACGTTAGCTTGTTAGCAAGATAGCTAGTTAAACAACAACAATGTCGGATAACCAGAGCTGGAATTCTTCGGGTTCCGATGAAGATGTGGAGACGTCGGAATCGGGAGTCGGGCAGCCAGTTGTTGGTATCGCCGAGCTCGGTGGAATCATCAGCAAGGTAACTTTAACGTCTAAGCTGGTTTTAGGCTCACTCCCCCTCTTCATAAGATACAAAAATTATACAGGTTGATGATTTGAGGGTACTTCGCCTGTACGGATGTGGGCTCGTTCAACGAAACAGTGTTGGTTTCCCCCTCGGCTCACGTAGAGCCAACTGTGGGCAAATGTAACCGCTGAAAGATGTTACATGAAATATTTTCAATAGCTAACTAAGCCTTATAGAATCAGTTATTGCCTGATTGATTTTATTTTATTTCACCTTTATTTAACCAGGTAGGCAAGTTGAGAACAAGTTCTCATTTACAACTGCGACCTGGCCAAGATAAAGCAAAGCAGTTCGACAACATACAACAACACAGAGTTACACATGGAGTAAAACAAACATACAGTCAATAATACAGTAGAACAATAAGTCTATATACAATGTGAGCAACTGAGGTGAAGGCAATAAATAGGGCATGGTGGTGAAGTAAATACAATATAGCAATTAAAACACTGGAATGGTTGATTTGACAGTAGATGAGTGTGCAAAGTAGAAATACGGGCTGCAAAGGAGCAAAATAAATAAATACAGTAGGGGGAGATACAATATAGCAATTAAAACACTGGAATGGTAGATTTGACAGTAGATGAGTGTGCAAAGTAGAAATACGGGGGTGCAAAGGAGCAAAATAAATAAATACAGTAGGGGAAGAGGTAGTTGTTTGGGCTATTTATAGATGGGCTAATCTAATTGAAAGGTGTGTGGGGTTGTCATTCTAAAGACATTGTATGCCTGACCTGCTAACCCAAGCATGTTGAGAGCATAAAAATGTAATTAATAAAACGGAGTTGGAATCTCTAACCCTGACAATTTGACTGGTAAACTCATGGGTACACTTGCAATGGCTGCCTGGTATTTCCATGGTAATGTAGAATGTTAATTCAAATTATGCTAACTAATGTGGCTCATGCAATGGAATGTATACTGAACCAAAATATAAACGCGGCATGTAAAGTGTTGGTCCCATGTTTCATGAGTTGAAATAAAAGATCCCAGAAATGTTCCATAAGCACAAAAGCTTATTTCTCTGAAATGTTTTGCACACATTTGTTTATATCCCTGTTAGTGGATATACCTTGCCAAGATAATCCATTCACCTGACAGGTGTGGTATGTCAATAAGCTGATTTAATGGCATGATCATTACACAGGTGCACCTTGTGCTGGGGACAATAAAAGGCCACTCTAAAATGTACAGTCTTGTCACACAACACAATTCCACAAGATGTCTCATGTTTTCAGGGAGTGTACAATTGGTATGCTGACTGCAGGAATGTCCACCGGATCTGTTGCCAGAGAATTGAATGTTAATTTCTCAACCATAAGCCGCATCCAACGTCGTTTTTAAGAATTTGGCAGTACGTCCAACCGGCCTCACTACCGCAGACCACGTGTAACGACGCCAGCCCAAGACCTCCACATCCAGCTTCTTCACCTGCGGGATGGTCTGAGACCA
The DNA here is from genome assembly GCF_901001165.1 of Salmo trutta. Classification (NCBI taxonomy): domain Eukaryota; kingdom Metazoa; phylum Chordata; class Actinopteri; order Salmoniformes; family Salmonidae; genus Salmo; species Salmo trutta. The sequence goes on from NC_042968.1 coordinate 62,282,791, forward strand.
GCCACCCAGACAGCTGATGAAACTGTGGGTTTGCACAAACAAAGAATTACTGCACAAACTGTCAGAAACCATCTCAGGGAAGTTCATCTGGTTCTCGTCGTCACCAGGGTCTTGACCTGACTGGAGTTCGGCGTCGTAACCGACTTCAGCGGGTAAATGCTCACCCTCGTTGGCCGCTGGAGAAGTGTGCTCTTCACCGATGAATCCCAGTTTCAACTGTACCAGTCAGATGTCAGACAGTGTGTCTGGCGTCGTGTGGGCGAGCGGTTTGCTGATGTCAACATTGTGAACAGAGTGCCCCATGCTGGGGTTATGGTATGGGCAGGCAGGCATAAGCTACGGACAAGGAAAACAATTGCATTTTATTGATGGCAATTTGAATGCACAGAGATACCGTGACGAGATCCTGAGGCCCATTGTTGTGCCATTAATCCGCTGCCATCACCTCATGTTTCAGCATGATAATGCATGGCCCATGTCGCAAGGATCTGTACACAATTCCTGGAAGATGAAAATCGCCACGGTTCTTCCATGGCCTGCATACTCACCAGACATGTCACCCATGGAGCATGTTTGGGATGCTCTGGGTTGACGTGTACGACAGCGAGTTCCAGTTCCCGCCAATATCCAATAGCCATTGAAGAGGAGTGGGACAACATCCCACAGGCCACAATCAAGTCTGATCAACTCTATGCGAAGGAGATGTGTCCTGCAGCATGAGGCAAATGGTGGTCACACTAGATACTGACTGGTTTTCTGATCCACACCCCTAACTTTTTTTTAAAGGTATATATGACTAACAGATGCATATCTGTATTCCCAGTCATCTGAAATCTATAGATTAGGGCCTAATGAATTTATTTCAATTGACTGATTTCCTTATGAACTGTAAAATCTTTGAAATTGTGTTTTTGTATAGTGCATTTTATGTAATTTGAGATGATTCAACAAATTACAGCACAGATTGATGGGTGTACTTTCTGCTTTTACTTCCTGCTTTGCTCCTATGGGCTAGTTGAAAGATGACAATGGGATTCTAATATACCATAACTCTGCAAAAATGGGACCAGCGTTGCTAGTTAGCAGCGTTGCTAGTAGTTATCAATAAAGGTCCAATAAATGTGTTTTATTTTCTAATGCTGCTGCATGGAATTATTACGTTGTCTTAACCTGTATATTTTAGACCTAGCCTAGTATGGGCGCACATAACAATGGCCTCCAGTCTTCCCTTTATGCCGTCATTGACTTGAATGGGGACGCCCGTTCTATTCATTCTATTTCTATGGCTTGGGAGATTATTGCACGTCGTCATGCTAAACTCACCTGCACGGTCATAGTGAGCCCCTTACACATGATACATGAGTTTTAGATGGATGAACATTACATTCCTTATATTCTCTTGTTTTTATACAGCCGTGTGTGTGTGTGTGTGTGTGTGTGTGTGTGAGAGAGAGAGAGAGAAAGAGAGTGTGTGTGTGAGTGCTTGCCACAGATTGTTACCTCAGATTGTTGCCACAGTAGAAGATTGCATCAAAAGCATTTCGTCAAGAATCGGATATGAATGTAGATGTTATAGACTTAGCCAGAGAGCTCAAAGCACAGTAAGTTTACGGTTTGTGTCCCCCACTGGCTATCCTAATCACGACTCTCCCTTCCTAGTGTTTTATCACCTACCCGTTGTGTGATTTGAAATGGTTGTTTTCATCCAATTCAAATGTCTCATTTAGTGGGGGGGGGGTTTCTCAGATTGCTTGAATTGTCAGTGTTTCTGTTGTAGCCAACTAATGTGTCCCAGACGGTCGTGCGCATCCTCATAACATTATCACTTTGTAAATTCCTCCCTCATAGTGAGGTAACTTTTTTTTTTATTTTACGTTCTCCTCTCCCTTCAGTGGACTAACTACATCCACGGCTGGCAGGATCGCTGGGTGGTCCTGAAGAACAACACTCTGAGCTACTACAAGTCTCAGGACGAGAGAGAGTTTGGCTGCAGAGGGTCCCTGTGTCTCAGCAAGGCTGTCATCACTGTGAGTATGCTACCCTGTTCTATAGACCAGTGGTTCCCAAACTGAGGCGGGCCCCCTAGCAGGGTTCTACGCTGACCTTAAAAAAAGAAGGGGGGAAAAAGGAAATTTATTTATTTTTTTTTTACTACAAGGCGCACGTGTGCGTCTAAGTTGAAAAATGTAGGCGCGCATAAATAAATTTAGGAGCACAATAAAAAATATTTGAGGTAATAATTGGGTGCGCCTAAATTAAAAATTCCAGGTCGCACAGCGAAATATTTAGCATATACTAATAAAATGGTCGTACTGTGGCGGGGGGAATGGTAGTGCATCAGTAGCTTTTCTCTTGTCATGTCAGTCATTGCAGAACTTAGAGAGCTATTTATAACTTGTCATAAATGTCCAGATCAATTAGCCCATGTCAGCTAATGTTTTTAATTAAGCTAGGTTTTATTAGCCCATTGCTTTTGTTGTAATGTTTGAGTCACTGATATCACATGAACACACACAAGAAATTCCAAAATGTGTAAAATTGCAGGAAATTAGCTTTGTTGGCTGGCGGGATGTTCCCCAATGATGGAGGGGGGCCTGAGTGGAAAAGTTTGGGAAACACTGCTATATACTTTAGTATGTTACTATACTACTTTATAAATGCTGAAGACGAAGTAAAGAACTGTCCGATGACAGAGAGACAGTTCGGCTGTAGAGGTTCCCTCTGCCTCAACAAGGCTTTTGTCCCTGAGTACATATAATAGGTAATACTGTACCACGTTACTATTCATGGTTTCTGATATACACTGTTACGAAGAGAGCAATAGAGAACAGCTGTAGAGGGTCCCTGTATGTCAGCAAGGCTGTCCTCCTTGTGAGTAGACGTCCGAGCTCAAACCTACAAGACAAATTCTGCCGTTTTACGGCATGACAACAAAATTCTGAGGAACGGTCTGGCTTTGGGACATTGGTCAACAGATCTGGACCTGGCTAGCACAAATGGCAATGTTCCAAGGTGTAGAGATGGATGGATGGAGCCAGCCGAGCAAAGATTAGGTGCACAGTGGTATCTCCTGACTCAAGCTGCCTGCCAAGTCAACACACACAGCGCGGCGTGTGGAAGTGCGTTTGGGTCAGAGAATGACCTGACATGTCTGGCGCTGTGCCAAGATCACAATTCAGCACATACTTCTGAGCTCTTGTTGATTTCTGACTCCAGTTGAATTAGTGGGTATGTGAATGATCTGGACGTGGTATTTTATGGGCAGCATAACGAGCTAGCGAGGGATCAGCTATTGACAACCACAGTACATTTTACATGGACTCTGAGATGTGCATTGGATCCTGAATTTGCCCTCTTAATCAACTGAGGAAAAACTAGCTACCAAAAGCATCTTATGGCTCAAGTTCATCATTAGAATCATATGGTTCTAAAGATTAACTTCAACTTAAGATGCCTTTGGGGAACTGGGCCCAGAGCTATAGCTGAGTGTATGACTGAGCAGAAGAAACTGTTTTCATTTAAAAACAAAAACAACACAAAACTCCTGATTGCAACTTAGTGCTGGAGGGTAAGTAGCTCGTCAGGTGACTGCTGGTTTCAACACAACACTCTGAGCTGGGATAAACTTAAGCCCTACTCAGACCTACTCAGATCCTTTCACAATGCGTCTTTCCTCCCTTCCTTGAAGTAATCACTGATCTAAGGCCTAGATTCAATCAGATCGAGCGTTAACCGGTGATAGCCGACACAAGCATAGCTGATGTTTTGGTAGTGTCGGAGGTTTAACTGCGTTGGAGCTGTCAAATTGATGAGCAGCTGATTGTCACGAAGCTACACCCGTCCCACTCGCCTCAGAAGTTAAAAACGAGAAAGTGACGACTATAGGCCTATAGAAATAATGATGCGAAAATTGAAAATCGTTCAACGAAATAATGAGGATTTTCTATCAGCCTAATTGAGGTGTAGATCACATTCCAGTGTTCGGACTTGTAAACGAGGGGAAATGGGATTTCTCTTAATGCAACCCCGTGCAGCCAATGGCAATGTCTACTTTAGGTATAACACCGGGAGCCACTTGTGGATTTGACAGCTCTAACGCAGTTCCACCTCCGACACCGCCAAAACAACCATTCTGTCGTCTAACGCAGATCTAGCCCTAACACTATTTGAGCAAGGCAAGGGGGAAAGCTATCATAGCTTTTACCAATCCAGTCATGTCATCCACTGACCATAGCAGGATGATGACATGAATGAGAAAAAAAGGATGGGTTCAAAGGTCAGGTTGTCATGGTAACTGATGAATGTTGAAGACTGATTCCTCAGGGCTTTGAACCCTGTGAACCGTCACTGTCCTGTAACTGGCAGCTCAGTGGTTTGCCAAGCACATTATCATATCCCACCAACACACACACACACACACACACACACACACATACACACAGCATGATGAATGAGTGACTGTTCCCAGGCTGGTCAGAGTGGTCAATCTATTCAGTCTGTATTTATTCAGCTTCATCCATTCTCTACCACTGTAAATATTAACTTCCACTGTGTGTGTAAATTAGTCTATGTTCCAGACCTGGGGAGCAAACTTTCCATAACGGAAGCTTCCATTTGATTATAAGAAATCAACAATGGAAACAAACAAAACATAATATTCCCCCTGGCTCAGACACAATATGATTAGAATGTAAAATGTTTGTGTGTGTGAGAGAGAGACACTCGCCAGTAGAGCTGTCCCCCGACAAAAAAAATGTTTAACCTTATTTTTCCCATATAGACAGACACACCCAATGTGTTTGAATAAAATCAACTACATATGTATGCACTGAGCTTGTCTGATGCTTTAAGCATACTGATATATTAAATAACTAAGATGCACAAAGGACTCAAGAGCCCGATAGTCACACTGTTAAAAAAATGACAGCGAGTGCCTGCGAGGTTGGCGCACGTTGTCTCGCTCTCCTCCCTACTGCATCGAAAAAGCACCACAGCAAGTGTTTGTGCTGAAGCTCAACATTTCAGTCATTTAGTTTCTTGCTTGTTTCTGACTGAAAGGTTCTGTTACCAAAATCCGTCATTTGTTTAGGAAAACCATTCCCTCAACCCTTGCTCTCTTCACGTGATATGTATGCATCGCATGCATGTGGCCAATAGGGCCTTGACCTATAGCCTATCATAATCACATTAATAAATTGGTTATAACCAAACTCCGAACACAGTAACAAGTGACAGCAAAATGAATGCAGAGGACGTGAAAAAGAAACAAAAAGCGGGCGAATGTTTACTGGTTGCTCAGGAGGGAAAGGGGAAGTCAGATGTGTGAAAGACATTTGACTTAGTTGTGGAAACTACTGGGGATCCAGATAAAGTAGGGTATAGTGTTGCGTGAGTATTATATACGCCCAACAGTTGCTGTTAGATTACAATATTATACTTTTTTATGACCATTTGTAACAGTGTAAACGGCACTAAATTAATAAGTGTATGAGAGTCTGTTAAACAAAATTATAATGCCTTTATTACAGCAGACTAGAAACGGTTGCATTGCATTCGTGAATGTCTGTTTTATGAATTGTTTAAGATAATTATTCAAAGCTCTCTTTTATTTAATTTTAAAACTAAAATGCTTGATTGCATTTTGAAGCATGAAGGTCTCGTATGCTGTGTGATGGCATGAACAAATAATTGATTGATACAGTAGCCTATATATTGAAATATAGGCCTAAGTAAGTCATGGTATTAAGACTAAACAGGTCTACAGCACGATGGTTACACAAGGATACTATACCAAGCCTACTAATGATAACGACATCACTAACGATTATAATGATGATCATCATAATAATTGGAATAATAACAATAAGGAGATCAAGAAAAAGGAGGGTATAGGAGCGAGAGCTGTGTGCATATTATGTGACAAACAGGTGCTGTTAAATTGTTTTAATCTTTCTTTATGTAATACTGAAATATTGCATTTACATAAGTATTCAGACTAATGCACCGCTGTGACATTTTTGGCCGATATCCGTTATTTTCCTTGCCCAAAAAATATATACCGATATCCCAAAATAAAACATTTCTGCAGCCTTTTAAGCATTCTAGTACAGTTAAATAGTTAACACATGGACGCAGCGGTCTAAGGCACTGCATCTCAGTGCTAGAGGCGTCATTACAGACACCTTGGTTCGAATCCAGGCTGTATCACAACTGGTCGTGATTGGGAGTCCCATAGGGCGGCGCACAATTGGCTCAGCGTCGTCCGGGTTTGACCGGTGTAGGCTGTCATTGTAAATAAGAATTTGTTCTTAACTGACTTGCCTTGTTAATTGTTAAATACATTTTTTTTTTAAATGCAGGAGAAATCAATTTATTGATAAAATATTTGATAATTTCAGTATCACATCTTACATGCTGACCATCGCGAGCATGTTGATTTTGTCCACCCACACCAGACGTGATCAGGACATGCAGGTTTAAATATCAAAACGAACTCTGATCCAACTATATTAATTTGGGGACAGATTGAAAAGCGTTTAAACATTTATGGCAATTTAGCTAGCTTGCTGTTGCTAGCTAATTTGTCTTGGGATATAAACATTGGGTTGTTATTTTACCTGAAATGCACAAGGTCCTCTACTCCGACAATGAATCCACAGATAAAACGGCAATCCAAGTTTGTTTTCTAGTGATCTTTCCTCCTTCAGGCTTCTTCTTTTTTGGACTTTATATGGGGGTTGGAAACCAACTTTAAGATGCATTACCACCACCAACTGGACTGGAGTGTGGACCTCAGTTCATCTTTGAATCACCCACGTGGGTATAGAGTGAGGGAAAAAAGTATTTGATCCCCTGCTGATTTTGTACGTTTGCCCACTGACAAAGAAATGATCAGTCTATAATTTTAATGGTAGGTTTATTTGAACAGTGAGAGACAGAATAACAACAAAAAAATCCAGAAAAACGCGTGTCAAAAATGTTATAAATTGATTTGCATTTTAATGAAGGAAATAAGTATTTGACCCCCTCTCAATCAGAAAGATTTCTGGCAGGTGTCTTTTATACAGGTGTCTTTTATACAGGTAACGAGCTGAGATTAGGAGCACACTCTTAAAGAGAGTGCTCCTAATCTCAGCTTGTTACCTGGATAAAAGACACCTGTCCACAGAAGCAATCAATCAGATTCCAAACTCTCCACCATGGCCAAGACCAAAGAGCTCTTCAAGGATGTCAGGGACAAGATTGTAGAGCTACACATGGCTGGAATGGGCTACAAGACCATCGCCAAGCAGCTTGGTGTGAAGGTGACAGCAGTTGGTGCGATTATTCGCAAATGGAAGAAACGCAAAAGAACTGTCAATCTCCGTAGGCCTGGGGCTCCATGCAAGATCTCACCTTGTGGAGTTGCAATGATCATGAGAACGGTGAGGAATCAGCCCAGAACTACACGGGAGTATCTTGTCAATGATCTCAAGGCAGCTGGGACCATAGTCACCAAGAAAACAATTGGTAACACACTATGCCGTGAAGGACTGAAATCCTGCAGCGCCTGCAAGGTCCCCCTGCTCAAGAAAGTACATATACATGCCCGTCTGAAGTTTGCCAATGAACATCTGAATGATTCAGAGGACAACTGGGTGAAAGTGTTGTGGTCAGATGAGACCAAAATGGAGCTCTTTGGCATCAACTCAACTCGCTGTGTTTGGAGGAGGAGGAATGCTGCCTATGACCCCAAGAACACCATCCCCACCGTCAAACATGGAGGTGGAAACATTATGCTTTGGGGGTGTTTTTCTGCTAAGGGGACAGGACAACTTCACCGCATCAAAGGGACGATGGACGGGGCCATGTACCGTCAAATCTTGGGTGAGAACCTCCTTCCCTCAGCCAGGGCATTGAAAATGGGTCGTGGATGGGTATTCCAGCATGACAATGACCCAAAACACACGGCCAAGGCAACAAAGGAGTGGCTCAAGAAGAAGCACATTAAGGACCTGGAGTGGCCTAGCCAGTCTCCAGACCTTAATCCCATAGAAAATCTGTGGAGGGAGCTGAAGGTTCGAGTTGCCAAACATCAGCCTCGAAACCTTAATGACTTGGAGAAGATCTGCAAAGAGGAGTGGGACAAAATCCCTCCTGAGATGTGTGCAAACCTGGTGGCCAACTACAAGAAACGTCTGACCTCTGATTGCCAACAAGGGTTTTGCCACCAAGTACTAAGTCATGTTTTGCAGAGGGGTCAAATACTTATTTCCCTCATTAAAATGCAAAATTTTTGACATGCGTTTTTCTGGATTTTTTTTGTTATTCTGTTCTATTTTAACGCCTGTTCTATTTTAACGCCTTTAGTTCTATTTTAACGCCTGGCTACGCGGATGCTCGCGAGCATTGTGGGCGCAATGAAAAAAATTGTGCACCATGGAAGAATTTAAAAAAAATATATATAATAATTGCGACTGCTCGACTAAAGAAATCTCGGTCGACCATAACGTTTTTAACCAGTCAACTAAATGGGCCCAGCCCTACTCGCCAGCTAGGCAGTGGAGGACGGTTGGCAGTCAGGACAATTGGGTTCCCAGTTATTGTGACCAGGATCAAATACGATCTACTGCTCTCAGCTCTATTCAATTGAACTGATTCCATTTATTCTGGAATACACCGGGTTTTTCTCGCTCAGTCTCCCTCTATCTGTATATACGTCCCTTTCTATATACGTCTCTCCTTTATGTATATAATATCTGCCCTTGCTACTCTGCATGTGGCTCTGGCGTACTCCCCTTGCCTTGAAATCACTGAGTGACTCCCAAAGAAGGTCCACACTCCCCTGTTACACAAAGTGTGTCTGTGTCTCTGTCACGCTCACTGAAGTGGAAGATGTCTGCTGCTTGCCTGAGGCTGGTTCGGCAGGCAAAATATATATATATTGTCATTCTCCAGTGCTTAGTGATTGTCACCAGTCAGGTTAGGACATGCAGAAATTTGGCTTTACTTCCCTGTCAGTGTTAATAGACATGTTATCATGTCACAGAAAGACACTGAGGTGTGTGTGTGAGAGCGAGCGGTCACAGGGTTCCGCTTCAGATGAAATCGCATCGTGCAGTGTGTGTCCGTTCCCTGAGGGAAGCAGAGAAAACAAAGAAGAAAGAAACGACCCAGGGAAAGAGGGAGAAACTCAGAGGGGGCTGACAATGGGTCTGTCTGCCGTCTCCGCTGCTGCTCTGCACCGATTCAATGAGCCGTGTAGGCCTAGCTTTTTTTTTATCCCCTCTCTCTGGTGTGTGTGTGTGTGTGTGTGTGTGTGTGTGTGTGTGTGTGTGTGTGTGTGTGTGTGTGTGTGTGTGTGTGTGTGTGTGTGTGTGTGGTAAATCAGAGATTTGAGCCAGTATATCCGTTGAGTGGTCAAGCAGCACAGATCCTTGTGGATCTTCAGCATGGGAATTCTCTAATTCTCGCTCGTCATTTTTTTTTTCTCTCCCTCTCTCTCTTTTCACTCCCATTCTCTCTCCTATATTCCTCTCTCTCATTCAGTGGGGACTTAGATGTTCAGTTGAATGCTATTAAAACGTGACTGCTCATTGTCAGGCCACTGCTTAAGATGTCTGCATGTATCATGAAATTTCTTCAAGCTGAAGTCGGTAGCCGAAATCTACGCCCATTTGTCTGTGATTGGTCAACAGTAAGGATTCTTCAGTAAAGTCTTTGTCATTCATTTTCATGCACATTTGTTTTCATTTACTGCACCAAACATCTTGTAAAATTGTCCAACTAACATCTCGGCCCAAAAAAAACGTCAAAACTCAAGAAATCTGAAATCTGTCATTGACTATTATGAGGAAGTTTGTACTGGCTACGACGTCTCACAATAGACAAACCGTACTACTGCCTTTTTTATTTTTTTTTTCAAGTTTTTGAAGCGTATGTCTTTTAAGGGAGTAGGCAAGCACACTTGATCGCATAGCCGAACTGAAGCATGCTGACACCTTTAGCCAGTGCATACAAACGACTGAACAGAGCCAGAGTGTGTTTGTGTGTTGGTCAACCAGTTTCTGTTAGAACTAAAACCGGAGTTGCTCAAGCCCACTTCAGCCTGCTGTCCTGGCACACACACACATTCCATCCGTTAGACATTGAGGACGAATTTCAAGGAAAGCACCTTTTCTGTTGTCTCACTCGCTTTTCATAGCCTTCCTAGAAAAGCAAACGTGAAAATCGTAGGCATGTAAATATTACAGCCATTCAACTAACATTGCATAATAATACCGTAATATGCAGCTACTGGCTGGATGTTTTGGGACTTTGGCCTATTTGTTTTTTTCATTTGAGTGGTTCAGGAATTAATAGGGTCCATTTGTTATTTTTTTCTCAGGACGATGGGGAATAGAATGTGTTTGTGTGTTTTAGGAGTTAGTTTACCCTGCTTAAGACAACAACAACAGGACACTTTAGGTAGCCTTGCTTGTAGGAGCGTTGGGCCAGTAACCGAAAGGTTGCTTAATCGAATCCCCGAGCTGACAAGGTAAAAATGTCATTCTGCCCATGAGCACGGCAGTTAACCCACTGTTCCCCGGGCGCCGTGGACGTCGATTTAAAGGCAGCCCCCCCGCACCTCTCTGATTCAGAGGGGTTGGGTTAAATGCGGAAGACACATTTCAGTTGAAGGAATTCAGTTATCCAACTGACTAGGTATCCCCCTTTCCATTTAAGGATCAATTCCTCCGTTCAAAAGGCTGGAGAGTAGCCTAGAGCCCTAAAGTAGTAGACCTGGCCTTTAGCCTCGCCACTCAAAGCCACTAGCATCCATTATTAGCTCCAGATTTAGCTTCAACTCTCCTCTCTGCTCCCCTCAGGGGCTTGGAGACAGACCACACAACGGGGAGGGTCTGTTGATTGGTTCTCTTTCTCTCTGGTTCTTTCTCTCTGGTTCTTTCTCTCTCGTTCCCTCGCTCGTTCTCCTTCTCTCTCGTTCTTTCAATCTCTCTCGTATGTTCTTTGGTTCTCTCTCTGACATTCTCTTCCTCTCGCGTTCTTTCTTTCCTTCTCTCCCTCTTTCGTCATCTTCTCGTTCTTTCTATCGTGCTCCCACGTTCTTTCGTTCTCTTACTTTATCTTCTCTTTCTTTTTCATTCTTTTTTCTGACATTCTTTTTCTCTCATGTACTTTCTTTCCTTCTCTCTCGTTCTTTCTTTCCTTCTCTCTCGTTCTATCTTCTCCCTCTTTCTACATCCTCTTTTTTCTCTTTTTCTCTCGTTCTCTTTCCTTTTCTTTCTCACTCTTGTTCCGCTTCGCGCTCTACCTTTCTTTCTTTCCTTCCCCCTCTCTCTATACATCCATCTCCCCCTTCTCTGACTCTCTCTGCATATTTGATAAAGCCAAGGCCATTGGCAGTGATACTCTGAGGAAGGATGGCAAAGCAGAGGTCAAGATAATTGACAAATGTCAATTTGTGCAAAATCAGACATCTTCTCTTTGCCCACCTCAAACCCTTCAGCCTATTTATGTTGCTATTGCAGAAGGAAGCTCTTTGATGGGTTAAATCTGTCCAAGGAATGGCTGAATCTGTGGTTTATTCAGTGATATTTCAGTTTGAGGGAGATGGGGCGATGGGGAGGAATAGAAGGGACAGGGGCAATCAGGGTTGATTTTCAAGGGTTTACTAAGAGAGATTGGAGGGTAGGATGGAAGAAAAGAGGGCGAGACAGAGACCAACAGAGAACCGGAGCGACAGACAGGCTATGGGGGGAGGTGTTGAAAGTGTTAGAAAGTGTTAGTTGAAACAGGAAATGGGTCTTTTCATCCGGTCTGGTTCTCATGTCATCCTGTGGGCTGATATCACAGGAGACGAGTCGTCGTCTCTGACCCACTGTCGTATCCTGCTCTCTCCCGTCCTATTTTTATTTATTTCACCTTTATTTAACCAGCTAGGCAAGTTGAGAACAAGTTCTCATTTACAACTGCGACCTGGCCAAGATAAAGCAAAGCAGTGCGACACAAACAACAACCGAGTTGCAGTCAATAATACAATAGAAAGGTCTATATACAGTGTGTGCACTGTATATAGACAGTCCTGTCCTATTCTGCTCTCTCCCGTCCTGTCCTATTCTGCTCTCTCCCGTCCTGTCCTATCCTGCTCTCTCCCGTCCTGTCCTATCCTGCTCTCTCCCGTCCTGTCCTATCCTGCTCTCTCCCGTCCTATCCTGCTCTCTCCCGTCCTATCCTGCTCTCTCCCGTCCTGTCCTATCCTGCTCTCTCCCGTCCTGTCCTATCCTGCTCTCTCCCGTCCTGTCCTATCCTGCTCTCTCCCGTCCTGTCCTATCCTGCTCTCTCCCGTCCTGTCCTATCCTGCTCTCTCCCGTCCTGTCCTGTCCTGCTCTCTCCCGTCCTGTCCTGTCCTGCTCTCTCCCGTCCGGTCCTGTCCTGCTCTCTCCCGTCCAGTCCTGCCCTCTCTCGTCCGATCCTGCCCTCTCCCGTCCGATCCTGCCCTCTCCCGTCCGATCCTGCCCTCTCCCGTCCTATCCTGCTCTCTTCCTGCTCTCTCCCGTCCTATCCTGCTCTCTCCCGTCCCGTCCCGTCCTATCCTGCTCTTTCCCGTCCCGTCCTATCCTGCTCTCTCCCGTCCTATCCTGCTCTCTCCCGTCCTATCCTGCTCTCTCCCGTCCTGTGCTGTCCTATCCTGCTCTCTCTCATTCAGCTAGATCAGTCTCTTCCATTATAGTCTCCTTTCCCCAGTGACCTCACCCATCTACCCTTTTAGGATTTGAGTGTTTGTACCAGAACACAGATTTATACTCAGTGTTGTATACACCGCAGTAATACTGTCTATGAAATGCTGGAAGTCTTGTTTATATATGTAGATTGGTTTCTCTTAGTGATGTTAACGGTTTACTGTTAATCGGTTAGACGGCGAAAATACATTTGAGCGTCATGCTTATTGATCTATAGGATCATTTGCATAATTGAGTGGAATTAAATTGATGGGTGTTTTGTTAGTTTATCATGTAAATGATTTATCACACGCACACAGCATATGTTACAGAACCAAGTAGCCCATGAGCTGAATAATATCACCTGTCGGACAGTGCAGCTCTCGAACAGCTGGATGCTGCTGGAGTGAAAAGTGTTCTAATTCGAAGCCCAGTCATTGTGCAACAATTCTAAATGCAATCGCATGTTAAGAACAGGTTGGGCCGGCCGCTGCAACAGCACAATGGGGAGTTTGTCTTGGGAAAGAGAGGCGTGAAAGAGGCCTCAGCCTTAAACCTGTCCTTTAGAAGTTTCTGGACTCCTCCCTACATGCTTCAGACAGAACTTTAAAGAGAACATTGGAGGAGAGTGTAACTAAGTATTCACTCGCGTGTGTATGTCCGTCAGCTGAGAGATCCACTCTTTGCCTCTTCCAGAGGAATGGGTGTTTATTTTAACCCTGCTTCCCAGTATACCCTCCCAGTTTACCCACGCCCGGCAGACCATTCCAAGTAGCCCTCTCACCATTGTCTCCCATTCCTAGCACCCTAGAGTATCGTCTGTCGGGATATTTGAAAATAGCCACGGGATGTTTTTTTTATACCGTCAATACTGTTGAAACTATTTTGTTGATGTTTTTCAGTACATTTTCATGTTTGTAGCTACTTTTTAAGTAAATACCTGCAGTCAACTTGTGCAATACGTTAGGAGATGAAGCAGATTGCGTCCTTCATTTCACCTGTCACATTATTTTACATTATGAAGCTTACCGTAGTTCCCCAGAACAGTTGAGCCAGTCGTGTTTGTTTTAAAAACAGCACAACGGGAGGAAGCAGGAGCAGATGAGTCCATCTGTGTATTTACAGGGGTTGCGTTTTTATATTAAAAGTCAAGTGTTTTGCTTCGAGTGATCAAGGATGTACAAGTATAGTTTTCCTTCACAGAAAATACATTAGTGCAACACATTTGGCTGGCAGCCACACAAGTAAATGAGCTTACAATTGAAAAAGTACGGTCTTTATTTCCCCAAAAACGATGCATGGCCATCATATTTCTAATGTTTATCGTAGAAATAATGTAGACCAATATACATTTCCTAATGTTTTGCTTAAAGTTAATCTTGCATAAGTCCGAGCGCTGTTTGCTGATATGCCCGTTCGTGAATTCTCATCCGAGTGGAGAAGTGCAACTGAGGCACAAAATCAGTCCAATGCCGAGCAGAAATTACAATAAGAAGCATTTTCGATCTGCGTTTACAGAACGCAGCAAGATATTTCTTATGCGTTTTTTTTAACCTTTTTCTTTCCTGTGTGAAAAAACGAAGAATTCTGCCTTAACGCGACCCCTAAGTTTTACTTGCTAGTTATCTAAGCAAGTATCTGAATGATTAAGGGGACGGGGCATCATAATGTGTTAGCTTTCTGCCATGTTTGAGAAGTCAAAGCCCTTTTGGATGAGTTATCTGTACAGCTGCCACTGCTATATTTTGGATTTCCTTACGCTCCTCCCCCGTCTTCTCCGAGCAGGCGGGCTCCCGAGTGGCGCAGCGGTCTAAGGCACTGCATCGCGGTGCTAGAGGTGTCATTACAGACCCTGGTTCGATCCCGGGCTGTATCACAACCTGGCTGTGATCGGGAGTCCCATAGGGCGGCGCACAATTGGCCCAGCGTCATCCTGGTTAGGGTTTGGCCGGTGCAGGCCGTCATTGTAAAATAAGAATTTATTCTTAACTGACTTGCCTAGCTAAATAGAAGTTGCCCTAGCGAGTCCAGACTCCAAAGCTAGTACTCTTCTTCCTTCAGATAAACACAATGTCTCTCGTTCACGTTCACTTGTAAATGTCCAAACTCACCAAAAATAACATTCGGTAGCTCTTTAATTTATTTATTTATTTATATATTAATATATAATATATATATATATATATATATATATATATATGCATAGTCACTTTAACCATATCTACATGTCTGTATGTAGCCTCGCTACTTTTATAGCCTCGCTACTGTATATAGCCTGTCTTTTTACTGTTGTTTTATTTCTTTACCTACCTATTGTTCACCTAATACCTTTTTTGTACTATTGGTTAGAGCCTTAGCATTTCACTAAGGTCTACACCTGTTGTATTCAGCGCACATGACAAATAAACTTTGATTTGATATATAACTTTATGAGCTGGATTGCCTGTCTTTGCAATTTGTTTATTTTCATTTGTGCTCGTTAGCATATTTAGCTAGCAGCCTCCATGGAAATTCATTATTACTTGTGCTAATTTTGTTAACATTCTGGTAATAGATGGCCAATGGGCTTTTTTGTGTCTTTTGAGGCCCCATGTGTGCTAAACCGGTAATACCATAAATCCCGGGATGAGAGAAAGACGGTATGATGATATGAAAATCTGGATACCACCCCTTCTCCTCTCCCCTCAAACATACAGGCTTTCTTTAAGGCTAATGGTAGATTATTAGTAAAAAATAGAGATCAATAAAGGACCAAGACTGCTGCCTTGCAGAATAGCACACTTTACATGTTTTACATTAGAGAAGCTTCCATTAAAGAAGACCCTCTGTGTTCTAACCTATAGATGGCTCTCAACCCATGATATGGTAGAGAGGATGTAAAGGCCATAACACTTAAGTTTTGCCAATAACAGACTATGGTCAATAATATCAAAGGCTAACATTACAGCTCCCACAATCTTATCAATTTCTTTCAGCCAATCATCAGTCATTTGTGTCAGTGCAGTACACGTTGAGTGCCCTTCTCTATAAGCATGCTGAAAGTTGGATAAATTGTTCACAGACGAGGTTTGGCTAATAGTCAATCAGTCACTGAGTGTCAGTTGGTGTGTTATGTGGAGCTGAGGCTACTGAGCAACACGAAGACTGGAGATTGACGTTCTGCAGACTTCAGAACGTTAACTTCAGTAATGGACAGCAACGTTGAACGTGTGTTTTGTATGCCATTTACTATTACGTTATTTCTCACCCAAACTGAGCATCTGGTCCTATCCTCTTTCCCGTCCAGGTTTCAGCACAGCTAAATTAGACTCTTCCACTGAGCCCCCATTCTATAGAGCTGATGCTGGCTGGCTGGGCTAGAATGACTCTGCCAACTCACTAAAATAGTCCCGTTCTGCTGTGATGCACACGCACTCTCTCATTCCATTAGATCTGCCAGTGTGAGGTGTGGTATTGGAAGTGGGGTGTTGTAAAATAAATGGACCATTTTACGAGGTACTAGTCTGGAGGGGCTTAACATTAGTTCACCCCCAAATAAATGTTTTTTGCCATAGCTCTCCAAGAATGTCTGAGCCTACTGTCAGTGTTTACAATTTATGTGGGATTGAGGCATGTAGATTTCTACTAATGAATGAATTACAGAACAGGATTATAAAACCACTTTTAATTAGCCTAATGTCTGACGTTCAGAATTTGGACAGGTTTTAGGGGTAAATGAAGGAGCCATTTTATGTTGTAGCTTGGGGATGTGGACATTTACCTTACACTCTATCACTCGCTGTCCTAAACTGCCCTTGACCAAACCTAACCCCCCCCCCCCCACACACACACACACACACACACACACACACACACACACACACACACACACACACACACACACACACACACACACACACACACACACACACAGTCCTCTGGCTGTGATTAGCCCTGGTTTGTGATTTAGCGTTTGGCTCCTAGACTCTCACTGCAGATGCGTCCTTCAGAGGGCCTGAAACGGCTCATAAACGCCACAGAGAGAGAGAGAGAGAGAGGCAGTGCCAGCACATCAGTTTCTCAGATTTGAGCAATAGGGAGAGGAAGGCCACTGGAGAGACATTAGGGGTCTGTTCACTTCTGCTGATCGGCTACTTCAAAAGCCCATTTGTCTCTCGCCTACCTCATAAAATGGAGGATGTTCTGATTTTGAACTCTGATTTCTCTCTCTCTGCCTTTTTTCTCTTTCTTTCAATGGCCTGCTATATAAGCTACAAAACCGTACAGCTTCACTGTCCCGTGTGAATCGCAAAGAAGTATTCTTGCTGTCTTATGTTATTCCCAGTACTATGGCTTGTGCAATATTTAAGTGTTTTGTTGCTGTACATTTGACAGTTTTTCCTCCCTTTCTCTTTCCTCCCTTCGTCTCTCTCTCACTCCCTCAGCCCCATGAGTTTGACGAGTGCAGACTGGACGTCAGTGTTAACGACAGCGTGTGGTACCTGAGGGCCACAGACCCAGAACACAGACACCAATGGATCAACTCCATCGAACTACACAGGGTAAGATTTATAATAATAAACACACACACACACACCACTGGAGTGTTCAATATGTCTTTCTGTTTTACCTCGGCTGCATGTTTCTTATCGTCACATCTTATGAGTGCCAGGTCATAAGATATGTAGGTCATGGTTGCACACAGTCCAATCAGGGATGTGGTACATATACTGAACACAAATATAACCGCAACAATATTTCAAAGATTTTACCAAGTTACAGTTCATATAAGGAAATCAGTCAATTGAAAGAAATTCATTAGGTCCTAATCTATGGATTTCACATGACTGGGAATACAGATATGAATCTGTTGGTCACAGATACCTTAAAAATATATTTTTTTAAAGTAGGGGGCGTGGGGAGGGGACGGTCAGTATCTGGTGTGACCACCATTTACCTCATGCGGCGCGACACATCTCCTTCTCATAGAGTTGATTAGGCTGTTGACTGTTACCTGTGGAATGTTGTCCCACTTCTCTTCAATGGCTGCGCAAAGTAGCTGGATATCTGCGGAAACTGGAACACGCTGTCGTACACTTCAATCCAGGGCATCCCACACATTATTAATGGGTGACATGTCTGGTGGTGAGTATGCAGGCTATGGAAGAACTGGGAGATTTTCAGCTTCCAGGAATTGTGTACAGATCCTTATGTTATGGGGCTGCAGACCTGCCAACATGCACGCATTTTGCGTACCAACTACACAATTCTCTGTACATGTACGAGATTTGAGTTAAAATTACGCAGAAATGAATAGCGCCTAATTTGTTTTTATTTAAAACATTTTAATAAAAAATAAATCCACTGAGTAAATCTGACATCCGATTCTCGAGCTGCAACACGCAGATGTAGGAGTTTGTGCCAACCGACATGGAGATTAACCTCTAGGGGACCCCTTCCCGTTCTTATCCCGTTAACGGGATTGATTTTGACAACAGCCAGTGGAAAATCAGAGCGCCAAATTCAAAACAGCTAAAATCTCATAATTCCATTTTCTCAAACAATCAACTATTTTACACCATTTTAAAGATAAGACTCTCGTTAATCCAACCACATTGTCCAATTTCAAAAAGGCTTTACGGCGAAAGCATAAAATTAGATTAGGTTAGGACAGTTCCAACACAAGAAAAACCACACAGCCATTTTCCTAGCAAGGACAGCCGTCACAAATACCAGAAATTCAGCTAAAATTATGCACTAACCTTTGACGATCTTCATCAGATGACACTCCTAGGACATTGTTACACAATACATGTATGTTTTGCTCGATAAAGTTCATATTTATATCCAAAAACAGCATTTTACATTAGCGCGTAGTGTTGAGAAATGTTTTCCCTCCAACCCCCTGGTGAATGAGCACACATATTACAGAAATACTCATCATAAACTTTAATCAATATAGAAGTGTTATGCACAGAATTATAGATACACTTCGCCTAAATGTAACCGCTTTGTCAGATTTCAAAAGTTCACGGCGAAAGCACAATTTGCAATAATCTGAGTACAGTTTAGAAGACACCAACAACAAGCAAACAGAAACCCGCCATCTTGGAGTCAATAAAACTAAGAAATTACATTATAAATATTCACTTACCTTTGATTATCTTCATCAGAAGGCACTCCCAGGAACCCCAGCTCCTCAATGAATGTTCGATAAAGTTCATATTTATGTCCAAATAATCCATTTTGTTCGCGCGTTAGGTTCACTATCCAAATCCACAACGCGCATGCTTACTTAGTCCAGACGAAAAGTCAGTTATACTACAGTTTGTAGAAACATGTCAAACGATGTATAGAATCAATCTTTAGGTTGTTTTTATCATATATCTTGAATAAAATTCCAACCGGACCTATCCGTTCTCTTTAGGAGTGAATATGAACTCAGCTCGCTCCCAAGTCCTTGCGCGTGACTGAGCCCATGCCTTATAATGGGACACCTACTTCCTTGTGCTGTTATTCCCATCAAATTCACCATAGAATTTTCAAACACCGTTCTAAAGACTGTTGACATCTAGTGGAAGCTTTAGGAAGTGCAAAATGAGCCCTAAGTCACTGTATACAGTCAAGGCAATCACTTGAAAAAACTACAACCTCAGATTTTTTACTTCCTGCTTGACTTTCTCTCAGGTTTTTGCCTGCCATATGAGTTCTGTTATACTCACAGACACATTATTCAAACAGTTTCAGAAACTTCAGAGTGTTTTCTATCCAAATCTACTAATAATATGCATATTCTAGTTTCTGGGCCAGAGTAGTAACCTGTTCAAATTGGGTATGTTTTTCATACGGCCCCCAAGCCCCAACAGGTTTTAATACATAATTATTCAACGTAGTTACCCAATGTCTGCCCTTCCTCCTGTTTGTTGTGTTGCTGAGTTTGCCGACTGTCATCTGTACGTAAACACATGGACAAATCCCTTATCGGCTCCGTGTGTTGTGGAAAGGTAAACGTTAGAGAAGCTAACGTAAGATGGACATTCAGTGGGCTCTAAAGTGCCAGCAGTTCACTCACGTTTGGTAGTAAAATAAATTAAATGCAAATACGAAAAAGAACTGGTCGCATTTGTGCGAGTGTGATACATTTCATTCTGCGTCCCGTTAGTTGTATTTTCCACGTAACATTACGAGGATCACCCAACCTGATAGACTAACTAATTATGATCCACGTCACAAAAAGCATTATAAAAGTATAATCAAAAATAAATCTAAACGTCTTGGTATTAAATGGGGTCTGGAGTTTAGAAGACTGTGCGATGAAGAGTGAATGAGTGTCCAGTATTAACTATAGAGGCAATGCTTTTAAAATGCCTTTGCGCCAGATTTGAGATTTTTCAAATTTCGAAAATCTGAAATGATGTATGCGCTGCAAAGAAATCCAATAGGTACCTTTTACATAGGCTGAAACAGCGGACTTTTCAAGCGATCAGCGGTCAGATTCCCTTTGCGCTAGCCTACTTAAGCTTTGTGTAGCCAGTTTGCGGTCTGTGTCGACGCAATCATTTGTTTTTATGTTTTCAAAATGATTTGCTTTTATTTGTTGATTAGGAACCGTGTCTAAAAAGCCAATACTTGTGATTGGCCCTGTTTGAGAGGTGACAAGCTTTCTTCTACTATAGAGACTAAACTTGGGGGCATGTGCTAAGAAAAACGTTATAGATACTTATCTCCATTCTACACTGTACATGTAATGGAATAAACATAGACAATCTGTGCTAATTCCACAAAACATATAAAATAAATATATGTCCTGTACTTAGCAGGGTTGGCAGGTCTGGGGCTGTGCATTATCATGCTAAAACATGAGATGGCAGCAGATGAATGGCACGACAATGGGCCTCAGGATCTCGTCACGGTATTTCTGTGCATTCAAATTGCCATCGATAAAATGCAATTGTGTTCGTTGTCCGTAGCTTATGCCTGCCTACACCATAACCCCACTGCCACCATGGGCACTATGTTCACAACGTTGACATCAGCGGACCGCTCACCCACACGTCTCCATATACGTAGTCTGCGGATGTGAGGCCGGTTGAAAACGACGTTGGTAGAGAAATTAACATTATATTATCTGGCAACCGCTCTGGTGGACATTCCTGCATTCAGCATGCCAATTGCATGCCCCTTCAAAACATGAGACATCTTTGGCAATGTTGTGTGGCAAAACGGATATTTTTTGTGGCCTTTTATTGTCCCCAGCACAAGGTGCACCTGTGTAATGATCATGCTATTTAATCTGCTTCTTGATATGCCACACCTGTCAGGTGGATGGATTATCTTGGCAAAGGAGAAATGCTCACTAACAGGGATGTAAACAAATTTGTGCATACAATTTGAGAGAAATAAGCATTTTGTGCATATGGAAAACTTTTTATTTCAGCTCATGAAACATGAGACCAACACTTTACATGTTGCGTTTATATTTTGGTTCAGTGTAGATGGTTGAGAGTTGTTTCATTCATTTCGTATCAACCTAGCACTCACTCCCTGTTACAG
Organism: Salmo trutta; assembly: GCF_901001165.1. NCBI lineage: Eukaryota > Metazoa > Chordata > Actinopteri > Salmoniformes > Salmonidae > Salmo > Salmo trutta. The sequence continues at coordinate 62,304,024 of NC_042968.1, forward strand.
TTGTGTGTGTTTTACCTGTGTGTTTCTATCAGAGTCTAAGAGAGGGGAGGATAGACAGTGGAGTCATCCAGAGGACATCACTAGTCCCTCCAGCAGCAGTGTGTTTAATGGCAAGTCTACCTATACTAAACCAGCTACTGTGTGTTCTACTACCATTTAGCACAGTGCCCTCAATCTAGTGTGTGTGTGTGTGTGCACGCGCTTTATCCAGACTTGTCATTTTCTGTTCTCACCATTGAAGCAGGTCAGGTAATGAGTGGCACCTATTGTTTACACTCCGGTGTTAAAGGATAAAGTTCCAAGGGAGGGGTTCTCACTGACACATGCACATACGCAGTAATAGCTTGTACAGGGCTCTGCATCACTGATCCAGTTTATAATTGTTTCTACAGACGCTCTGATCCTTCTGGAATTAGGTCCTGTTACTCATCAGGGAGGGGGGAGAGCGAGGGAGGGAGGGAGGGAGGAGGAAGAGAGGGAGGGTGAAAGAGGGAGTTGTGGATGGATTAGCGTAGAGTGTAGGATAGAGAGGAAGGGTGGGGGAGAGGCAAGATGTGGAGGAGGAAGAGTGTATGAGTGGGAGAACAATAATAGACGGAAGGGATTCCTCACTGACAGTCTGAGGCTATCTTCTAGGGAAGGGATATGCTTACGCAATGGTAATGGGTTGTGAGAAGGCTTTGGTGGGATTTACGGTATTACTGGCATAGCAAACAAGGGGGCGCTAAAAATGCAATAAAAGCCCATTGGGCCTCGATTACCAGAATGCTAACAAAATGAGCACAAACTAATAGTGAAATCACATACACTGTTAGCTAAATGCTAACAAGTGAAAACAAACAAATTCCAAAGACAGGCAAATTCAGCTCAAAGTTATACAAGCTTAGCTAGTAGCTACCAAATGTCATTTTCGGCGAGTGTGGACATTTACAAGCGGAAGTGAACGAGAGAAATTGTGCTAGTGAACAAAGTTGTGATGCTTTTCTGAAGGGCGAGCAGCATGTGTACATGAAGCGGAGGGGAGAAGAACGAAGGAGGGGAAAAAAACGCTAGTAGGAAGCACAGGGAAAAATGGCAACTGTACAGACAACTCATCCAGAGCTCTTTGGCAAAAAAACAATCTAAGATATCTGATGGCAAACATTTTACTAGTGAATTGCATACAAGCGTAACTTCATCACCTCGTGTGCGCCGCTCAACAGAGACTCGCCGATAGATAGAACACTACGGACTCACCAGCACCCGCAGTCTCAAGTTGTGCTATTTACAAACAAACACGTGACTGGCTCAACTGTTCTGGGGAACTACGGCAAGCTTCATAATGTGACCAGTGAAATGAAGAAAGCAATATGTTTTTATCTCTTAACGTATTGCGCAAGTTGACTGCAGGTGTTTAAAAAAATTGCTACATATATTCACATTTTATTGAAAAACATCAAATAGTTTGGACGGTTTTGAAAAACCATCCTGTGGCTTTTTCTAAATACCCCGATATTCGGTATACTGCCCAAGCCTAGTTGTGAGGTCGCAGATAGTTTGAAGGAAAGGGTGTTTCTGAGAGCCCGGAACACAGCAGAACAAATGGTAGACCTTGTCCTATGAGCATGTAATGAACATATTTAAATAGTGAACATTGTGTTTGTATGTGGTGTCGGACACTAATGCTTCAGAACATAATGCTGAATTTGTCCTTGAAGGCAGAGTTGCCACCCCACCCTTAAATGGATACTTGGGGATTTTGACAATGAGTCCAGTATGAAGGAAGTTTCGCCAGCCAAAGGCCGCACAATGACTGGAAGTCTATGGGTATCTGCTAGCGCGCTAACGCTAGTTAGCAGTTGCACTAGTGCCGGCTTCCTTCCAGCTGCACGCAGAGACATACAAATGGTATCCGCCGAGTTCGTCTGACTCTGGGGAAGAAGGAAAAAAAAAAATCCCGAAGTATCCCTTTAAGGTTTTTTTCCCGGCTGTTCGTGCACACATTTTGTCTCGAGGCATGCCAAAGTCTATGCCCCTTCGTCGGTGATTGGTCAACCGTAGGGATTCTTCAATAAGTGTTTGTCATTCAATTAGAGACGAATGTTTTCATGCACATTTTTCCCCTTGAGAAATACTGCACCAAACATCTTCATGTAAAATTGCGCAAAAATGTATGACAGATTTCTTGGGTTATCTTAGATGAATTCAGACTATTTTGAGGAAGTGTATAATGGCTACAACATCTGAAGATGGAAAAACGAAACTTTTGCAGCTTTTTTTTCTCGTTTTTCAAGCGAAGGTCTTTTCAGGGAGTATGCGAGCACGTTGGGTTCGCCTAGGATGGGTGCCAGCTGAACCGAAGCATGCGGAAGGCTTTCTCCTCTCCCTCCCTCCTTTCCTCGCTCTCTCCTCTCCTCCTGACACATGCTAGTCATTCCTGGCAGTGGGTTTTGGGAAACCCCTCTGTGTCACACTCTCCCCCTTCCTCTTGTTCCTCCCAGCCCCAGGGTGACCCTCTGACTCAGCCAGAGCAGGAAGGAATGAGTCACACACACACACACACACTACACCACACCTTCTCCCCACAGTGAGTCACCAGTCAGAAACTCTCGGCCTGTGAGGAGGCCCTTCTGTCCCCCTCTCTCTCCCTCGCAATCTCTGTCTCCCTCTGATCACTCTTCAGACTCACAGCAAAGTGTCAACTCTCACTAGAGAAAAACAATCTAGTGAGGGTTAAATGTTTAAAAAAATAAAATAATTATATAGTAAATAATATTATGTATTGCTCTTTGCTTCATGAGTCAACATGGTCTGGGTGTGATTGTATGGAAAGTTCCACATCTGTCCTGTAAAATATTCTTATCTGTTAGTATTCCTTGAGAGACAGCTAGTTTCAAATAATCAGTCCACATCTCTCTCTCACACACACACATCGACACAGACGTTTTAGTACTGTAGCAATGTGTGTGTTTAAGTTATATTCAGACTCGGGGCATTGCATATTTACTCTTTCTCCCTCTCTGTCCTTTTCTCCCTCTCTCCTCTCTCTCCGTCTCTCCCTTCACCATTTTTCTTGGTTCTTGAGTGGCACAGCAGTCTAAGGCACTGTATCGCTACAAACCCGGGTTCGATCCCGGGCTGTATCACAACCGGGAGTCCCATAGGGCGGCGCACAATCGGCCCAGCGTCATCCGGGTTAGGGGAGGGTTTGGCCGGGGTAGGCGGTCATTGTAAAATAAGAACTGACTTGTCTAGTTAAAAAAATGAAAATACAATTTCTGTTGAATGTGTTTGTGTAGACTGATATCAAACACACCGCTTCTTTGATCCTGTGGGCGATTGTCTTTATCAACCAACCAGATAAGAAACGGCATTATATTCAATAGCAGCTCTGTGATTTGGCAGATGGCGGCTGTATTGAACGGTCATTGTTGAAATGGGTACAGCTGAGAGGGCGACAGTAGTATTGAAAGCCCTGGTGGAGGCAGGAAAATGGTTACTCCTGGTCATTGACCGATAGTAAGCTCTGGGTGGGTGATGCAGGGCTAGGCAGCAGCCATGGGAACAGTCTCCCACCTGGTGGTGAGGAATGGAAGCACATGCCGTCTTCATCTTCGTTGGAAATACTTAACTAGGCTACAGGCTTGGTTCCAGTTGAACCCTTAACCCTGTGTTATGGCCCCACGCAGTGTCTGTACTCTTTTCTGAGTGCTAATTCACACAGGGTGAATCACTATGTCCTCTCCAGACAGATCTTCCCTCTTTTCCCACCTCGCTCGCTCTCTCTATTTTAAGTATCGGGGTTAGGTAAGAAGTCAGAGCTGTAGAGACCAGAGAGCTTCTATCCCAATACTCCATTCTGTGACAGTGTTCCATGGTCGCCGTGGTCACTGTTGCCACGGTCCCACTGTGTTGCTGTGTCAGGGTCATAGAGAGAAGTCTCTGTGTGGTCAGGGTGATGTCGTTGCGCACACACTCCTGAAACACAGGGGTGGTAGAGGATTTTACATTTTTTACATTTACATTTTTAGTCATTTAGCAGACGCTCTTATCCAGAGCGACTTACAGTAGTGAATGCATACATTTAATTTAATGCACTTTTTTTGTTTTGTTTTTTGTACTGGCCCCCCGTGGGAATCGAACCCACAACCCTAGCGTTGCACACACCATGCTGGCATTGCAAACACCATGCTCTACCAACTGAGCCACAGGGAAGACTGGATGTGTTCCTCATTTAACTTAAGACGTTGTTTTCAAGTGAGATATAGCGGCGTTATAACACATCCTCTTGTACAAGATGTATTAGCTAAACCTTGTTTACCACACCCATAGAACCGTGGACATATGAAAAGACACGTGAATAACATGCACACAGACGAAAGAGTCAATGGAAAATGTGTCCGTTACCATATCACAGAGGAAGTTACATTTGATTCATGACTTGTCAGAAACACAGGAAGTGATTGGGAGGGAAGGATAGAGGGAGGGATGGGACAAACGGAGAACAGAAATGGGGACGGAGAGTGTTTAACTCTGTCCCAGTGTGACAAGTAGCGGGGAAGGTGCTTGGGGATCAGGAAGTTTACTGTCGGGAGTGTTTGACTGAATACACCATGGGTCCGTCTGACTGTGTGATGGGTGAGTTTAGGTGTGTTACATGTGGTGGTAGATATAGTGGCGTGATACGGTGACTTGTATGTCACCTCCCCATGCTGCTGCTGACGAAACGCTTAGGACACTTCATGTTTGGCTAATGTGTTAAGTTGATAACAGATAAGTATATATCCACATCGTTAACGTCTCACTCTCTCCCTCCCTGTGTCTAGGCAGAGTCTGGGTATGGGTCAGAACCCAGTCTGAGGAGACATGGCTCCATGCTGTCTCTCACGTCTGCTACCAGCGGCTACTCTGCCACATCCACATCCTCCTTCAAGGTGAGACTTGACCTAACACACAAACACACACACGCGCAGAGTGTTTGCTGACCGTGCCGTTCCTCTGTTTGGATCCGAAAGGGTCACAGCCTGAGAGAGAAGCTGGCAGAGATGGAGACGTTCAGAGACATCCTGTGCAGACAGGTGGACACGCTGCAGAAATACTTTGACGGCTGCTCCGACGCTGTCTCCAAGGACGAGCTGCAGAGAGACAAAGGTCAGACGATTTAATTAATCAATCAATCAATCAGATGCTTATGTCAGACGATAAAACCTTAAGTGCTGGACAGCCACAGGTCTACGATCCTTTGTGTAACCGTGGCGGAAGATACTTCCACATGCACTCTGTGACAGCAAAACCAATACGTTCCTTCCTACATATTGCTTGACTTGCAAATGAACAGAAAACACTTCAACAGCTACCTCAAAAAAAAAAATGGCAAAGTGCCACAAAATGCCTCTAAACGTTATTTGGTGTTCCCAGCAGAAATGCTAAGCATGTGCTTTGGGGAAACATTTGCAGAATCTTCAACGGAATGTTTTCCGTCAGCCCCCTCATTGAGATGCAGTCATTTCACTTTCCCTCTCTCTCCCTTCCTCACTCTCTCTTTCTGTCTCTCACCCTCCCTCTCATTCTCTTCCTCCACTCCCCCTCTCTCCCCCTCTCTCTCTCTCCCCCTTTCTTTCTCCCCCTCTCAACCTCTCCCCCCCTCTCTCTGTCTGCAGCCAGAACATTTGCTCATGGTGGAGTTTGCGCTTTGTCACCGTGCCGAACGACGGCTCTGGATGACCACGAACAATCAAACCGTTCCTTTGTTACCCATCAAATCCCTTCCTCGTTCCCTCCTCTCATGCCCCCTCCCTCAGTCCGTCCATCCCTTACTCCTGAATAAGAGGCCAGGCCATTGTTGTTGTTCTGAGGACAGTAGAGTTCTGTTAGCGTGCCGTGCTGGGTGGCTGCATAGGCGACTCTTGGCACTACTCGGGCTCTATTGATGACTCTTTGCAGGGGCTTTGTCGGGACTGGTGTACTACTGTTTGACGATTGCCGATCTCTCTCTCTCTCTCTCTCTCTCTCTCTCTCTCTCTCTCTCTCTCTCTCTCTCTCTCTCTCTCTCTCTCTCTCTCTCTCTCTCTCTCTTTCGCGCTCTCGTTCCCTCTTTTTCTCTCTCCCTCCTTCTCTCTTTAGTTGTTGAGGATGATGAGGATGATTTCCCCAACACTCGATCAGACGGAGAGTTCATCCACAACAACAACGGCAGCAAGGAGAAGCGTGAGTACAGTAGAATCACTTCTATGGAAAGGTTACATAGCTTGCCAGGTTCAACCTTTTTGAGGCTATTTGTGCTTTTGAAAACCATTGTTAAAAATGAAAAACAATTTCTAGTCCATGTGTGTATGTACGTAGTAAGCATGAAATAAATGTTTCAAAACACCTAGCTATGTTAAAACGTGTTTTTACACACACATTCCTCTGTGCAGTGTTCCGATCTCTGAGCCCTAAGGGCATCAATGGAATAGACTTTAAGGGCGAGGCGATCACATTTAAGGCCACCACAGCTGGGATCCTGTCCACCCTGTCCCACTGCATCGACCTGATGGTGAAGAGAGAGGACAGCTGGCAGAAGAGACTGGACAAGGAGGCGGAGAAGAGGAGGAGGATAGAGGAGGGCTACCATTCCGCTCTCTCTGAGCTCAAGAAGAAGTCTCACTTTGGAGGGCCTGATTACGAGGTGAGACGACTGGGTCGGTTCTGATGGTTTTGAGCTAGGTGGGAAAAAGACACCTGTCATTCCCGTTCTCAGTAGGTAATGAGCGCTGTGTTGCTCTTCCCTTTTCTTATCCTTCTTTTCCTCCTCCCTCTTCCTCCAGGAGGGGCCTAACAGCCTGATCAATGAGGATGAGTTTTTCGATGCCGTTGAAGCAGCTCTTGACAGGCAAGACAAGATGGAGGAACAGGTACAGGAGCCAGGGCAAAACCCCTCCGCTTCTATTGATAGAGATGAAATCCAATTCTATGATAATAATGATCAATCTTCATATTACATTGAGTGTTTCATCCTGGCCGTGTGTGTCTCTAGTCTCACACCGAGAAGTCGAGGATACAGAGATCCAGTCCAGTTCCCCCGGGAGATGTCTACTCCACCATAGGATCACACAGATTCGCTGACAAGGTAATTCACCTCATTTAGTCCATGAACACGTTACTTTAACAGTCACCATCACGCTATGCTCTCTCTCACTCTTCCTTTCCCCCTCTCTCATCTTTTTCTCCTTCCTTATCTCACACTTTTTTTTTTTTTTTTTGGTTGTGTGTTCTCTTGTTTTCCTTCCTCATCCCTCTCTCTTCTCATCCTCCCTGTAGCCCCATAGTCACTGTCCTCTGATACTCACTGCCCCCCACTGCGCTTTGTGGCAGAGCAATAGCGCCCCCTCCACTACTGGCTGACTTACTGCCCCCCCCCCCCCCCCCCCCCCCGCATCTGTCTAGCTGCTTTTTTACCTGGGTGGGCAACTCCAGTCCTCGAGGGCCTGATTGGTGTGTCACTTTTTCTCCATCCCTAGCAAACACAGCTGATTAATCAAATTGCATTCTAAACTGAAGATCGTGATTATTGGAGTCAGGTGTGTTAGCTGGGGCAAAAGTGTGACACCAATCAGGCCCTCGAGGACTGGAATTGCCCACCCCTACATGATATTATTGGTTGCCACCCTGAGTCACTACACTATATTTAGCTAGCATGCTTTTGTCTTTGTCTGTTAGTACAGAGATTGACTGGCCTTTGCAGTTTGCATGTCGTAGCTGTTACCTCACCACAGTACAATTGGTGGTTTGTCTTTCCTTTAACACGTTTGTGTTTGTCAGTGAGCTGTTATTTCCATCTGACATTTAACCCCATCTGTCCCTCCTGTTCCTCTTCCTGGTTGCTTTTAATAGGTGGAGGAGATGGTGCAGAATCACATGACCTACTCGCTGCAGGATATGGGCGGGGACGCCAACTGGCAGCTGGTGGTTGAGGAGGGGGAGATGAAGGTAGGAGGGAGGAGAGAGAGGGAGAGGAGTGATTTGATTTATGCATGTGCCTTATGTGAATGAAAGAACCTTTGTGTTGCCAGCACTTCAACTAAGCCATTCTGTCTTCAATCCCATAGTTGAAGTAAAGTAGTAACCACGGTACCCCTCTCTGTTTTGTGTAGGTGTACAGGAGGGAGGTAGAGGAGAATGGTATTGTCCTGGACCCCCTGAAGGCCACCCACTCTGTGAAGGGAGTCACGGGACATGAGTTGTGTCACTACTTCTGGGACACGAACGTACGCAACGACTGGGAGAGTAAGTCTCATCTGAACAATGTAATATAGTGGAGCAGTATTTTAAATTCTGTCATTTCTTGCTATGTTCCTTATTTTTAGTGGACATGTTCTAATTTGTTTCTCTGTTCGTCTCTCTTTTCATTCATTCAGCCACCATTGAGAACTTCAACGTTGTGGAGATGTTATCGGACAACGCTGTAATCGTCTATCAGACACACAAAGTAAGAGGGAACGTGTAAAACACACACACAATCTATGGGCTCTGAGAAACGATTGGGTTTTTAAAGGAAGGAGACAAAGCCAAAACCTGAAGACTTGTGATGTAAAGCATACATGTGAACTGTATTGCAGAGGGTGTGGCCAGCATCCCAGAGAGACGTGCTGTACTTGTCTGCTATGAGGAAGATCCTGGCTAACAACGAGAACGACCCAGACACCTGGCTGGTCTGCAACTTCTCTGTGGACCACGACAACGCCCAGGTCATTTGACCCATCCTACCACTTATGAGCTCAAAGATTTTTGGATGTTGTATTGATTTATTCAACTCTTATTCATGTCTGTCTTTGGCCAGGTCTCTCTGGCAATAAATATTTTTGTCTCAATGGGACAACCCAAATAATGACAAAATTATGCTTAATTAAAATATTAAACTTGGTAAGAATCTCCTATGCTTGTAATTGATCTTCCTCCATGTCATTGTCGCCCTGCAGCCCACCAACAGGTGTGTTCGTGCCAAAATCAACATTGCCATGATATGCCAGACCCTGGTTAGCCCACCAGAGGGCGACAGAGAGATCAGCAGAGACAACCTTACCTGTAAAATCACCTACGTCGCAAATGGTGAGCTCACCTCTTTAACCGCTCTAATAGGCACTAGAGATGGCCATGCTGGAACGGACAAAATAAGCAGTATTACAATAGCCATGTAGTACATTGCCAGTAACTACATATTCTTCAATTAGGATTTGAGTGACTTCCTTTTCGGAATAATAAGGTTAGGGTCCGGGTTAATGTTATAGGGTTAGTGAGTCAGCCGGGCTTCATGCAGGCTACACAGTCTCACGGAAGCACAACGTGTTTTGGAATTTGTCCATGTTTAATTACCCTCTGGCACCCTGCATTCCATGATGTTCACAGGGTTCATCAATCTCCCCAGCGTGGAAGTAATAAATTGGGCAATTTGCTCTGTGTCCACAAGGAGGCATCCTACCCCATGGGTGATTCATCACTGGGATTTATTGTGAATTCCTGTCTTTAGCTCACTAGTCCGTATGAGGTGTCCAGGGATGCAGGTTATGGGCCCTGTAGGCGATTGGTGGTTGGTAGCGGAGTCGAGGGAACAAGCAGGGTTGGACACAACGATGCTATTGTCCCACACGGCCTAGGTGGTTCATATGAACCCTGAAATGAGCGGTCTTTAACCAATTTAGCGCTTTTCATTCCTGGGAATTAGATTTGATTATGAATCACCTCTAAAGGTTACCATTCCAAGCTAGGTTACAAGGCGCTTCGTCGCCAGTACCTTTGACTGGTCAGTAGTGTAACCGCCATGATGTTTTTTTCACTGGGTCTATTTTACATTTTTTACCAGAACGCATCTTACCAGTTTAGGCGGTAATCGGGGTACGTCACTGATCGCTGGAGCCCTTGTACCCAGAGTGGGCCGAGCTTTAGGGAAACCTTGGTACATAAACTTATTTTCAACTCCAAGTTCCATAGCGGTCACGTGACAAAAGTGTTCTCTCTCGCATGTGAGTTTGATGAAAAGTGTTCCTTCTCCACGTTGACACACTTTTCGCAAGAGTGGTGAAAATGGAAGAATAAGCAATCTCTCCTAGTCCACAAAGTGGTGTCACACCCTTTCCGATGACACTTCACGGGAGGCTCGCTGTCTGCTCCGACCAATGGCAAGCATGCGCACTGTCGCCCTGGATCATCCGAACAGTGACGTCAGGGTACAGGCTACAATTTGTTGTGGATCCCCCACGCTTCTGCAGCGTCACCACGTCGGCTGTTCCTGAGGCCTCGGTACCCGTTTTGAGGTAGGAAATGACCTCCCGTCTCCAGAAGCAGGCAATCCAAATGGTTTCTCGAAGATCCAGGATGGCTGGTACAGACGGTATTTCCTGGTTCCGAAAAGGGAAGGGACTTTGCGTCCCATTCTAGACCTACGTGCCCTCAGCAAGCACCTCAGTCTACAAACTCAGAAAGCTCACGAGCCGCCGGCTATTACAGCTGATTGGTTGGTGGTGGCAGAGTCGAGAGGGCAAACGGTGTTATACACATCCATGCTACTGCCCCGTATTCAGTCTCTAGGCTTCATAAGAAACCAGAAAATTAGCTGTCTAACTCCATCACAGCACATTCTGTTTCTGGGTCTCGAGCTAGACTCACTTGTGGCTCCCCGTAACCCAGGCAGCCTTGGTTCGCTGAGATCATTCACCTTTTAGGTGAAGACCGTTGTGCAGGGACCTGTTGTCCCAGGAGCACAAGCAGGTTTGGCAAGCGAGGCCGGAGATTTGGTTCCTACGGGCCTGGCCCCTGAGGGCCAATCTGATAGCTAGAGGTTTACCTCCGAATGTTATTGCTACCATTCAGTCTGCAAGGGCGGCCTCCACGAGAGGGCTGTATACGTATAAGTGGCAAGCATTTTGAGCTCTGGTGTCAAGATAAAGGACTTCCATTTCAGTGTTCTCTGAGGTTCATTCTTATGTTCCTACAGGAGCTTTTTGAGCAGGGACGGGCATTCTCCACATTAAGTGTACATGGCTGCTATCTCAGTCCTGGTTGTGCAGTTCCTGAAAGGTGTATGTCGTCTCAACCCGATCTCAACCTACATGGGACTTGGCGCTGGTTTTGGAGGCACTGTGTGAGCCTCTGGAATCTCTCTGCTCATGGCTTTGGCCTCAACTGAACGTTTTGGAGACCTCCTCAGGTACTCAGTTCGCCCGGGGCGACTAAGGGGATGTTGCGTCCAAATGGGCAGGTTTGGCAAGTCATGGATATGTCCTATAGGTCCTTAGCTTTTGAGCTATAATTTTTTCACCTGCACCATTTGCTTCTCAAGAACAGCAGAGGTTACATGGCCTGTGTCCGTTGTGAGCTTTACGCACGTAGATTGAACGGACCCAGAATATCCGGTTATGTGACCTGTTTTACTAATCCAACTCGCAGCATGGCACTCCCTAAGCAGCGTCTCTCCCACTGGATTGTGGAGACGATCTCTCTAGCATATAGCAGCAAGGGTTACCTAGCGGTGTACGCACCCACTCCACCAGGGGTGACTATAGGAGATATTTGTACTGAGGCAAGTAGTTAACCACAGAAAACCATGTGATTAACTTGATTCTTTATCATTTGACAGCCCTAATTAAATATGAAGGTGTTGTGAATTAAACTGTTCTCTGTGATATCCTGTGTAATGTGCATTTCCTCTTCCTGTCTGTCACAGTGAACCCGGGAGGCTGGGCTCCTGCATCAGTTCTGAGGGCTGTGGCCAAGAGGGAGTACCCCAAGTTCCTCAAACGCTTCACCAGCTATGTCCAGGAGAAGACAGCCGGGAAACCTATCCTCTTCTGAGTCTCACAGGACTCACAGCACCCCTGTCCACACAACAGACTGTTCCGAACATTGTGTACCATTGCAACCCAACTCTAGCTAGCCCTCATGCTAAGTGCTAGGGTACAGCTAGGCCTTTTCAGACTAGCTTCCATGCGAGCTCTCTTGCTAGGTCTTCAGCTAGCTTCAATATAAGGCCTCATGTTAGCTTCAATGCTAGTTTCCCATTCTATACCTCATTCTAGTTCTTTATACTAGCTCGCTCCTCATGCTAGTTTCCTATAATAGCTCTCATGCTAGTTTCCTACGCCAGGTCTTATGCTAGGTCCTTTGCTAATTCTCAGTCTAGTTCTTATGCTAGCTCCCATGCTAGTTTCATTAGCTAATGCAGAAAGACCTGTAAGAAAATGTCAATTGCGTTCCCTTTTCTGGTAGAGATACATTAATATAATATATAAATGTATGTATATGTTATAAGAAATTTATAAGAAAGCAGTTTTCAAGACTGGATGACAAAACATTACTCTATTTTAGTCCTGCTTTTTGTAGTCCTTTTTTAAGAGATGGAGTTTGTTCCTATTTTGTGTTGATTTAGCTTTTTATAATAATCAGTGGTGTTACAGCTTATTCTCACGCTGCTAATTTTCTTAGTACAACAAAATCGGATCGCCTTTTTTCCAGAATGATCGTCTTGTTTGTAAGAAACAAAAAACGACAAAATTCCAGAAGGCTGTCATTGAACTATGACCCCTATGACATAAGACTTTTTGTTCTGTCTCTCTGGTGAAAACACTACTTTGCTGGTACTGATGGAGGGACGAGGCTAAAAGTTATTTTATTTTCAAATATTGAAAATGTATTATCTTCACATTTCTTTATTTTGGGGTTGTACTTGGGTTTCAATGTTACACTATAACACAATTTCGATTTTAGATATCTGGATTATGATTGTATATAATGTCAACAACCATTTCTGCTTCACAGCCAGCTGTAAAAATGTTTGCAAATGCTTTTTGTGACTGAATTGACTCTATGCCTTAGACTGGGGGAGATGATACAATACGTTTTGGGTAGGGGAGAGGGTGCTGATAGACAGTACACCCATATGAAATCACTAGAGACGTGCCAGGGGCCTAGTTCCAATACCTGACTATCGTCCCTTTCTCTCCTGCCATCCCTGATATGACTGAGTGGAAACCTGAAACTTGACTCTTATCCAATCAGGATGATGTCAGGGCAGTTATTAGTAGGAAGGGAGGAAGTAAGGAGGTCCTTTTTAAGCAAGGCATGGGTGGCAAACTCATTCCATGGAGGGCCTAGTGTCTGCAGGTTTTTGGTTTTTCCTTTCAATTAAGACCTAGAGGACCAGGTGAGGAGAGTTCTTTACTAATTAGTGACCTTAATTAATCAATCAAGGGAGGAGCGAAAACCCCCAGACACTCGGCCCTCCGTTTAGACAGTTTCTACATTTTACAGCAGACTGAGGCTTTGTCACCTGCTGGGTACTTCAGTGAAAACAATGATGGTCTCCACACAGTGAAGACTTGTCTTTAATTTCAGACTACCTATTTATATGAAACTAAGGGGTTAATACGATATCTAAATTAATTTCATACCCCTTTTAATTCAAACATTGTGATATTGCAATCAGCAGAAACTGATGTTCACTGAAAGGCCAGGTCATTGGAGGAGCTATATGCCACTATATACCAATCAACTTTTCTGCCCAATGGAGAGATTGGTTCAAATAGAGGATGATGGTGTGGCCTGTATGCTGGCTTACATTCCAACTGATCCTTGATTTGGTCAAGTAATTTTACCTTTATGTTCACCCCTTTTGTGAAGAAGTCCAATAAATTATTTCTAGACTAATGTATAAAGCCACGTGGAGAAATACCTGGTTAGAAAGACATTTTAAAGGCTGGTTTCCCAGACTCAGATTGAGCCTACTTCTGGACTAAAAGCATGTTCTACGTACAATTTAGTCCTGGAATCAGCATAATGTGGGTCTCGCAAACTGTCCCAATAAGTTGTCCATCTCCTACGAATGAAGTTACATTTGCACTGAATGTAAAATGTTTGGAAAATTGTGTAAATAAAAGTGTTCACACTAAAGCTGTTGGGATTGACTTAACTGTACTGTGAAATTGTGGCACTTATTTAGTCCTGTTTAGAAAGAAATGTTTGACATTTCTCCAGTTTGGTGTGCTTTGAATCATTGTTTTCCCTCTTCTCTCAGGTTCTAAAAACTCAGGATTTCACTAATTATACAGAAAGCCAATCAGTCAAGGTTTTGATTGGAAACATATTGCATTAGTGTTTGTTTTTGTGACAAAATACATTTGAGTAGAAAACCAGTTGACAGTGACATGGATTCCAACACAAGCCGTAAGGCCAAGTGTCCCAACAATCGATAGGCCACTAGCGAGCTACTTTACTTTGTAAAAAAATTAATTGCAATCATGAAATCTTGTCATTTTCCAATAAATAAAGTAAATGTCTATTGTTGGAGCCAATTTGGGTGTATCTTATAGTCTGGTAATATTCAGGCAATTACACTACAGACCACTAGGTGCAGTTAAATGGTGGTGGTAAACACACATCAGGTGACGTGTGTGTGTGAGCTCATGGTTTTTACCGCCAGGGTGGCACCTCACTGGGGACATGCCCCCCCACCACACACACAAACACACACACACACTCTGAAATTGCATTTTTGTCCCCCCCAGTACTATCATTGGAATGTGATCCAAAACAAGGCAATGGTGTGCTTTAGGACCATGCAGACGCCACCTAGCGGTCGGGTAGGCTGTTCGGAGTGTTTATCCGACTGGATTTAGGACAACGCGGACACCTGAAGGCAAAGCTTCTGGAAAGCTGGCTGGACCAGCACGGGAGAGTTGAGCATTCAGTGTATGCGTTGCACTCTTTCACGAGATGTAAAAAGAACAGAAACGGGCTACTCTGTAGTTAACTGATGTAGCTGGCAAGGTAACTGCTGTTTAACTTAACAAAATAAAAAAACTAAACTAGTGTTTGCAGTGCTGAGCTAATATTGTAACTGACATGTAACTTTAGCTAATGTTTCATCCCCTCTCGACTGAGGTGAATGAATAAGCAACGCTAGTGAGTAGCTACCACAGCCAGGGCAGCTCTAGCCTCTAGTTATCTGTCCGATGGTGATTATTGTTGTCTAACAGCCGTTGTTTGTATGGACGTTTTGTAGCTTCTTTGTCACGTTTCAGAAGTAAATAAACTTGGCAAGCTTTCGCCAGTTGATGTACTGTTAGAGAAAGAGCTGGCCAAAAGTTGGCTTACATTTGCTATTATTTTTGCCTCAATCAAACTAGACCTGAATCAAACGATGAAACCATCAGCCAAACGATTGAAGATTTGATATTCTGATGTTTTTTCAGTGCAATGTGAGTTGTATTACTCAGTATGCCAATGTAACGTTACTGATCTGTCAGTTTCCCTAGCCAATTCCCTACTTTTCACAGTGACACAGTAATAAACAGCTCTAACATTACAGGCTTCACTGTCATGGTGCACAGTAAAAGTCTGCGGGAAGATTTCTTCATCCTGCCCGCACCCGCTAGCTTCTGCAAGAACTGGTCCCAACTGTTGTCCAGCAATGTTATTTTAGGCGTATTTGACACAGCTCACTTGCCAGCCATGGTCCCAGCAATTTTGTGCCCTTTAATAAGCAACATCAAATGTGCAAAAATAGATTCTCACATGGCCCTTACATTGAATTACTGGGCAATATCAGCCAGTATGCTAGATGTAGTTTGAAGAGAGCAGAGTTGGAGAGACTTGCACTTTCTCTTGAGCTATTTTTATAACCTACCTTTTAGGAGTGGGAAGATTTTCAGACTGAGAAATATGGGTGACCAATATTTAGGCCTATTTCTAGGCAATGTAGTAAACTATAGCCTAATCATAGGCCTATTTAGGAAGTACATTTCCGTGGAAAGATGACTGTCCCGTGATTCTCTGCCCATGTACAGTGCATTCGGAAAGTATTCAGACCCCTTGAGTTTTTCCACATTTTATGTTACAACATTCTAAAATTAATTGTTTTCCTCATCAATCTACACATAATACACTATAATGACGAAGCAAAAACAGGTTTTTAGAAATGTTTGCAAATGTATAAAAAAAAATAAAACAGAAACCCTTTATTTACATAAGTATGCAGACCCTTTGCTATGAGACTCAAAATTCAGCTCAGGTGCATCTTGTTTCCATTGATCATCCTTGAGCTGTTTCTACAACTTGATTGGAGTCCACCTTTGGTAAATTCAATTGATTGGACATGATTTGGAAAGGCACACACCTGTCTATATAATAGCCCACAGTTGACAGTGCGTCAGAGCAAAAACCAAGCCATGACTAAAGGAATTGTCCATAGAGCTCCGAGACAGGATTGTGTCGAGATCTGGAGAAGGGTACCAAAACATTTGTGCAGCATTGAAGGTCCCCAAGAACACAGTGACCTCCATCATTCTTAAATGGAAGAAGTTTGGAACCACCAAGACTCTACCTAGAGCTGGCCGCCCGGCCAAACTGTCAGGGAGGTAACCAAGAACCTGATGGTCACTCTGACAGAGCTCTAGAGTTCTTCTGTGGAGATGGGAGAACCTTCCAGAAGGACAACCATCTCTGCAGGACTCCAACAATTAGGCCTTTATGATAGAGTGGTCAGAAGGAAGCCACTCATCAGTAAAAGGCACATGACAGTCCACTTGGAGTTTTTCAAAAGGCACCATGAGAAATAAGATTTTCTAGTCTGATGAAACCAAGATTCAACACTTTGGCCTGAATGCCAAGTGTCACGTCTGGAGGAAACCTGCCACCATCCCTACAGTGAAGCATGGTGGTGGCACCATCATGCTGTGGGGATGTTTTTCAGGGGCAGGGACTAGGAGACTAGTCAGGATCGAGGCAAAGATGAACAGAGCAAAGTGCAGAGATCCTTGATGAAAACCTGCTCCAGAGCGCTCACCTTCCATCAGGACAATGATCCTAAGCACACAAGCCAAGACAATGCAGGAGTAGCTTCGGGACAAGTCGCTGAATGTCCTTGAGTGGCCCAGCCAGAGCCTGGATTTGAACCCGATCGAACATCTCTGGAGAGACCTGAAAATAGCTGTAGTAACGCTCCCCAAAGCTTGAGAGGATCTGCAGAGAAGAATGGGAGAAACTCCCAAAATACAGGTGTGCTAAGCTTGTAGCATCATACCTAAGAAGACTTGAGGCTGTAATCGCTGCCAAAGGTCCTTCAACAAAGTACTGATTAAAGGGTCTGAATACTTATGTAAATGTGATATTTCTGTTTTTTATGTTTTATAAATTAGCAAACATGTCTAAACCTGTTTTTGCTTTGTCATTATGGGGTATTGTGTGTAGATTGATGGGGAGAAAAAAACTATTTAATCAATATTAGAATAAAGCTGTAACCTAACAAAATGTGCAAAAAGTCAAGGGGTCTGAATACTTTACGAAGGCACTGTAGGTCAGATAATATATCTATACTTTAAAGTATTTTAGGTGTGCTTGATATACATTGGTTAAAATTCTTGTTATTAATCAAAGAAATTGAAATTATGTCAATTATGAAATAATTAAGTTAATCCTGTCTCTACCAATGGGAATAGATCCCTTTGTTTCCGGGCTTGAGCACCATTGGTCTGTTTTTTCAGGCTTGTAAAAGGCATTAGCTGGCATGAGCTGACTACCTGAAAGTAAACTGTAGGCTAGAAATAAAAAGTCACACACTATGCTCCCAGAAATGTATTGGGTAAACCACCAACGTTTCAGCATCACATTGCCTGCTTCAGGCTTAGAGTTTTTCACCCTCCCTGAAGAAGAAAATGTGATGCTGAAACATTGGTGGTATACCCAATACATTTCTGGGAACTTATAAATAGTGTGCAACTCTCTTTATTTTTTATTGCCTACTGTTTATTCAGGCTGCAATAAGTTATGCATCCTCCAGGTGAGGCTGTTTCATATAATTTTACAATATTAGTCATTCTTTCAGTCTTTGGCTGTGCATACAATGTTACAGTATAAACTGCATTCTGTTGACAGTTTAGATTACTGTGTACTCTATTTCAGAAATGCTTGTTTGTAGCCTATTCGAATGGATGCTGAATGAATGTACACAATCTGTGAAGAAACCCTATTTATTAAACAAACATTTTATGCTGAAGAAAGTCAAGGGAAACATTGTTGGAACAATGTTTGTTATGAGTGGGGAAGCTACTACTGCTACTCAGGCTAGATTTTTCTGCCCCAAACTGATGTAATATGGCACCTGCACCCACTGAAGGGATAAGTCAACAATATCCAGCTGCAGCCCCTTTCCTAGCTTCCTTTCCTTCCCTATCTTCCTTTCCTTCCTTACCTCCCTTTCGCGCCTCCTTCCCTATCTTCTTTCATCTCCTTTCCTAACTCCCTTTACTTGCTCCTTTTCCTCCTTTCCTTGCGCCCTTTCTTTTCCTCCTTTCCTAAGATTAACCACAGCCAGTAGAGAGGAAAGTAAGAAGGAAAGGAAGTTAAGAAATTAAACTAGAAAGAAGGAAAAGAAAGGGAGCAAGGAAAGGGAGTGAGGAAAGGAATCTAGTAAAGTAAAAGAGTTCACATGTATGTGGTAGGGATTAACCACAGCCAGTAGAAAGGAAAGGAGGAAAGGAAGCTAGGAAAGGAAAGGGAGCGCTGAAAGGAAGCTATGTGAGGAAAGGAAAGGTGGAAAGGAATCAAGGAAAGAAAAGGTGGTGTTCACATGTATGTGGTAGGGTTTAACCACGGTCAGTATATGGTTATAGTATTGGTTTTAGTGACAAGGCTAGATTTAGTCACAGGCTGCTGCGGGGTGCATCTCGGATACGCCAGGGGGCAAATCGACCGCACTCCCAGTCACGTGGTTTGAGCATGACAAAGGTATGATGCGTTGTCAGCTGACTGCAGTAAATTCACCGACCTTCTCTGCAAACACAGACCAGCAGCTGGAACACCATCTTCTTGTCCATCTAGACCTCTCTCTCCGAACCGAATAATGGCTAGCCAGTCCCAAGGTATCCAGCAGCTACTGCAAGCTGAAAAACGAGCTGCAGAAAAGGTAGCAGAAGCCCGTAAACGTAAGTTAAAATCTGATATTCAACGGTTTAGGTAAGCTAGACTAGCTAGATAGCAGTTAACTGACTTTAAATTGATTGGCTAACATTTTGCTGGAAGGTAACCTTAGCAAGCTAATGGCATAACAAACAGTTTATCAATAAATAGCTACTCGAATATACCCCAGATTAGATGGGAATACATTCATTGATTGGGTAACGGCAGAATGTGGCGATGTACAGATGGCCTACAAAGCCTTGCTTCAATCCAAGCTAACTAGCTAGCAACATCGGATAGTATGTTTTTTTTGTTTGTTTTTTTACCTAACTAGCTAACTGTTAAGGTCTCTTTTTTTTTTAGCAAATTATTGCCACCTGTAGTAACTTAGACCTTTACTAGAAATAACAGTAGCCATCTATGCTCAAGGGTGTCGTGCACATGATGGATGCCAACCAAATAGGCCTAGTGCTGTGTTTTTTTTTTACAATTTGCATTGGCTGGCTGTTCCATATCATACACAACTGAGCTAGTAAGATGTGAAATGTTCCATAGTGGTGGCAATTAAGCGACAGCAATTGGTGTGTACGGGTAACTCCCCTATACTGTCCCCTTAGTAAATTATCTTGGAAAAAACACACCTAGCCTACATCTAGTGAAGATACGTAGATCTCATCTGATCTCACACTTACCATAGGCCTAGCTCTCAAGAACCTGGTAAGAGGCCTGTCAGACCTAACGCTTCGATCACACCGACAGCGTCATTGCATTTTGGTACACCAGATCGTGGACCACAGGAAAAGGCAGGGTGAACAGACCATTTTTTTTCACCTTTATTTAACCAGGTAGGCCAGTTGAGAACAAGTTCTCATTTACAACTGCGACCTGGCCAAGATAAAGCAAAGCAGTGTGACAAACAACAACAGAGTTACACATGGAATAAACAAACAGTCAATATCACAATAGACAAGTCTATATACTGTGTGTGCAAATGAGGTAAGATTAGGGAGGTAAGGCAATAAATAGGCCATAGTGGTGAAATAATTACAATTTAGCAATTTAACATAGGAGTGATAGATGTGCAAGCTAACCATTAACATCGACAGGGCTGTAGTGGAGCGGGTCGAGAGTTTCAAGTTCCTTGGTGTCCACATCACCAAAGAACTATAATGGTCCAAACAAACCAAGACCGTCGT
Organism: Salmo trutta; assembly: GCF_901001165.1. Classification (NCBI taxonomy): domain Eukaryota; kingdom Metazoa; phylum Chordata; class Actinopteri; order Salmoniformes; family Salmonidae; genus Salmo; species Salmo trutta. Next base: position 62,324,123 of record NC_042968.1, read on the forward strand.
GAAGAGGGCACGACAAAACCTTTTTCCCCTCAGGAGACTGAAAAGATTTGGTATGGGTACCCAGAAGGCCAGCATCCTGGAGTTGCCTGTTGATGTTGAGACTGGTGTTTTGCAGGTACTATGTAATGAAGCTGCCAGTTGAGGACTTGTGAGGTGTCTGTTTCTCAAACTAGACACTAATGTACTTGTCCTGTTGCTCAGTTGTGCACCGGGGCCTCCCACTCTTTCTATTCTGGTTAGAGCCCGTCTGCACTGTTCTGTGAAGGGAGTAGTACACAGCGTTGTACGAGATCTTCAGTTTCTTGGCAATTTCTCGCATGGAATAGCCATAATTTCTCAGAACAAGAATAGACTGACGAGTTTCAGAAGAAAGTTCTTTGTTTCTGGCCATTTTGAGCCTGTAATTGAACCCACAAATGCTGATGCTCCAGTTACTCAACTAGTCTAAAGAAGGCCAGTTTTATTGCTTCTTTAATCAGAACAACAGTTTTCAGCTGTGCTAACATAGTTGCAAAAAGGTTTTCTAATGATCAATTAGCCTTTTAAAACGCTAAACTAAGATTAGCTAACACAACGTGCCGTTGGAACACAGGAGTGATGGTTGCTGATAATGCGCCTGTGTAGACATTCCATGAAAAAAAATATATATATATATATATACCCGTTTCCAGTTACAATAGTCATTAACGTCTTCACTGTGTTTCTGATCATTTTGATGTTATTTTAATGGACGAATTTGCTTTTCTTTCAAAGACATTTCTAAATGTCCCCAAACTTTTGAACGGTGGTGTACATTTTTTATTTATCAGAATTGTCTGTGATTACAGTAAAGAGGGTTTTTATTCTCTCTTATTGTAGAGAACACTTGGTTCGGTCAATTTTCTGTTGAGTTGAATTTCAAGAGCTGGATTAAAAACTAGCTCCGTTTATGGTATAAGCTATTGTCACATTAAGTTGACTAAAATGGTGCAGATCTCGATTCCTTAAAGCTTATGTTCACTGTTCCTATGTTTTTGACTCATCCTGCAGTTTATACTTTTTTGTCTTTGTCTATAGTTTCGCTTAATGCTAGGGGGTTACGAAACAATGTGAAGTGCAAGGCCTTTTATTTGCTAAACAACTTCGAACAATTTTTTTTTTTTTTAAGTCTCTCAAAATTTTGGCTGATGCCAACTTCTGGAAGTCACAGTGGGGCAACGATATTTGGCTTTCTCGTGGCTCTGAACGCTCCGCTGGGGTAATTACAATGAAAAATACATTTGGGAATATTCTACACTTGGACTGTGTCACTATTTGTCTTGTAATCAGTTACAATGACATTATGCTCATTACTGTCAACTTCTACGGGTACAACACCAAATATGAGAATGAGTTGCTTGAATCTTTAGAGAAACAATGAAGTTTGTTTATCTAAATGTCCAAATTTGTTATCATTGATAGGACTTTACTATTACTATAGATAATTCAAGTGATAGATGGCCCCCAGGTAGGCCAAACAATCAGAATTTGGGTTTAATACTTTTTATGGGAAAGTTTAATCTTACTGATTATATGGAGAGAGGTTTCTGGCTGACAGATCATTCACTTGGAGTAACAAAACAGGTTCCATACAGTCCAAAATTGATTTGTCTTCTGTCGAAATGGATTGATGGTGAATGTGTTGCTACAAATATTTGTACTACTCCCCTCACAGACCATAGGGCCATGTTTATATTGATGTCAAAAATATTTACCCCTGATACTACCCTTGGTAGAGCATCCTACTGGAAGCTAAATAGCTCCTTATTAAATAATGATATAGTTAAGTTTGAGGTTAAAGGTCTGCTCTCACACTTGAAAGAGCTTGTGACGAGATCTTATTACAAGAACTGGGAGCTCTTTAAATTTGAAATGGCCAAGTACCTTAGAAAATATGGTAGTAATCTTGCTAAGACCAGAAGGGCTGAGGAGGAAAAGGTGATCATTTAACTTCCCTTTTCTCAGAGGTCCCCAGCCAGCCTGTCGGGAAGAGGACATGAAACTAAACTATTTTTTTTTTATATATATATATAAAAAGCAGAAGAAATCTTTTATTAGATCTATAAAGGAAAAAATGGCTTGAGGGAGAACATAATTCATCCTATTTCTTTAGACTTGAGAAATGTCACTTTACAAATAACACTATCCATAATTTAAGCATTTATTACAGATGACCAAAAATTAATCGCTAACTACTGTAGCAATTTTTACAGGAAATTGTATAGCTCTACGTACTGTCAGGAATCCAGATGTTTTTTTGCCTCCCTGAATAATGTTCACTCTATCAGTGATATAAAATCTAAACTGTGAGATTAACCCATCATAGTTGAAGAGATTATCGAGCCTATCAAACATCTAAAGAACAGTAAATCCCCAGATATTGATGGAATTATGGCAGAATTGTACAATTTATTTTCTGAAAAAGTAGCTCCCTTCCTACTTGAAGTCTTTTTACAGTATTAAAACAATGTACTCTCTCCTACAATGAATCAGGGGTTAGTAACACTGATACCTAAGCCTAAAAAAGAACTGCTGCTCATCGATAGCTGGCATCCAATTTGTCTTAGTCATTATTAAAATATTAGCTTTACTACTTGCAAAAATAAAGAAGTCCTAGATGCAATCATTGAAACACAATCTGGCTTTATGAGGAACAGACATATTTCTAACAATATCAGACTAGTATTACGCATACTTGACTACTCAGACCTAATAACTGAGGATAGCTTCATATTTTTATAAAGCATTTGACAGTGGAGCATTAGTTTCTCTTCCACTCCCTTGAGAAATTTGGCTTTGGGGATTTTTCTTCTGTAAGGCTGACTCTATAGTCTATACGAATGGTAAACGCTCAAACTGAAACATGGCACCTCACCTAGATTTAAGTTTAGTAGAGGAATTAGGCAAGGCTGTTATGTCTCACCGTATCTATTTTTATGAATCCCCCAACTTCTTACAAATGCTTAATAATAATCCTGTACAAGGCATTTCCATTTCTGTTAAAGAAATTATTATAAGCCAGTTGGCTGACGATGCTAACCCATTACTAAGGATCAGAAGTCTAGAGGCTTACTAAATTTTAAACCTCATATAACAAAACAGAAGCTAAATCAATGGCTACAGAGGGACTTACCTCCAGCCTTGGTTATTAGGGCTCTTCCTTTTAAAGATATCTCTAGAGAGCGGCATGTTAGTCTTTATATCTTTACGGTAAAATAAGCAAACGGCGAGACCAGATGCTTTTCAACTTTCTGTGGCGAAACCGTACCCATTACATTAGGAAAACTGTTGTAATGAACACTTATGAGTATGGTGGGCTGGATTTTTTAGCTTTACTACCGTAAATAACACTTAAGATCAATTGGATAAAACAATTCCTAAGAAGACCCACTTCTATCTGGGACTTTATTTCTCATGTCTTTACTTTTGGTGGCCTTAACGTCATGTTGGTTTGCAATTTTAATATTGACAAAGTTCCAGTGAAACTCTGCTTTCCATCAGCAGGTGTTCTTGTTATGGTCCTTAATTTATAAGCATAATTTTCTCCACACAGATTATAAACTCAGCAAAAAGAGAAATGTCCCTTTTTCAGGACCCTTTCTTTCAAAGATAATTTGTAAAAATCCAAATAACTTCACAGATCTTCATTGTAAAGGGTTTTAAACACTGTTTCCCATGCTTGTTCAATGAACCATAAACAATTAATGAACATGCACCTGTGGAACGGTTAAGACGCTAACAGCTTACAGATGGTAGGCAATTAAGGTCACAGTTATGAAAACTTAGGACACTAAAGAGGCCTTTCTAAAAAGTAAAAGATGCCCAGGGTCCGTGTTCATCTGCGTTAACGTGCCTTACACGGAACCCAAACCGGCTGCGCTCGTGCGCCATCGTGCATAAATGTATTTTGTCCCCCTACGCCAAACGCGATCATGACACGCAGGTTAAAATATTAAATCCAACTCTGAACCAATGACAGTAATTTGGGGACATGTTGAAAAGCATTAAACATTTATGGCAATTTAGCTAGCAAGTACAAGCTAACTTGTTCTATTTAGCTACCTTGCTGTTGCTTGCTAATTTGTCCTGGGATATAAACATTAGGTTGTTATTTTACCTGAAATACACAAGGTCCTCTACTCCGACAATTAATCCACAGATAAAACGGTCAACCGAATCGTTTCTAGTCATCTCTCCTCCTCCCAGGCTTTTTCATCTTTGAACTTATATGGTGATTGGCATCTAAACTTTCATAGTATTACCACGACAACCGGCAACACAGTTCGTCTTTCAATCACCCATGTGGTTATAACCAATGAGGAGATGGCACGTGGGTGCCTGCTTCTATAAACCAATGAGATGGGAGAGGCAGGACTTGCAGCGCGATCTGCGTCAGAAATAGAACTGACTTCTATTTTAGCCCTTGGCAACGCAGATGCACGCAATAATTGAATAACATAGATTTCAAAAATTATTTTGCAACGCTCACGCACGTGAGCGGTGTAGTCAGGGTATTAGGCATGCTGCAAGGAGGCATGAGGACTGCAGATGTGGCCAGGGCAATAAATTGCAATGTCCGTACTGTGAGACGCCTAAGACAGCGCTACACGGAGACAGGACGGACAGCTGATCGTTCTCGCAGTGACAGACCACGTGTAACAACACCTCCACACGATCGGTACATCCGAACATCACACATGTGGGACAGGTACAGGATGGCAACAACAACTGCCCGAGTTACACTAGGAACGCACAATCCCCTCCATCAGTGCTCAGACTGTCCGCAATAGGCTGAGAGAGTCTGGACTGAGGGCTTGTAAGGCGTGTTGTAAGGCAGGTCCTCACCAGACATCACCGGCAACAACGTCACCTATGGGCACAAACCCACCGTCGCTGGACCAGACAGGACTGTCAAAGTGCTCTTCACTGACGAGTCGTGGTTTTGTCTCACCAGGGGTGACGGTCAGATTTGCATTTACACCGAGGCCTGTACTCTGGAGCAGGATCGATTTGGAGGTGGAGGGTCCGTCATGGTCTGGGGCGGTGTCACAGCATCATTGCCTGCAATGACAAGCTCAGTCCAATCTCAACGCTGTGTGTTACAGGGAAGACCTCCTCCTCCCTCATGTGGTACCCTTCCTGCAGGCTCATCCTAACATGACCCTCCAGCATGACAATGCCACCAGCCATACTGCTCAGTCTGTGCGTGATTTCCTGCAAGACAAGAATGTCAGTGTTCTGCCATGGCCAGTGAAGAGCCCGGATCTCAATCCCATTGAGCATGTCTGGGACCTGTTAGATTGGAGGGTGAGGGCTAGGGCCGTTCACCCCAGAAATGTCTGGGAACTTGCAGGTGCCTTGGTGGAAGAGTGGGGTAACATCACACAGCAAGAACTGGCAAATCTGGTGCAGTGCATGAGGAGGAGATGCACTGCAGTACTTAACCTCTTACATCTAGATGTTCCACTAGCGGAACGTCTGCTCCAATATCAAATGATGGGCGTGGCGCGAAATACAAATTCCTCTAAAATCCGAAAACTTCCATTTTTCAAACATATGACTATTTTACAGCTATTTAAAGACAAGACTCTTGTTAATCTAACCACACTGTCCGATTTCAAAAAGGCTTTACAGCTAAAGCAAAACATTAGATTATGTCAGCAGAGTACCCAGCCAGAAATAATCAGACACCCATTTTTCAAGCTAGCATATAATGTCACAAAAACCCAGAAGACAGCTAAATGCAGCACTAACCTTTGATGATCTTCATCAGATGACAACCCTAGGACATTATGTTATACAATGCATGCATGTTTTGTTCAATCACGTTCATATTTATATCAAAAAACAGCTTTTTACATTAGCATGTGACGTTCAGAACTAGCATACCCCCCCGCAAACTTCCGGGGAATTTACTAACAATTTACTAAATTACTCACGATAAACGTTCACAAAAAGCATAATTATTTTAAGAATTATAGATACAGAACTCCTCTATGCACTCGATATGTCCGATTTTAAAATAGCTTTTCGGATGAAGAATATTGCAAAATGTGCTAAGTACATAGCCCAGCCATCACGGGCTAGCTATTTAGACACCCGGCAAGTTTAGCCTTCACCAAAATCAGATTTACTATAAGAAAAATGGTCTTACCTTTCCTGTTCTTTGTCAGAATGCACTCCCAGGACTTCTACTTCAATAACAAATGTAGGTTTGGTCCCAAATAATCCATCGTTATGTTCCATCAGCGGCGTTTTGTTCGTGAGTTCTAGACACTATCAGAATGGTAAATCACGGTCGCGCGCATGGTGCATAACGTGACAAAAAAAATCTAAATATTCCATTACTGTACTTTGAAGCATGTCAACCGCTGTTTAAAATCAATTTTTATGCAATTTATCTCGTAGAAAAGCGATAATATTCCGACCGGGAACCTGCGTGTCTGTAAACAGAGGGAAAAACAGAAAGGCGGGGGCGGCCTGTGCCCGCGCCTAAGCCCTTTGTCCTCTGATAGACCACTTAGCAAAAGCGCTCGTGTGTTTCAGCCAGGGCTTTGAATTACGTCATTCAGGTTTTTCCCGGGCTCTGAGAGCCCATTGGAGCTGTAGGAAGTGTCACGTAACAGCAGAGATCCTTTGTAATGAATAGAGATGACAAAGAAGGGCAAGAAATGGTCAGACGGGGTACTTCCTGTACAGAATCTTCTCACGTTTTGGCCTGCCAAATGAGTTCTGTTATACTCAGACACCATTCAAACAGTTTTAGAAACTTTGGAGTGTTTTCTATCCAAAGCTAATAATTATATGCATATTCTAGTTTCTGGCCAGGACTAATAATCAGATTAAATCGGGTACGTTTTTTTTATCCAGCCGTGAAAATACTGCCCCCTAGCCATAAGAGGTTAATACAGCTGGTGGCCACACCAGATACTGACTGTTACTTTTGATTTTGACCCCCCCCCCCCCCCCCCCCTTGTTCAGGGACACATTATTCCATTTCTGTTAGTCACATGTCTGTGGAACTTGTTCAGTTTATGTCTCAGTTGTTGAATCTTGTTATGTTCATACAAATATTTACACATGTTAAGTTTGCTGAAAATAAACACAGTTGAGAGCGAGAGGACGTTTCTTTTTTTGATGAGTTTATATGGAATACGCTGGACATATTGTTTAAATACTTCGTTTTTAGAATATTTCTGTCTTTTTACTTAATTATAAGGAATTCTTATCATTTTACAAGATCCCAAAGATCTTGCAATTTATTTGGATGCCATTCCCTCAGGTGTTGCTTTATTGTTCAGGAACGTGTCAAGACCTGACCCTCAGAACCTACCTACAATTAACCATGTTGACTCATCAGATTTAGTTTTTATTTTAGTCCAATCAACAGAGCTATTCGAGCCTCGTTTCAACAGGATGTTGTATTTATACCTTATGTCATGCCTTATTGGAATGGTTTTATTGATAATATCTGTTGGGGGGAGAGAGAAAATGGATGTCGCCACCCACATACCTACTTAATAACAAAATTAAGGAAGTTTCTTTTAGTTATTCATAAATATTATCCTGCCAACCACTAGATGAAGTAGTAAAAAAAACATGACCACCCAGAAACAGTGTTGCATCTTTTTTTTTTTTTTACATTGTATTAATGTAAGGGATCTGTGGCTAGACATCAGATTATAATTGAACACATTTATGAAGAATATACACTATTATGGAGAGATGTGCTGCTTGGATTTTTTACTTATGATAAATAAGTTGGAACAATTTTATGTAATTTCACTATTCTTTAGGCCAAATGTCATATTCACAAATATAAATTAACCAACAGAACACCACATGTTATTACCTTGCAAAAAGAAATTGAACTATTTTAAGAAAAATACTCAATTATAAATGTGTGTATGGTCCTTGTGTAATGTGCTAATGTACCCCCTAGCCCAAATGTCCTTTGTATATTCTTTACATATTATGTTTTCCATGTACTTTTTGTATTGATTTGTTGTTAATGGCCTTCCCTGTGGCTCAGCTGGTAGAGCATGGTGTTTGCAACGCCAGCATGGTGTGTGCAACGCCAGGGTTGTGGGTTCGATTCTCACGGGGGGCCAGTACAAAAAAAAATGTTGATAAGAAAAAAGATGCCAAAAGTTCCCGGATGTTGTACTACATTCTCCAAAATACGAAGTGTACAAGCAGTGGACACTATTTCTGTGCTTTTAGGGTCCTTAATGCAATTCTTCAGAAAATGGCCATGGCTTCGCATCATTTTCAGATTTGAAGAAAATGGCGGAAAATATGCAGCCGATGTCCGAGAGCTGATACCAATTCATTGCTTTAACTAATTATGACAAATGTTGAGCAATGTAATGACTTTTCAAATAAGTTACCTTACACATTATGTTGGCTGACAATTTGTTAGCTACACTATCCTTACGAACCACATAGCATATCATTACAGCAGCATGTGGCGGTAGGTTAGCTCGCTACCTAACGTTAGTTGGCTACTAATACAAACTTGCCAGTATATGAACTATATGCGATCTAACTACCCAACGTTTGACTTGATTATTCATGTCATTCTTAGTTTAGCGAAGTTGTATAGTTGTTGAGTTCTCAATGGACATTTGGGTGCTTTCGTAAATTCGCTCTGGTTATCTGCTCTGATGTCAGAGCAGTCTTGTCTGACTGTACCAGAGCGCAGAATAACTGAATTTACAAACGCTCAACACCCGCTGAATATGGCCGGTGTTGGCAAAAAAGCATAATTAAATTGTTGCCAGCAGCACAGTTAGTCACCAACCCTCTGGATAACATAACAGCCTAACCAGCTCTGATAGGGCAAGTAAAATAGTCAGTGAGGTGTTCTCTCATTTGTGCCTGGAAGTAGCTAGCCAACGTTAGCTTGGGTGCTTGACTGCTGTTGTAAGGTCAGAACGCTCGAATCAACCCTACTCCGCGGCCAGTGCGTCCAGTGTGCGCTCGGAGAGAGAAACGCCTTAAATTTGCAAACAGCCAATCTGACAATGTTCTGAATTTATAAACACCCAGAGCACACTCTGGCACATGCGAAGTTGTAAAATGTCTAGCTAGTAATTTGTTATGCTAGCAAGATATTGCATAGCAACAGCATCAACTTCCGGTAGACAGGCGAAGCGGTAGTATGCTCAACTGAAAGGATACCGTTTGTTTACAGTATACTAAATTGAACTTGTAGTATGGGTATTCAACTACAGCGTACATGCTGACCAGACCTGACCAGTCCTGGTAATACTATGAAAGTTTAGATGCGATCACCATATAAGTTCAAAGATGAAAAAGCCTGGAAGGAGGAGAGATGACTAGAAATGATTTGTTTGGCCATTTTATGTGTGGATTAATTGTTGGTGTAGAGGACCGTGTGCATTTCAGGGAAAATAACAACTCAATGTTTATATCCCAGGACAAATTAGCTAACGACAGCAAGGTAGCTAAATACGACAAATTAGCTAGCAAGTGCAAGCTAACTAGCTAAATTGCCATAAATGTTTAATGCTTTTTGACCTGTCCCCAAATTAATGTCATTGGTTCAGAGTTAGTTTTGATATTTTAACCTGCGTTTGGTGTAGGGGGACAAAATAAATGTATGCACGATGGCGCACACGCGCAGCCGGTTTGGATCCGTGTTAGGTCTCATTTCCCTAACAATAGGATTTCCCACTTCCTCTGTTGCCAGGAAGCACACAACCAACTGCATAGTTATGGTAGACTTCATGGGACTGGGAATTCAGTGTCTGCTCCAATGCATTTGACTTACTAAACCTAAGTGCAGATTTGTTTGTTTTTGATCAGGTAAGAACCGTCGGCTGAAGCAGGCCAAGGAGGAAGCCCAGGCAGAGATTGAGCAGTACCGTATGCAGAGGGAGAAGGAGTTTAAGACCAAGGAGGCTGCGGTGAGTCACTGGGAGGACGGTTTGAATTGGCAAAGGAGAAACGAGGCATATGCTTTCCTAGTCAAGGAACTGTAGTTGGTAGCGATCAGAGTGAGGGAAGCAGCAGATAAGCTAATTGTTTTTGCTACTTTATTAACCAGAGCTATGGAGAAAGGGAGAGGAGGCACAGAGCGAGCAGCTGTAGCTACTAGGGAGCAGGGGAAGAGGTTTGAATGTGTAAGACGCAGGAGGTTCAGATCACCGGAGCCGGCACAGAGGAAGAGAGACAGCAACCACTTAACTTGCTAGTTATTTATCATCCCATCCGATTACATAATACCTGTCTTGACAGGTACTTTCGTTCTCATTTTCCATTGATTAGAAATCTCCTGACTTGCTTGCTACACAAGCATAGCAGCCATGCAATTCTCTGTGGGAAGCGCAACGATCAGAGCGCATGCCCTTTTGCAACTTTTTCAAAATCATCAACATAGAGTAGCATCATGCAGCCCATATGTTCTAAACCATTGTTCTATCACAACTAAAGTTACCAATTAACTCTGATTTAAGTGTAGCCTATAAGACCTGTTTCAAATTCTATATATTTTTTGTGATCGTGTATATTAAATGGATTTGACTGTTTTAAATGGATATGTTCAAAATGTGCGCACCAGCAGCTTGTATACATAGAAGCCTGGAGATGCTAAATGTATGTTAATTTATGGTCAATGAACATTAGACTGCCAGTCATTTGACTGAGTTACCTGTTGACTTTCATGACTGCCACAGCCCTACTTTATACTCACTGTATGTTTTGTGAAGTGGTTTGTCTTGTAAGGTGGCCTTAATTACTCATTTCTCCATTAGGCTCTTGGATCCCATGGTAACTCTGCTGTGGAGGTGGACAAAGAGACGGTAGGCAAGATGGGCAGCATCCAGACTAGCTACCAGCGGAACCGCGAAGGGGTGCTGGGCAATCTGCTGAAGATGGTGTGTGATATCAAGCCAGAGATCCATGCCAATTACCGTTTTGCTGGTTAGAATCCCCCCCCATCCCTTAAACTAAGGAAGCACTGACACCCTCCCATTGCACTGCCATCAGTTTACACGCTTCATTGATACATCTACTATACCCATGGAGCAAACTCCTTTCTCTGCCTACTCACTTGAATGCTCTATTCATAAGTCTATTTTCTCTAGAAATTGAATCATCAGATGGGTATAAGATTCACATAGGTAGGCTATACATTTATCTAGTCTAATATAAAGCATATTGACTCAATTAGTTAATCGAAGCAGGCAGAGGTTGTTTTGGTCTGATGCAGTGCAATGTCTCTGTGGTTCTGTCTTATTGGCTTCCAGTATCAATGTGTTTCTGTGATGGTTAGTGTATATGTGTGACATCTATTTATATGTACTTATTTGTGGATATGAATAAAGTACTAATTCCAATTAATAGAATTTTAGCCCAAAAATAAGCAATTCCATTTTGAAAATCAATCTTGTTTTGTTTTAAGTGTTTTCCTGCTATGAATATAAGATCCTATGTGTGTGTGTATAGTGGACATTCTTCTGATTAGACATTGTGACATTATGAAACTTTAATAAAGTGTTCTGGTGACTTTCATCTCAATTGCTGAAATGACCATATGTGGTTTTCTTAATTTATAGTCAACAAAAATATAAACAACAATTTCAACAACCAAATTCTCAAAAATGAGGGCAAAATGAACATTAAATTCTCAGGCAACAGCTCTGGTGGACATTCCTGCAGTCAGCATGCCAATTGTATGCTCGCCAACTTGTGACAACTGCAGATTTTAGTGGCCTTTTGTACCCAGCACAAGGTGCAATGATTATGCTGTTTCAGCTTCATATGTCACCTGTCAGGTGGATGGATTATCTTGGCAAAGGAGATGCTCACTAATGGATGTAAACAGATTTGATTTGTGCACACAATTTCAGAGAAATAAGCTTTTTGTGCATATGGAAAATTTCTGGGATCTTTTGTTTCATGGAAAAGAAAATGCTGCTGATGCTCCCAGGTGATAACGTTTCCACCCTTATGTCTTCATCAGACACCCATCTTTTATTTCAGCTCATGAAACATGGGACCAACACTTTCCATGTTGTGTTTATATTTTTGTTCAGTAGATTTCCTCAGGCTACCTTACGGGCTATTTGTTTCCTAGGTTACAGCTAATGTAGAATTAGCTAAAGGCTGTGATATTTCTCCCTCCAAGTACCTTGTGGAACCAGCCAGAGGGGTAGCCTATGAAGCAGGTTTGAGGAGTTGGCGAGGTCATTTTCATCAACTCGGGATAACCGGTAATACGAAAGTGGCTCACCTTTTTAGCCTGGTAAATTTCATAGCCTGCCCCGGAACAGGTTAGTTAACTCCACTTGGTCAGTGTTATCCAGAATCCTTGGGACATCTTTACCTTAATCCTTAACCATTTGAAATGTCAACTTCAATCAGGTATAGACCAACTCCACTTACCTTGAATTAAATGACTGAGCCACAAGTTTGACTACTCCCTTCCTCTTGCAAAGATTTTCATAATTCCCTTCATTTGAGGACTACAGATTTAAACATTTTATTAATCAAATGTTTTTTTGGTTAAATAGTAATGTTAATCACATTTAGTAATGACAGAATGCATTTTAAACTTAATGCAATGTAACACTTGTATGATTTAATTTTAAAAATCTATAGGATTGGGAAAATGTGCTTGTGCAAAGGCGGCATTAACGATAAAATAAAGACAGCACTTTTAAAAGCCTATTTCACACCATAGCCTCATTGCATTTGAAAGAACTTTAAATTTGATTTGGGTACAAATTAAAATGTGGCGCTTAATTGCCCATGGATTGATGTTTCACCACTGTCTCAATGAAAATAGCTTGGAGTTCGGCTAGCCACGTGTGACATGCACGTGCAGTTACAAGCCTGGTAGAGTTAGCGGCAGGTGGATTAGCAATATCCACCGTCGTAGTACAAAGGAAGCCTGAGCTGGAATCTGAAGCTGGTTAGCGTTAGAAAATCCTGAGTAGATCTAGCTTGCTTTGTAGGATACCCCTCTGATTGCTGTGTTCACTGAAATAGAATGGTGAATGCAGTGATCAGGCTGCTTCCTCCAGGCTATTGTTTAGCAGCCCAATCCAGGAACACAGGAACGGACCAAAGAAAGCAGAACAACTGCAGCCATGTCTGTGACTTATAAGACAATTTGTTATGTACATCTAGGCAAACTCAATATCTGCCCCTGCTGAGGTTTATATGTCACTGTTGTTCTCAACTACTCAAGTACCCAAATAGTTCCTCCAGAGGTCACTACAACTTGCCTGACGACTCAAACTAAATTCTTCTACTGCTCTGTTTGTTACATATGTCAGTGAGACTGCCATCATTTAAGTCGTTTGTGGTGATGTCAAAAAGAGGGGTGTTGTACAAAACAAAGTCATCAGCGATTGGATCAGCACTAACCAATCAGAGTATCAAAGCCAATGACACATTTTCAAAACTCTGCTTTACCCACGTGTTCTGGCCCAAACCAATCAGAACGGTTAGAATGTGTTTGCATTCTTGGGGGGGGTACTCGGATCCAGACTCAACTGCGGAGAAGAAACTAACGTCTGTGGTTGTGGCGTAGCATTTGGCCGGAGCCAGTTTGGCCCAATTTGTAGTTCCAACAAAGACAGTACAGGATAAAGATAGGCAGAAATCAAATAGAAATAGAATCAAAGAAACTGCTTCAATAGAAATCTCCAACAATGCTTGTAGGTGATATCATGGCAACGCTGGCTTGCTAAACCACAGAAACGTAATCGAGGTCGATGCATATGCATTTTGTTTTGCCGGATGTTTAGCCTGCATTTTCCATACTTGACGCACATGTGCTTCGCTTTTCAACTAGCTAAACCCTAGCTAATTGGAGTCTGTGTACTTCTGTTTGTACCACCGCACGGTATTTTAAAGGCTTAATTTTAGGGGCTTAATCTGTGTCCGGGAAACCTGCCCTTAATGAGCAAGTACCCCAGACACCAGTTGTGGGGTCAATACCAAGTGCATTTGACTGCTTAGCATATTGTTTACACAGTAAATTATGTGAACTGATGTATAGTACATGTAGTCTAATCCTTTTCATATTGTTTAACCAGTAATTTATGTGACCTGATGTACATGTATAGTCTAATCCTTTTCTGTACAGTGAGTGTTTTGTCCATGTGATTGAATCAAATTCTGTTCTTTACATGTTTACTGACAAAAGCTACATAAAGGTTAAAAATTACTGCCGGCTGTAGTGATGCTGACATGCAATCAATTACCGTACAGTAAGAATATTTGTGGACTGTTACAATTCCATGTTGCACAATCACAAATAATAATGAGGAAGGTGCAAGGGCATGAAGTAATGGCAAACACATATGCTGCAAAAACACCTCTCATTCTAGTAGCCTATGCACTCACTACTACCTGGTTATAGTTTGAGAAAACCATCACAAACATACAAAACAAGTCTTGTGAATGTTAGAAAGAGTTTGGGCTGGTATGTAATTTCCTTATTAAGATATGCATGTCTTGGACCGTGTTGTTCATGTTCAGCTTCGTGTAGGAGAAGTGGAATTTCGATGGCATCCACTTCATCGGCAATAACAGTGAATTCCATGTCTGCCATTTAACATTTCCTAGAAAAAAACAGAAGTTGTCAGACAGCAAACTGTCAGTGCATAAATATGTATCTCCCTGACTTTACTCGTTGACTTATGTCTACAGTCGGTTTACCACTCAAACGCGCACATTTACTTCTCAATCCCAGGCCTGGTCTGTCTGCTTGGTCTGTGTCGCAGGCATTCCCGGAAGTCTCACAATGTTATGCCTCTGGTTTAAGAACGCAGTAGGCCAGCGGTACTAATATTGGTACTTGAAATTATTCTCATCATATATATTTGTTAAAATTAGGTAATTTAAAATGTGGAGTGAAGCAGCCTGGTCTCTAGACGTAACATAGTAAAAGTAAATCCGGAATTCTAAAATAGCATTATATATTGTGTTTAATATGGTTACATAAAACAGATGGTTACTTGAGGCAAAACTAAAGTAGATTGGTTGTTGTGAATGGGTGTACAATGCAAATGAATAGCAACCCAAATATTGTAAATTCGTATCTCTCTGGACAATTTAAGCTTTTTAGCTAATTGGCAGCTTTTCAACCACTTACCTACTTTGCAACTATTTATTATGTTAGTTAACCCTTCCCCTAACGTTAGCCAGCCAGCTAGAATTAGTAACATATCATATGTTATGCAAATTCGTAAAATATTGTACGTTTAGCAAATTGGTAATATATCATACGAAATGGGTGATGGAGTTCTACAAATTAATACATGCCATATGAAACGTAACATATCATCCTAAATGGAGTGTCTCGGATTTACATACAGAATAATACGAAATACTCTGAGACCCAGCCAGTGAAGAGACCACCACGAAAATACACACATTTTCTGAGAATATCTGTGAATAAAAAAATTACATTCGGTGGTATTTTGAGGGCTACATTAAATGTAAAATACACACAGGAGATGTTATTAGGCGTGATGTAGGCTTACGGGCTGCCATGTGGCGGCGGAAGTGCCTACCCTGAACGGGGTCGCCTGATAAGCTACTACATGAAAACATCCGTGCTACGTCTACATTTTCCTGCACTGTCAAATGTCAGCTTACTTGGGCTGTCTGCGTTTTGCCAGTAGAATAAACGGGAGTCTGAAAGCTCATAGTTAATGATTAGGTTGTGAGTTATCTTGGCCCAAGAAAATCACGCTGGAACCACAGCTTTTCTGAACGTACTGTACTGTCGACGTTGCAGGCACCGTGTTATCTATATTGTGAGGTAAGCGCGTGCGTGCTTTCCCAGACTAAGTTAAACTATTGTTCTTTTGGACTTGTTTGACCTCTGTAGCTACTAGATAAGCTAGTTGGCTAGCAAGTAAAGCGACTATCTAGTTCATTAGTTAGCAAAGTGGTTTTTTGGTATTATGCAACTTGAGCCATCTCACAATTTCAAAGAAATGTGCATATGTTAGATCCCATTTTTTAAATATATATATATATATATATATATATCATTTCTTTTTTTCCCTTTTTTTAAGACAACCCCATACAGCTAGTTAGCTGCCAGCAAAACAGATTTCTAGCCTTTGACTATAATTTTACTATGCAGACGGTCAGTTGTTGAGAAACACTTGGCTTTTGTATTTGCTACACAGCTACAGTACACACAACTCTACATTGTTTGCCAAAGACTCATTGATCTTAGTCTCTCCACTACCTCAAGGTTTTACTCTGCTCTTTTTCATCATACTCTCATATTGCGAAACAATTAAGCTATCAATATCTATCACATTGTCATGCTCATGAACTTGTCATGAAGCACAAACGTGCAATGTTCACTATTCCAATGTCTTACCTGTTTCACAACTAGAAATTAAGCTACAAATATGCAAAATAATATTTTTTTTCAAGCTATTTCAATTGCAGCCTTTCAGAGCATTGTGTTGAGCATTGATGATGATGCCGAAACAGAACCAATTGTACTGTGGTCCTTTTATAGACTATTTTCAATTACAGCTTTGAACATATTACCTGTCACAGTTATCCCCTTTATAACAGAGAAAAAAAGTGAGCCTCTCTAGAGCCAGAAAGTTCCATGACCTGGTAGTCATTATTTATGTCACTCCAAAAGTACATCAAAAAATGGTCAAGGCTGGTCAACCACAAGAAATGTATGGAACTTTTATCTCTCAAATGGTCGGTGCTCACTGATCTTATTGTGGGAAGTCTGCTATTGAGTGGCACTCAACAACCACGACAAACTCTGCCACAAGACTTGAACCCCAATGCACAAAAATCTATGCAACTTAGATGCTGTTACAAAGATCTGCTTTTCACTTTTGGATTTCGCTTTCAATTCGACTGCTCTGGGAATAACAGGGTCACTAATAGTTAACTGACTTTGTTATATTTTCATTTACTCACAGATATGTGAATGGGAGGAATGTTTATGAGTGGGTCTGAGTGAAACAGTGCCCAATTGTCTTTATGTATCAGGAGGACAGGGACAGTATCCAATGGGCCAGGCTGTCTTCCAGCTATGCTGCTGTAGTTGGCCCTCCATCCCTTTGGCATCACTCCTACATGACTGAACCTTGTTTGCCTGGTAAGGGTTCTCATTCTCAACAACCGGTTTACTTTACAGACAGACTTATACTTAGGCTAGTTGATGATGAAGGCGGCAGGGACCAAGTGTATTTGAATACAATTTGTCAGACCTCCGCCAAGCTTAAATGACCACCTTAAATGTTGTGGTGGATTGTTAGTAATTGTTTTGATCTTCGTTTTTGATTGAAATGGCGTCATAGTTACAGTAGAGAAAATCAATCCCTTCCTGGATCAAGATCCCTGCAGCCTAAATTAGTTTTTTTACACTTGAAAAGTAATGGCGCCCCTTGTGTCCACTGCCAGTAATACAGTATACCCCGGGATGCTACAGGAACGGTATGCAAATCTGGTGACCGCCCAACCCTAGTCACATACAACATTCCATGAATGGAAAGCAGTGGATTGATAACACAGACATGACAGGTAAAATAAAACAGGGCTAAAACAACACCTGTAAATCAAAGATGGGTTGATGAGAACGTGATCAGAATCTAATGGAGAAATTCAAGTTTGAAGTTTGAATTGACAACCTTTTGGTTATTGTACCTCAACCTGTATTGTTCTGTACCATCTTGTTTTAAAAGTCGGAAAGTAGGCTAACTTTGCCATTGTACACTCTTAGCTAGCCTGTGTACCCTTTACTGTACTGTATTTGCATCAGGTAGTGGGTCTTGTGCATTCATTAGGAATGTGTTTAAAGTCTGGCAATTACGTAGCAAAATTAGGTCAGTGGTGTACTGTTAAATGTGAAAGAATTAGGCTTAGGTCTACGTGATCATGTGAGGCCAGTTAGGGTAACTGATGGCGATATCATACAGTTTATTTATTTAGATAAGACTGATTAATTGCACACTTTCAAATTGCAGGTCAAGGGTTATCTTTACTGTCCACTGAAGTGATTAGTGAATTAGGCAGGCCTTTCCAAATGGCATGTTGCCACATTGACAGACGCAGGCAGAGAATGGTTTTGAACATTGTCTTCTCTACTCAGCCCTTCTTTGTTCCATCAAGGTGTTGAACTTGAGGATGCAGCTTTTACTAAAGGCAAGAGCTGAAGAAAGTTAATCTTCCTCTCTGAACAAAGCTACAGTACACACACACACACACACACACACACACACACACACAAACTGTTGAGTAAATAGTAGGCTTCACTGAGTAATCATCACCTCTGACCTCTAATCACAATGTTTGAGTTGCACAATCATGGAATGTTTTGTTGGTCAGTGGTTGTTGATGCTCTTTTTTCCGTTCCGTAATTTTGTACATTGTGCTATTTACATTTCATCATTGCTTCAGTCACTTTAATCTTCGGCAAGGATTATTATGAGCCCGTTTTATCAGCGCCTATGGCTTTCATATAATATGCCTACGTCGGCCTTGACTTGACATGCACTTTTACGTCGTGTTCCACAAAGCTGGAGGTCGGACTGTTCTGTCACAGTCACACTGTAACTCATTTTAGACTAAAGGTGCAAGTACATTACATGTACAGTGCCTTCAGAAACAATTTGGCGGCAGGCAGCCTAGTGGTTAGAGCGTTGGACTAGTAACCGAAAGGTTGCAAGATCAAATCCCCGAGCTGACAAGGTAAAAATCTGTCATTCTGCCCCTGAACATGGCAGTTAACTCACTGTTCCTAGGACGTCTTTGTAAATAAGAATTTATTCTTAACTGACATGCCTGGTTAAATAAAGGTAAAATAAAAAAACGTTACTTTTTCCACATTTTGTTGTTACATCGCTTAAACTTGAGGTGTTGTGTTACTGATCTACACACACTGCCACATATTGTCAGTGGAATTTTGTTTGTAGAACATTTTCCAAATTGATAAAAAATGGAAAGCTGAAATGTCTTGAGTCATTAAGTATTCAACCCCGTTGTTATTGCAAGCCTAAATAAGTTCAGGAGTAAAAAAGTTGGTTAAAAAATCACAAGTTGCATGGACTCATTCTGTGTTCAATAATAGTGGTTAATGTCTTTTTTGAACGATACCCCATCTCTCCCACATACAATTATCTGTAAGCCCCCTCAATCGAGTAGTGAATTTCTAGCACAGATTCAACCACAAAGACCAGGGAGGTTTTCAATGCCTCGCATTTTTCATCCACTTTGACCTTAAAGTATTTTATGTAGATCGTTGGCCAAAAATGTCAATTAAATCAATTTTAATCCCACTTTGTAACACAACAAAATCTGGAAAAAGTCAAGGGGTGTGTATACTTTCTAAAGGCATTGCATCGCTGCAGTGTATCCATTATCCTTTATCTCCGATTGGTCGCCATAAAGTCTAATGATTAACAATTCCCTGTACGTGGACCCAAGCACAGGAAATGGCATTATTAGTTGTGTTCTATGCATCAGCATTCAGTTTATGATCAATTATTTTGATCAGGAAAGTGTTCTTGTGTTACTGTATAGGCTAGCTTATGTGGGTTTTACCGAACACTGATGAACACAAGCCTACACTGTTTGGTCCTGACTGTTTGTCTGGTCAAAGGACAGTTTTATGAAATATAAAAGATTGTCTGAGCAGCAAACAAATAAGTGAGTGGACATCCCATTATTTCGTCAGCTAATGTATGTTTTGTCCAGCACTTGTAGGGTATGTTTTGGATGTGTTTGAAAGTATTTGCTTTTGAAATGGCTCTTTTCCTCATTGGGGGGGACCCATGTGATTGGCTGGATCAGAGGAAATAAGAGGCAGATGAACAGTCACATGAGGAGGGCAGTCATGAGAGAGAGCAGTTTATTGCACAACACACAGTCACTTTCCCAGACTCAAGCAGGAGAGCACACTCGGGATCAGACCACACACACCTATACGCATTGATAGGTTGCATGAACACACACACATTGACAAGTATCTTGTCATTGATTTGGCTGTAACAGAGACATTTGGGTAAGTTTTAATGTGGTGAGACATTAGGGTAAGTTTTAATATTGGGTGAGATTTTATCTGGAATGAAGCTATTTCATATAAATTATCGAATCAAGAATGTTTAGGCTACCATTTAATAATATACATTTTCCTTGTATGAAATGTATTTCAGCTGTTTTTACTTCTGCATGCTCCAAACAGTCTGACTGTTCTGGGGGGGGGGGCATGGACTCTGTTAATTATGTGTTTCCTGTTTTTATGTCTAGCTCAACCGAGTAAGCGAATATATGCAGGGTTTAGGCTTTTATTCACAGTACTTTGAGAGCAGTCGTTTCTAATGTAAGTCCTATCTATATGATGATCACCGTTGTTTTTTATTTAAGGGGCTAAGATCAGCTTTAATTTTGCAGATAATGCTGGGTTCAATCAATGTCATTTTTGGCATAATTTCCAATCCCCCCCCAAAATTTTTTTTTACATTTACATATTTTTTTATTTATTTTACCCTAACCCTCCCCTCCCCTAATTGGAGTAAACCAAGGACAACTATACTTAGGCATCTACTTCCAGCTTATACATACTAAATACATTTTACGGACACGGTACATTTTTATATTGGTTTACTTTTTTCATTTTTATTTCATCCTTCAGCCACCCTCAACCCCAAAAAACGATCCAGTCTTGACTTATTTCTGCTGTGCTGTTTCACAAAAGTTCTGAACCTTTCTATTCTCAAGTTTCCACAGATTCTAAATGAAAGATGAACACCTTTACTAAAAGTACAATTATATTATTGATCAACTGACCATGGCTTTTCAAGTCACCCAGCAGTGCTATTTGCAAAGATAGATTTAAGTAAATGTTGTGATTTTTTTCATCAGTGAAGAGCACTTTTTGCCAGTCCTGTCTGGTCCAGCGACGTTGGGTTTGTGCCCATAGGCAACGTTGTTGCCGGTGAGGACATGCCTTACAACAGGCCTACAAGCCCTCAATTCAGCCTATTGTAGACAGTCAGAGCACTGATGGAGGGATTGTGCGTTCCTGGTGTAACTCGGGCAGTTATTGTTGCCATCCTGTACCTGTCCTGCAGGTGTGACGTTCAGATGTACCGATCCTGTGCAGGTGTTGTTGCATGTGGTCTGCCACTGCGAGGACGATCAGCAGTCCGTCCTGTCTCCCTGTAGTGCTGTCTTAGGCGTCTCACAGTACAGACATTGCAATTTATTGCCCTGGCCACATCTGCAGTCCTCATGCCTCCTTGCAGCATGCCTAAGGCACGTTCACGCAAATGAGCAGGGACCCTGGGCATCTTTCTTTTGGTGTTTTTGAAAGTCAGTTGAAAGGCTTCTTTGGGGTCCTAAGTTTTCAGAACTGTGATCTTAATTGCTTAGGAGTGGGAGGCCCCGGTGCACAACTGAGCATGAGGAGAAGTACATTAGTGTCTAGTTTGAGAAGCAGAGTTGCAAAGAAGAAGCCATATCTGACTGGCCAATAAAAATAAAAGATTTAGATGGGCAAAAGAACACACACTGGACAGAGGAACTCTGCCTAGAAGGCCAGCATCCCAGAGTTGCCTCTTCACTGTTGAGACTGGTGTTTTGCGGGTACTATTTAATGAAGCTGCCAGTTGAGGACTTGAGGGGTCTGTTTCTCAAACTAGACACTCTAATGTACTTGTGCTCGGTTGTGCACCGGGGCCTCCCACTCTTTCTATTCTGGTTAAAGTCAGTTTGCACTGTTCTGTGAAGGGAGTAGTACACCGCTTTGTATGAGATCATCAGTTTTGTGGCAATTCCTCGCATGGAATAGCCTTAATTTCTCAGAACAAGAATAGACTGACGAGTTTCAGAAGAAAGTTCTTTGTTTCTGGCCATTTTGAGCCTATAATTGAACCCGCAAATGCTGATACTCCAGATTCTCAACTAGTCTAAAGAAGACCAGTTTTATAGCTTCTTTAATTAGCACAACAGTTTTCAGCTGTGCTAACATAGTTGCAAAAGGGTTTTCTAATGATCAATTAGCCTTTTAAAATGATAGACTTGATTAGATAAACAACGTGCCATTGGAACACAGGAGTGAATGTTGCTGATAATGGGCCTCTATACGCCTATGTAGATATTCCATTAAAAATCAGCCGTTCCCAGTTACAATAGTCATTTACAACATTAATGTCTACACTGTGTTTCTGATCAATTTGATGTTATTTTAATGAACAAGAAATGTGCTTTTCTTTCAAAAACAAGGACATTTCTAAGTGACCCCCAAACTTTTGAACGGTAGTGTATGTAAATAAGGTATATGTTTTTTTTTAAATAAATTTGCAAACATTCTGCAAACATTTTTACGCTTTGTCATTATGGGGTATTGTGTGTCGATTGCTGAGGAATTGTTTTATTTTTTTAAATCAATTTTAGAATAAGGCTGTAACGTAACAAAATGTGTAAAAGTCAAGGGGTCTGAATACTTTCCCGAAGGCACTGTACGTTTGTGTAATGGCTAACTTCTCTCTGTGGTAGTAACTGAGTCTAGCAGAACAATATGAGTCAACAGATGTTTTGACTGGAAACCAGCAGTTTAAAAGATGTGGTTTTTGTGTCTTCATTTAGATTCTCGATGTCTGTTTTGCTGATGCCATTGGTTTCCACCTCTGGGTGTTCCAGGCCTTTTTCATATATCTTGTGTTTCTCAAATTAATTGACATTGTCCATTTTAAGTGGGCATTTATTGTGTTATAAAGGCAGTTTTTACAGATGTGGCCTTGGGTTGTTTAGACATTAGATTAGTAAGGGTCCTGATGGCGCTCTCGACTCAAGTGGCTAATTCTTCCTCTTCGAATGTTTGCTCTCTTAAGTAGGGAGTGAAGGTGATTTTCAAAGTGACATGTCTAGTAGATTTAGATTTAACCTGAAGCCGTGTATGAAATAGCCTTGGCACACGGACCATGTTGTTCTATCTGTAGCCTAATATGTGTCTGTTCTTTCCTCAATTTAGGTACTCTTCAGATCCGACAAATGCAACTATAATTAGCCTAACTATTATAATTGCATTATCAATAACTCGATTACAAAATGGCAACGCTGTAATCGTTATCTTGACCTATATACGTTTATGGTCTGGGTACTGCGCTTCCTTTTGCACGTACTTGATGTCCAAGAAAACCGTTTCAATCAGCGTTTACAATAGACCCCGGCCACCAGTGGGTTCAGTACAGTAGGTTGAGGTTCATGGTTAAAACACCTCAACTGAATCGCACCATCACCGTCTCTCCATGGCAATAACACTGGGTACTTTGGAGACTTTGACTGACTCGTTTTAATTACGGTCCTAACTTTTTCAATCGGTGCTAACCAAGGAGCATTAGAGAGGATCTGGGGCTTGTCCTCAGGCTAGTGGCATGGTGCCAAGTCAAGGACCAGGCTACTCCAATTCTGAGGGATTACCCACTTCATCCCTCTTTAAACTCACAGTCAAACACGGACCTGTGTCCTTACAAACCTGGAAAATGTAGCTTGAGAGGACCTAAATTCGACGTGCAGGCCTACACCTGGAAAATGGCACACTATGCATTTTTCCTGGACGATAATAAGCAGGAGTCCTACACTGTGCTGCTAAGGATGGGCAGTGTTCCCTCTAAACTGTGTGCGTGTGTGGGTGCTGCGCAGCTCCCCGGGACTGCTGTGCAGAAGAAATATCAGCCCACAGAGAGAAGCACGAGATTTAACTTGACTTGAAATAAGGGCTGTGTTTCATGTAGGCTTACCCTGGCATGATGTTTTGATAACCATGTAAATCTCTCTCAGACAAGGGGGACTTTTTTTATCAATATATTCGTCTATATTCCGAAAATGCTAATTAGCATCAGAGTAGACATCATGCAAGACTACAAATCCCTGCAAGCTCCTGCACGTCATCTCTAGCTGACACCTTTGCTAACAGGTATTGAGTCAATTAAAAACTTGCACAAGACAGTTCATAGAATTGTCAATTTAAATATTTCCAATTTATTAATTACAAAATATAGCTAGCTTTACATAGTTAATCCAGAGATTCTTACCTTTGCCTTGAATCAGGCTGTCACATCCAGATCATGGCATTTTGTTATAGCCGCTAAAGCAGCTAATTTAGCATTTCAATTTTGGGGGGTAAATACAGGGAACTATGTTGATATAAATCACGTTGTCCTAGAGAGATTTACACTTATCAAAACGTCACGCCAGGGTAAGCCTACACGAAACGCAGCCCTTATTTTAAGTGTTTCTAAAATCCCCTGTGGGAAAAATGAATGGTGGAAAAACGATTAGACCCATTTCCTTGTTTGACCCCAAGGTTTTATGGGTATTATGACTCCGACTCTGGTACTCTATAGGCAGCAGGTAGCATAATTTGTCTGATTCTCTGTAATAATGGAATGGGCATAATGCATTTTATTTTGTAAAGTGGTTTCTTGCATCAAACAACATATTTTCAGTCACCTCCTTGTCTATTGGACAAGTGGATAAACAGGTTAATATCAAGCCTTGCATGTTTTTTTACATAAATCTCAAGGAATGTAGGCCTACATTGAACACCCCACATTGGCTGCTACTGTAGGCTGAATGATAGAACAACTATTTCCATGTTAAAATGTTAAGGGATGCATTTTTCTCCATTGTTTTCAATGGTAGGCCACTCTGGTAGCACTACATTATGATCAAATGGCCACAGTAGCCTACTTGGCCACTGTTAAAACTGTAACTTAAAGCGGGTACAGCCTCAGTGTTCACAGTAAACGTGTGTTGGAAGTTGCACAAAATTTTCACAACGTTCAAGTTTGGGCTCAGCAGACCTTAAATGTGCTCGGTGCCCAATTTATTTTTAGTGAACATTTGGGGTGGGGTTTGTTTTATTTTTGGCTTGATGTCTGTTTCCGTCTTGGCTTCACAAGAATTTTCTGAACACCTTTGGCACTGCCAAATACCTACCACAAAAGCCACCTGTCGTGGTCAAATGAGTCTGTGTGGATATGTGAAGTGTGTGTGACTGATGTGTGTTTTGTCTCTGTATTTCCGGGTTCTTGCAGTCCTACAGTACAGATGAACATGGACATGCACCATGATCACCACAACCACGGCACCATGGCTCCTCCCACGGGGCCAGACTCCCATGCGGATGGAGCAGTACACTGTGCAGGAGGAATGATGATGGTGAGTGGGCCTGGCATTCAGAAATATGTCACACACTCATTTCTCTGTTACAGTGTGGGATTTACTTAGGCTTGGCACCCTGTCACTGCACTTTCTACCACCAAAGTTGCAAATCTGATTTTGAGATGAATGGTTTTAAACTCTAAATTCAAACGGCCTGCTTGACATTTCTCTCTGCTGTGTGAGCTGAATCACTGTAAACCCCTTGGCTCTGTAGGTGTGTGTGATACAATTTGTTTTCTGTTCCTATTCTGAAGCAAATGACCTTCTACTTTGGCTACACAAACGTGGAGCTGCTGTTTGCCGGTCTTGTCATCAACACACCTGGAGGTAAGAGTGTGTGTTTTCCAGGATGCATTTGTAGACTTGAAATGTAGTGCAAAAAGTATTTTATGACCATGGCCATTAACAGTTCATTATTATCCCCATTTAAGAAGTTGAATATCTAAACCAACATTAACATCTCAATCATGTCTCTTCTCAGAGATGGCAGGGGCCTGCATTGGTTGTTTCCTGCTGGCTGTGCTCTACGAGGGGCTGAAGATCGGCAGGGAGTTCCTGTTGAGGAGGAACCAGGTCAACGTGCGCTATAACTCCATGCCTGTCCCGGGAGCAGACGGTACCATGCTCATGGAGACCCACAAGACTGTAGGGTGAGTGAGACCAAATATGCAACAGGCCTCCTCACTAAACGGAAACACAGTAGTACTGCAGTGAAGTGTTCCGATTTATACCCCAAATGTGAGACTTCTAGACATGGCAGCCAAAAAGGGCTACTGGCTCCACATTAACTTGTAGTATGACATTTTGAAGCTTATTTGTCCCACTTCACACATGTACACGTGTGTATTAATACACGTGTGAATTGTAAATGTGTTTTTTTGCATATCCCAACTCTCCCTGAGACACACTTGTAGACTGGCCCAATGCTCTAACCACTAGGCTACCTGCTGCCCTGCCTTACTGTTTGTGGGGAATGTTGTACCCATAACAGAAATTTAAAAAATGTCCAAGTAGCCACTAACACCCGACTTGCAGAGTGCTGTGAATGAGTTGATTGAAAACATGACTCTCTTAATATTCCTGTTTCCTTCTCTCTCCCCTGCAGCCAGCGGATGCTGAGTCTGTCCCACTTGCTGCAGACGGTGTTACACATCATCCAGGTGATGGTCAGCTACTTCCTTATGTTGGTCTTCATGACCTACAACGCTTACCTGTGTATCGCCGTGGCAGCGGGGGCCGGGGTGGGATACTTCTTATTCAGCTGGAAAAAGGCTGTGGTTGTTGACATCACCGAACACTGTCACTGACACCCCCACCTGGTCTATTCATCCTACCACACACGTAAAACACACACACACATACAGGCATTCTCCTTTCAATCCCCATCGTCATGCATCCAGTTTTTTGTTGTTGCATGTATCACATTTAGACAGTTCACTTTGTCACACTAAAGCTTGATGGTAAATCTAAATTATGACCACGAGCTTTTACATTTGTGACAGTCTGTCCTATTGGTAGCTCTAGATGACTACCCGTGTCACCGTAACACGATGTTGGTATTCCAAATTCTTACGCCTCCTGTCTCAATCTCCACGTCTCTGTCAAAAGAGCTGAACGTTCACTCTTCCCCCAGTCGTGCCATTCTTAATCAGTATTTTTATTATTGCGCAACAATCGGTGCACGTTCATCCTTACAGCATCGGACCTAGGGTTTTCTGCTCACATAGGGCATTTGTGACATTTACAACTACTTTCTCCTTGAAGAACAGTGTGCTGGTACAAGCAGTCAGTAGTTATATGAATAGGGCCTAGAGTATCTCCTGACCAGGGAACAATGCTGGGCCCTAGTTGAAGCATTCTGAAGCCAAGTCCTCTGCATTCCATCTGACAGTCCGGTGGGGGCCATACATAATCAGTGTCTCACAACAGGAGTCAAAGGTCATACTTGAGATTGGCTGTATAACTGAGCCTTAGTAAACCCTTTGCCTTAGAGGAAAACATGTGACAGCCTAGGCCAACTGTAGACAGGACCCATAGTCTACTGATAAGTGCGAGCACCATTTTAAAGAAGTTTGTCCTTGTACTCGTCACGTGATTATATGAATTAGAATATAATGCAGCAGAAAGTGACAACCCTTAAAACCCTCATGATACACACTGCTATGCAATGTTCAATTTTGGATAGATTATTACTTTTTTTTAAACTCAGTATTTACAAATAACGCTTCACTTAAGCATAGGCTTGATCTGACCCATAAATGTACAATAAAAATGGGCTCTTGCACATTAAGAAGCCAATGTAATTAGAAATATATGTACATGTCAAACAGACCTACTGCTAGTATCACTTCCAACGAAGATCATTTCACATCTAAATTCAAGTGTCTGCCTTTCTAAATCTTTACCACCATAAATTGTTGCTGGACAAATCTTTAATTTGCTTGTTTCAAGAAACTAATTCATGTTGAACAGATTACTGGGTCTAATCTGAGCACATAAGGAGGTCCCTAAAAACCTCAACCTAAAAACAGTTAACTTTATCACTTCATGAAGTGGGATTCCCCGCTATAATTAGGGAGTAACTTTTGGTGTGTTCATTCAATAGGCTTGAAGTAGCGCATGTCAACACAACATGGACACTAGTGTCCTTATTGGAGCAAGTGCTCAGGTCCCAAGGACAAGCAGAGAACTGGGAAAGTAGCAGGCTGGATCCAGTGCTTTCTCAGACTGGCCTAGTAACACATGATTTCTGCACTACTTTGTGACCCATCAGTGCTTAGGCCACACACTACATACAGTACATACTTTGACAGAAGGGTGATTTCTATGAAGTAGAACCTAAAAGAGAAAATAATTCACTTATAGGTATGTCTTTTTAGTTTCTTAATGGTGTACCTTTTTTCCATTTGAGATAAATGACTGTAGTAAATGTTTCAGTTGCCTGAGTGACATTGTGTTGTGCCTGGTTTGGGGATCAAATTCCCAGTTTCTATAACTGGATTTAACAGCCACGTGTTCTCATTACATTACAATAAAGCCAGGGACATTAGTATGTACTTGAACATAACCGTTTCTGTTTTACCATGTGGGATCATGTATAAAGAGGATACATTATGGTCTACTGTACAAATGGAGTGAATTGGCCAAAAACAACAGTGGGAATCTGACCCCCAATCCAGCACAGCATCAGCGTGAACATGTCTGTATAGTTTTACATATTTATAGTGCTGTAATCTTTTCAGAGAAAACAAGTAATAAATGGTATCATTCAAGAACTGTATTTCAATTCTGTTGCAGTCTCCTGTCCTTGACAACACGGCCTTGAAGGCAAATAAAAGTACAATCATACCATTGTAAGTAATGACTGATTTAGTTAAAGTCCATTCAGTTAATCCATTTTTCCACAGATGCTACCAAGTCTGGATGTTTGTAATAAAGGAGGGAAACCACTGTACACAACCCCTCCCATCAAACATGACATTGTACAAAAGGCTACCCTTTGCATCACAAGTCATAACTTTTCAGGTAAATGTAGCAACATTACTTTAGACTTATGAATGCAATATGACCCTCAAAATACACATTTCTTTGTAGAGATATACTTCTCAGGTAAACAAATACCCCTGACCATGTCAAGAGCAGTCACGGTGCCAACCACACACCAATGCTGGAGGGGCCAACCATTTTAGCGGTCTCTAATGTGCCCATTAGGAACCTAAAATTGCAGGTTTCCAAAGAGCGATGGCAAGGTGTTGGGTTTAGGATGGGGCTTGTAGCCTATTCTCTCATTGATCATCTGTTCCCGTGTCTTCCCATCCCCTGTTCCACTACCGGCCCCCACCATGTCACTCGACATCGCCACGCCAACAACATCCACCTCATCTCGCTGTTTCTTCCGACTCTGAAAGAGGAAAGTGTGGGTGGTAGTTCGACACATGGAAGTTCTGCTAATCATCAAGCTTTTCTTGCAAAGTTAATAGGGAACTGCATTGTTCACACACTAATAAGATAGTATTTTATACCTGCAAATACTATAGAGATTATTCATGATGGTGTGGCTACTCACCTCAAGCTCTTTCTTGACACTCTCAAACTCCTCCGTGTCGTCCAACTTCAGCTCCAGACGGGTGGGCTTTCTGCGCAGCATCTTCTACCCACTACCGTTAGCTGGGAAGCAGATGTGCCGTATCAATGAATACTTATTCACATAAGTGCCATAGGAAACTGTTGTACTATTATAGCTGGCTAAAGATAGAGAAAGGTGATAAGTCAAGTGCTGAGTGCAATAGGTAACGTTAGCATTAAATCACTTATAATACTGCATATGAAATTACACAGTAATTGTTAACTCTGCATTGTTGAAAAAGGACACGTAAGTATGAATGTCACTGTTAGTCTAGACCTGTTGTTTACGAAGCCTGTGACAAATAACATTTGATTTTATTTAGGCTGCCAAAGAAATTAATTGCACTCATATCTCTGCAACGTCCTACTCCTAGCTAGCTAAATAGCAAGCTGGCTAACTAGAACTAAGACTACAGTGACGGACCAAACTTGGCAAAGGAGACCAAAATAGCGAGCTCCCCACGTCAATACTTTGTCTCTGAGACCCAATGAAACAGGCAAATCGTTCATATTTACTTACATTTTGTTGTTTATTTGGATAGTAGCTAGCCACGCTCTGTAGAATCCGCCATAAATTGACGAAGAGCTTCTGGGTAAAGTAGTTTTTCAGCTGTGCCTTGCTTTGGCGTGTTTGACCCTTGATTACAGTCAGTCGGCTTGTTCGACATAGAGATCGCCATCTTGTAGTCCTAAAACCCAGAAATGAGTTACCTCTGGTTCGTTCAGCCATTCATATGGCGAAAATGAATAGGAAAGAATAGGGTTTTGGGATCAATGCCGAAAATAATGTCTGAGGTTAACACAGGCTTAATATCAGTCAGTTAACATGACCTTCATGAATTCTTTCCCCATACATGTTTTGTCATTTGAATGCCTGAACGAACCAGATGTAACTAATTTTAGGGTTTTAGGATTACAAACTGGCGAGCTCTATTGCAGCCGACTTTAAAGGTGAGTCAAGACTGACTTATTTACAAATCACCTTATAACCAGTGGTGTAAAGTACTTAAGTAGTACTTTACTATTCATGTTTTTGACAACATTGACTTTTACTTCACTACATTCCTAAAGAAAAGAATGTACTTTTTACTCCATACATTTTCCCTGACACCCAAAAGTACTAGTTACATGTTGAATGCTTAGCAGGACAGGAAGATGGTCCAATTCACGCCCTTCTCAAGAGAACATCCCTGCATCTCTACTGCCTCTGATCTGGTGGACTCACTTAATAAACATAAATGCTTTGTGTTGGAGTATGCCTCTGGCTATCCGTACATTTAAAAAACAAGAACATTGTGCGGTCTGGTATGCTTAATATAAGGAATTTGAAATGATTTATACTTTTACTTTCAATCTTTAAGTATATTTTAGCAATTACATGTATTTTTGATACTTAAGTATATTTAAAACCAAATACGTTTAGACTTTTACTCGAGTAGTATTTAAGTGGATGACTTTTACTTGAGTCATTTTCTATTAAGGTATCTTTACTTTTCCTCAAGTATGACAAATTGGGTACTTTTTCCACCACTGCTTATAACTACTCAATGGGCGCGCGAAAGTAGACGACTGTAGTCGGACAACTTCGAAAGTTTCTAGGAAACGTGACAATGGCAGACATGGCATTCGCCTTTGTTATTGCCGATAAAGTGGATGCTATCAACATTCCACTTCTTCTACACAAAGCTTAACATAATCAACATGGTCCAAGGAATGAATATCCTGATGATAAAGAAATTAGATACCAGCCCAAGCTCTTTCTAACATTTACAAGACCAGGTAGTGAGTGCATAGGCTACTAGAATGAGAGGTGTTTTTGCAGCATATAGGATATGCTCTGTTGTTTGCCATTACTTCATGCCCTTGTACCTTCCTCATTATTTGTGATTGTGCAACATCAAGATTCAACACCAAGATTCTTACTGTATGGTAATTGCTGCATGTCAGCATCACTACAGCATGCAGTGTATTTCTTTAATACTCAACCTTTATGTTCCTTTTGTCAGTAAGCATGTAAAGAACAGAATTTGATTCAGTCACATGAAAGACAAAACCCTCACTGTAGAGAAAAGGATTAGACTATAAATGTACACCAGTTCACATACTGGGCAAACAATACGTATACGATCAGTTCATATAATTTACTGAGTAAACAATATGCCAAGCAGTCAAATGCACTTGGTATTGACCCCACGACTGGTGTCTGGGGTACTTGCTCATTAAGGGCCGGTTTCCCGGACACAGATTAAGCCTCTAAAATTGCCAGTGTAGAAATGCATGACAATAACCCATGTGTAGCCTACAATATGTATTCAATTATATTCACACTTAATAGACAATCAACCAATTACAATTTGTTTGGTGACAACAATATTACAGACTACAATTGTAGGCTATAACATTGGACACAACATTACAGTAACATCTAGATAAATACATTAGCTAAATTGTCAGAAGTAGGATATTTCATTTATTTATGTTAGAAATGTGGATCACATGTAGGCCTATGCAATTAGCGAATCCAAGATGGCGTAGCAGTCAGACATGCGTGTTTGTCTTGTCCCATGTAAATAGTCGGTCTCACTGTTTCTTTTCTTCGTATATATTTTTTTATATTTTAATCTCACTTTCCACCTAAGATCTAAATATACTTTCCTGCAACCCGCCCCATCCAATGTGGTACGGATCTGTTATTTTTATACGTTATAACTGGAACCTCCATCAGAAGCTAGCCAGTTAACTAGCTACTAGCTAATAGTCACTGTTAGCCCTGCTAGCGGACTTAATCTTTAGCTCGGTCACCAGCCAGCTTTAGCTCGGTCAATACCTGCAAGTCTGCACAGCGCGATATCGGACTGCTTTTCTCCACCACGTCATCGGATTCCTGCCGCAAGCTCTGAGCCATTACACCGGATCATCGCAGCTAGCTAGCTGCAAACGATTGGCTAACGCCTCTGTCCCGAAGCAAGCACCAGTTAGCCTTGAGCCAGCCTCGAGCTATGCCCATTTCCCGGCTAGCCGAAGAGGTATACCCGCTAATTCATGGGCTACAATACCTCTTTTGCCAATTGGCCTGGACCCCTTTATTGCCGACACGGAGCCCCGCCGGTCCATCACGACTGGTCTGCCGACGTAATCATCCGATGTGGTTTCAACAAACTTTTCCGTTGCTTTGTCACCGAAGACCCTTCTGCTATCCCGGCCCGCTACCTTTCTGAACGCCGTGCCTCCCGCTCGCCTAGCATAGTAGCGACTACCGAACGGCTCCCGGACTCATCTATTGCTGCTCATTGAACCCTATGGTCACTCGGCTACACATGCCTCTCTCTAATGTCAATATGCCTTGTCTTCTGCTGTTTCGGTTAGTTATTGTTTTATTTCACTGTAGAGCCCCTAGTCCAGCTCAACATGCCTTAGATTGCTCTTTTGTCACACACCCCACACATGGGGAAACCTCACCTGGCTTAGCTGGTGTCTCCAGAGATGCAAGCTCTCTCATCGTCACTCAATGCCTAGGTTTACCCCCACTGTACTCACATCCTACC
The DNA here is from genome assembly GCF_901001165.1 of Salmo trutta. Taxonomy (NCBI): domain Eukaryota; kingdom Metazoa; phylum Chordata; class Actinopteri; order Salmoniformes; family Salmonidae; genus Salmo; species Salmo trutta. Next base: position 62,357,011 of record NC_042968.1, read on the forward strand.
ATACCCTCATCTGTACATTATGCCCTGAATCTATTCTACCACGCCCAGAAATCTGCCCCTTTTATTCTCTGTTCCCAACGCACTAAACGACCAGTTCTTATAGACTTTAGCCGTACCCTTATCCTAACCCTTCTCTGTTCCTCTGGTGATGTAGAGGTTAACCCTGGCTCTGTAGCCCCCAGCATCACACCTATTCCCCAGGCCCTCTCATTTGTTGACTTCTGTAACCGTAAATGCCTTGGTTTCATGAATGTTAACATCAGAAGCCCCCTCCCTAAATGTGTTTTATTCACTGCTTTAGCACACTCCGCCAACCCTGACGTCCTAGCTGTGTCTGAATCCTGGCTTAGGAAGGCCCCCAAAAAGTCTGAAATTTCCATCCCCAACTACAACATTTTCCGTCAAGATAGAACTGCCAAAGGGAACGGCGTTGCAATCTACTGCAGAGATAGCCTGCAGAGTTCTGTCATACTATCCAGGTCTGTGCCCAAACAGTTCGAGCTTCTACTTTTAAAAATCCACCTTTCCAGAAGTAAGTCACTCTCACTGTTGCCGCTTGTTATAGACCCCCCTCAGCCCCCAGCTGTGCCCTGGACACCATATGTGAATTGATTGCCCCCCATCTATCTTCAGAGTTCGTACTGTTAGGTCACCTAAACTGGGAAATGTTTAACCCCAGCCGTCCTACAATCTAAGCTAGATGCCCTCAATCTCACACAAATTATCAAGGAACCTACCAGGTACAACCCTAAATCAGTAAACATGGGCACCCTCATAGATATCATCCTGACCAATTTGCCCTCTAAATACACCTCTGCTGTCTTCAACTAGGACCTCAGCGATCACTGCCTCATTGCCTGCGTAAGGGGCCCGCGGTCAAACGACCACCCCTCATCACTGTCAAATGCTCCCTAAAACACTTCAGCGAGCAGGCCTTTCTAATCGACCTGGCCCAGGTATCCTGGAAGGATATTGACCTCATCCCGTCAGTAGAGGATGCCTGGTTGTTCTTTAAAAGTGCTTTCCTCACCATCATTCCCAATTCAAAAAATGTAGAACTAAGAACAGATATAGCCCTTGGTTCACTCCAGACTTGACTGCCCTTGACCAGCACAAAAACATCCTGTGGCGTACTGAATTAGCATTGAATAGCCCCCACGATATGCACGTTTTCAGCGAAGTCAGGCACAAATATACACAGTCAGTTCAAACAGAAATTTGCATCCTGTAGCACTAATTCCAAAAAGTTTTGGGACACCGTAAAGTCCATGGAGAATAAGAGCACCTCCTCCCAGCTGCCCACTGCACTGAGGCTAGGAAATACTGTCACCGCCGATAAATCTACGATAATCGAGAATTTCAATAAGCATTTTTCTACTGCTGGCCATGCTTTCCACCTGGCCACCCTTACCCAGGCCAACAGCTCTGCACCCCCCTCAGCAACTTGCCCAAGCCCCCCCCCCCCGCTTCCCTTCACCCAAATCCAGATAGCTGATGTTCTGAAAGAGCTGCAAAATCTGGATCCCTACAAATCAGCTGGGTTAGACAATCTGGAACCTCTCTTTTTAAAATTACCTGCCGAAATTGTTGCAAACCCTATTACTAGCCTGTTCAACCTCTCTTTCGTATCGTCTGAGATCCCCAAAGATTGGAAAGCTTCCGCGGTCATCCCCCTCTTATAAGGGGGAGACACTCTAGACCCAAACTGTTACAGACCTATATCCATCCTGCCCTGCCTTTCTAAAGTCTTCGAAAGCCAAGTTAACAAACAGATCACCGACCATTTCAAATCCCACCGTACCTTCTCCAGTATGCAATCTGGTTTCCGAGCTGGTCATGGGTGCACCTCAGCTACACTCAAAGTCCTAAACGATATCATAACCGTCATAGATAAAAGACAGTACTGTGCAGCTGTTTTCATCGACTCTGTCAATCACCGCATTCTTTTCGGCAGACTCAATAGCCTTGTTTTCTCAAATGACTGCCTCGCCTGGTTCACCAACTACTTCTCAGATAGAGTTCAGTGTGTAAAATCGGATGGCCTGTTGTCCGGGCCTCTGGCAGTCTCTATGGGGTGCCACAGGGTTAAATTCTCAGGCCTACTCTTTTCTCTGAATATATCAATGATGTCACTCTTGCTGCTGGTGATTCTCTGATCCATCTCTACGCAGACGACACCATTCTGTATACATCTGGCCCTTCCTTGGACACTGTGTTAACAAACCTCCAAACGAGCTTCAATGCCATACAACACTCCTTCCGTGGCCTCCAACTGCTCTTAAATGCTAGTAAAACTAAATGCATGCTCTTCAACCGATTGCTGCCCGCTCCTGGCCGCCCCCTAGCATCACTACTCTGGACGGTTCTGACTTAGAATATGTGGACTACTACAAATACCTAGGTGTCTGGTTAGACTATAAACTCTCCTTCCAGGCTCACATTAAGCATCTCCAATCCAAAATTAAATCTAGAATTGGCTTCCTATTTCGCAAAAAAAAAAACACGTAAAACTGACTATCCTACCGATCTTTGACTTCGGCGAAATACAAAATAGCCTCCAAAACTCTACTCAGCAAATTGGATGTAGTCTATCACAGTTTCATCCGTTTTGTCACCAAAGCCCCATATACTACCCACCACCGTGACCTGTATGCTCTCGTTGGCTGGCCCTCACTACATATTCGTCACCAAACCCACTGCCTCCAGGTAATCTCTAAGTCTTTGCTAGGTAAATCCCCGCCTTATCTCAGCTCACTGGTCTCCATAGCAACACCCACCTGTAGCATGCGTTCCAGCAGGTATATTTCACTGGTCACCCCAAGCCAACATCTCCTTTGGCTGCCTTTCCTTCCAGTTCTCTGCTGCCAATGACTGGAACGAATTGCAAAAATCACTGAAGCTGGAGACTTATATCTCCCTCATTAACTTTAAGCATCAGCTGTCAGAGCAGCTTACCGATCACTGTGCCTTTACACCGCCCATCTGTAAATAGCATACCCAACTACCTAATCCCCATATTGTTATTTTTTGTTGTTGCTCTTTTGCACCCCAGTATCTCTACTTGCACATCATCATCTGCACATTCATCACTCCAGTGTTAATGCTAAATTGTAATTATTTCGCCACTATGGCCTATTTAAATAAAGGTGAAATACATTTTTTTTAAATTTGATTGTAAGGATAAAGGTATACTTAAGCTCTAAATAGTCATCCATCTAAAACAGTAAACATGCACTGATAATAACCAATGATAGTTTTGCGACATCAACCATTTATGAGCATTTAGTGCCCTTTGCTTCCAAAAAACAGAAGCCTGTCTCCCACAACTCATCCAGAACGCCGCAGCCCATCTGGTGTTCAACCTTCCCAAGTTCTCTCACGTCACCCCGCTCCTCCGCTCTCTCCACTGGCTTCCAGTTGAAGCTCGCATCCGCTACAAGACCATGGTGCTTGCCTACGGAGCTGTGAGGGGAACGGCACCTCCGTACCTTCAGGCTCTGATCAGGCCCTACACCCAAACAAGGGCACTGCGTTCATCCACCTCTGGCCTGCTCGCCTCCCTACCACTGAGGAAGCACAGTTCCCGCTCAGCCCAGTCAAAACTGTTCGCTGCTCTGGCACCCCAATGGTGGAACAAGCTCCCTCACGACGCCAGGACAGCGGAGTCAATCACCACCTTCCGGAGACACCTGAAACCCCACCTCTTTAAGGAATACCTGTGATAGGATAAAGTAATCCTTCTAACCCCCCCCCCCCCCTTAAAAGATTTAGATGCACTATTGTAAAGTGGTTGTTCCACTGGATATCATAAGGTGAATGCACCAATTTGTAAGTCGCTCTGGATAAGAGCGTCTGCTAAATGACTTAAATGTAAAAAATGTAAATGTTCCGACTTCATGTTGCAGTTGGTGAGGGGCAAATGCAGAAATTTCCAGTTGACTGCAGTCAAACGTTTATTACCTTTGATCACATGGTTGTTGTAAAGGTCATGCAGTCGACATGTCATCGCAAATCTGAACTATACCCATAATGCAACACACTTTCAAAAGTGGTGACCAACGTTGGTCAATGTCTTGACAAACGTGATCTGCTCGAACGTGCCCAATTTTGTTTCTAGATCAATCAGTCAGAATTTACAGAATTTAACGTCACGGTTTGGATGCTCTCGAACACGCCCATTGATTTGACCCAGAGGAAAATATTTGGTTTAACTCCTTTACACTAGATGTCGCTGTGAAATTTCTAACCAACGTTTTCGATTAACAACTTCCTGTTCCCAGACCGAGATACAACGCGGCTACCACTTGTGTAATTTGATTTTGCTAGTTACTTTTCTTTTGTAGTTGCTTTGTTATTTGAAACACAAGACTGAAATACAGCTAAACCAATCCCCGTAATGTTGAGCATTTTGTTTGGTTGGGGATGCTTTTGCTGTTGGCAAACTCTTGAGTATTGTTTGCTAACGTTAGCTAGCCAGGCTATGTCGACGTGCTCTTGTATAGGAAGGCAGCACGAACTCCCAATATTTTGTCAATGCATCTTATCCATTTGATTTACTGATTAGGGACTTGGCTATTGTTGGTCACCAAATTGCTTGGTTTAATAGCTTTACGCTTTTCCTCATTAACTATAGCGATTGAGGTGGTTGGCTATCAAGTTCTCAATCATTAATCTGCGTATGTCTTGTCTATTCCAGGTCAGTATCTTTGTGGTAAACAGTGGGACTATACATAAGGACCAGAGATGTCTGATGATGAAGAAGCTCCGCTGGTGAAGAAGACCAGGATCTTCTATGGCAGTTTGGAGGAGAAGGAGAGGGAGAGGCTGGGACGAGAGGCCTCTGGGTCAGGCAAAGATTCTGTCAAAGCAGGAATCGAGGCTGGCAACATCAACATCTCCAGTGGTTAGTATACCAAACCCAAATCTGTATTTGAAAATAGTTATGAAGAGTTTGTTGAGGTATCATCTAACTTCTCCTCTCCCCTCAAGGCGAGTCCCTTGAACTTGAGGAACGTGTGACTGAGCGCCAGTCTGAGGTATTGGCTGACTTTGAGCGCAGAAAGAGAGCAAGACAAATCACAGTATCCACAGACGACGCAGAGGTCAAAGCCTGCTTACGGGCCCTCAGGGAACCAATCACACTGTTTGGGGAGGGGCCTGCTGAGAGACGAGAGAGGTGAGGGACACAAGCATGGCTCTGTCCACCCCTTCAAATATTTGAATGTGTGAATCAACAATTAGACAACAATCCACACATCTGTGACCCTTTGATGCTTTTACAACATGTTAACTCACCATTTAAAACAGCCGTTTTGAGGAATTGCCCTAATGCTTTAACACACTGTATCGATAGTTATTTCATTGCTCACAATCTCTCTTCCCCTCTCCCGCTCAATTTGTACTTGCTCTCTTTTCCAGGCTAAGGAATATCCTCTCTGTAGTGGGTCCAGATGCATTGAAGAAATCGAAGAAGGACGATGAGAAATCCAAACGCTCCCAAGAGGAGGTGTGATATGTGACTTGACTCTCCTATATCTTTCTCTCACTACTACAGTCCGTATTCATTCAATATGGAGACACACGCGTTTGATGTCTTCTCCTGTTCCCCTCTTTCAGTGTCAGCAGACATGGTACCATGAAGGGCCGACCACTCTTAAGGAGGCAAGGCTTTGGTTGGCCAGATACTCTCTGCCCAGGTACAGCTTGATTCTAATGTTGGACCATAGTTACCATGATGACAATGATCGTTTCAAAGGTTGTTTTGCAGCAATATCGTATTGATAAAAAAAACGTGTGCGATGTCTCAACAGGGCTGTGAAAAGGTTAGAAGATGCCAGAGCTCACAGGGAGATCCCAGAATCTACACGGACAGTCCGGACACAAGAACTTCACAAGACGCTCAGGGTACGTCATCCATCAGTCTCCGAAAGCATTAAAGGACTTGTTTTGTTTGTGAAAAACAGTTGTAGAATGACATGATTTTCTCTGTCTATCCAGAACCTGAATAACTTCTGCAGTCAGATTGGTGACGACAGGCCTATATCCTTTTGCCAGTTCAGCCCCAACTCCAAAATGCTGGTGACCGCGTCTTGGTGAGTCCCTTCTCTCTCCTCTCTCAGTGCACCGCACAGGCAGCAGTGAGCATGATTACGTGCAAACAATAATACGATTATTGTGGCTAGTCAGATGAATATAATAGTTTGTTTAAAATGTTTACGTACTTCTCCAAACTCACTTCACTCGCGCACAAGAGGAAGGCTTGAGCTACCGTTGCAGGCACATGCACAGATCAGATACACCGTTGGAACGCTGATTTTATTAAAGCTGTTTACATGTCCTAATAATTCTAAAGATTGTTCAGAAAACCGTTTTAATATTAAATTGTTTGTGAGCATGTAAACGTACTGTTTGACTTTGGGTGTTTTTTTGTATTTAAAATGTTGCCATCAATAAAGGTATTTGACTTTTCCTCATCTCTTCCTGACTTTTTCTTTTCTCTAGGAGTGGCCTGTGTAAACTGTGGAATGTTCCTGACTGTACCCTTGTCCGTACCCTTCGAGGTAAGAAGGATCTCTTGTTTTCCCCTTTCTTATCCCTTTGCAATTACTCTTTGCTTGGGCAACTGTAGTCCGTAATAATTGTAAGTATATCCAACCCTAATACATCCTTATCATCGTGTAATCTTCTCTTTCCCTTCCCACAGGCCACAACACCCACGTGGGGGCCATCTGTTTTCATCCTCAGGCTACTCTGACTCTGGAGGACTCTGATGTTAACATGGCCTCCTGTGCTGCCGACGGCTCCGTCAAACTCTGGAGTCTGGACAGGTCTGCTCCGATTGCGATCGTTACTGTGTTTCTGTCTTTATTGCCATCTGTCAAATAAGGGAGGCTACCAAATATTATTCAGGCAAAAAAGGGTGAGTGGTCGACCAAGAGCAGTGAAGCTTATTCCCAAATGTTCCTCGGGTAGCGTCATAAACAGTAGCTGAGGTTGTGGAGTGAGCTGCTGAAATGAATGGTGGCCATTTAAAAAAAGAAAATACATGTTGATGTGTTGTAACCGTGGTAACCCCTCTCTTCACAGCGACGTGCCTGTTGCTGACATCGAGGGCCACTCCATGAGGGTGGCAAGAGTAGCCTGGCACCCCTCTGGAAGGTTCCTGGGCACCACCTGGTGGGTGAATTTATTCCCAAGCATTATTTAATCCGGCAACGCCAGTTGAGAACTTGTACTATTGTTTTTAGAACGGCCCATCCGGGGAATACAATAAAAACAAACATGATCACTTGCCAATACCATAGATCAATGGTATTCTGGCCAGACTTGTAGTGTTCAAAGTGAATCTGAGATGGGGCTTAATCCTCTCCCTCCTCTCCCTGGCAGCTATGATAATTCGTGGAGGCTGTGGGACCTGGAGGCCCAGGAAGAGATCCTGCACCAAGAGGGACACAGTAAAGGAGTCCATGACATGCAATTCCACCCTGATGGATCTCTGGCAGCTACTGGGTAAGATCTCACTGGATATGCTATGAAAGTCAATGTCGGTTGTCAATATTTGTTCACAATACGTCATTATTGGAGAGACGGTTGAAAATATCTCTGAAACGTCTAAAACAAATCGCATTCATTTCTGTGTTCTCTTTTGCTTGTCTCTGCACATTCTGTTGCAATGTATGTTGCCAGTAAATCTAGCACTTTTGGAGAGTATTACCCCATTATTTCTACAACAAACCTTGGCTTCAGATAACTGGGATCTGTGTCCTCCCCGAAACGAAAATACTATCTAGAAAAGGCTTTAATCAACCCCGTAATTGAAGTGCTGTCAGGTCAAAGAGCAGATCTAGATTAGCCTATTAAAGGGAATGGTTGGATTCAGTAGTCTGTTTTAATGGCCAGTAGATGTCCACCCAGTTTTCTCAATTAGAGGTTTGGCAGAACGAGAGCCTCTGTGGCTGGCTTGGTCTGAAACATACAGGGATGTTCCCTTCATGTCCCCTAATGATAACATGCTTCCTTACACACCCACACACACGCTACTCTTTCAGTGCACATTTTTGCTGAACAATTTGGAGGACTGAGAAGGTTTAGCAGCTTGTTCTGTGCTGTTATAACTGGTTATAACCTCCTAAATAGAAAATAATGCAGATGCAACAAACCGGCTGCATGTGACACATCAGAGCTGGCGTTGTGTTTGTGTACAGATCCATCTTATTGTTTGTTGTAAAGCTTCTTGACAGGTGCAATTCAGCACTGAATCATTTACAGTCGGAAGAATTACAGATCTCTATTTACCCCTCATCAGCAGTACTGTTGGCTGAATCCTAGTTTGCCTCAGTACACAATATTCATCTCTCTCTCAGGGGTCTGGATTCATTTGGCCGTATTTGGGACCTTCGGACCGGGCGCTGTGTGATGTTCCTGGAGGGCCACCTCAAAGAGATCTACAGCATCGACTTCTCTCCCAACGGGTAAATGACATGGAAGATGCTGTGTTATTCATATCGTATGGATGGGGTCAGATATTCCTCAACATATGATCTAGAACTACAGCCTGGAGTTATTCAATGGTCAGGAAGAACTCCTGGCCCTACGTATTGATGATGATGATGATAAGTTGGAGTGTGTTTATAGGTCCACTAATGAAACCATCTTCTCCGTTTAGCTACCACGCAGCAACAGGAAGTGGGGATAACACCTGTAAGGTGTGGGACCTGCGTCGCAGGAAATGCATCTACACCATCCCCTCCCATCAGAACCTGGTGTCCTCTGTCAAATTCCAACGTGAGTTTCTCCAGGTCCCACAGACCTCAATTTTTAAAATATTTAATCAAGCAATTGAGTAATCACAGGGTTCAAAGTTGTTAGTCACTGCGACGGCTTTCTGCCATGTGGATGACCCGTCAGGTTTAAAACGTCTACAACTGGTTAGAAAGTATGAGGAAATGAGAATGGACCTATATATTTTCAAATAGCTGCCGTTTTCTGGCCTGCAAATCCAATTTTGACCAATAAATCGGACATAAAGACATCTGTGCTGCCCTATGTTGAATTGTGAAATCCCAAATGTGGTCCTCAAGCCAAAAACCTTTGAGATGGACTTGAGTTTGTCATGGGATTTTTTTTATATATATTTTTCGCGTTAGACTGAGCTGATTACAGGGGTTATCTCACACACTTTTGGAGGACTGAGAAAGTTTAGCAGCTTGTTCTGTGCTGTTAACACTGGTTATAACCTCCTAAATGGAAAATAAGGCAGACGCAACAACCGGCTCTGAGACACTTAAGAACTGATGTTGTGTTTGTGAACATCATTTTGGACTAGTAATACCACTGTCTTTAACCATTTTAAAAAGTCTGGACTGAAAGTCTAACTGGATTTATAAAAATAAAAAAAGTTTGTTGCAATATTTCTGTGCTCACATTTCCCTCCATCAATCTCCCTCTGTTAGCCAATAACGGTCACTTCCTCCTGACTGGGGCCTATGACAACACAGCCAAGGTGTGGACCCACCCGGGCTGGTCCCCCCTGAAGACCCTGGCGGGCCACGAGGGAAAGGTGATGGGCGTGGACATGTCCCCTGACGGACAGCTCATCGCCACCTGCTCCTACGACCGCACCTTCAAGCTCTGGATGTCAGAATGAGGAGGGGAGGGAGGACAACCCGTAGAAATAGAATGACATTCTATGGTACATTCTATTTCTATGGCAATACCTGACTGTCATTCCATTCAAGTAGAAGAATGTTGAACCAAGATCTGTAAAATGTTAACTTTTCGATTGATGGATTAATCTGAACATCCTAAATATTCGGAATTTGTCTTGACATTTAGTAGATTGTTCGATTTATTATTGAACAACATTTGAGGCTATTAATATCTACAACTTTGAAGTTGTGGGTATACTTTCTGTCCTTTCTCCCAGATATTTTTGTTTGTTAATAACATTGTTTTAGGTGATTTTTAAACACGATTCATTTGGTGTCAAGTTGATCCAATTGCCTTTTTTTAAATAAAAACAAACTCACTAATATCTTTCATTATTTTACACTTGCACATGACAAAATGGTTACATATGTTCTTGAAACACACTTACAAATGGTACTATAACTCAACAAGGTGTGCATATAATGATTCAACAGTTGACTCTCACAAGGTACCAATAGCCCATATGTCCAGTTGCCTATTTGAAAGGAGGCAGCAGAGGATTCTTTGGGTTGTAGGCGAGCTCAAAAATGAGGTCCTTATCAAGCATCCCATTTTGAGTGCTGAAACATTTTTCTATGAGTCTTCAAATCGTAAACGGACAACAATGTAAAAAAAAAAAGTATCTTTGTAAAACGACAGACTCAATGTTGTCTCCCACACAACTAAGGCCTGTTGTCTTGGTTCGGTCGGGCAGACGGGCCCTAGGTATTTTCCACTTTGTAGCCTTGGAAGCCCAGGCATCCCTATAATCAGCTGCAGGAGGTACTGTAATGGGAACTCTTGGCCAGATGCTTTAACCAACTCCTGTCATTCATACATGCCTGAGCAGCCTAGCAGCACCACCAGCAGCAGAAGCGCCTGCAGCAGGGGCTCCTATGAAAGCGAGGCTCAGCCAATCCTCCATGGTTCCAGGTAGCCTGAGGCTGCTCTATGATGGACTGCTTCCCAAAAGAGGGCTTGTGCTCCAGCTGGGTGCCTAGCTCTCTTCCTCCCTGCCGTGAGCAGGACCTCTGGTTTTCCATCTCGGCCTTGACCCCCAAGAAGGCTACTAGGTCCAGGTCCAGGGCTGTAGCGCCCCCGCGTGGGAGGGGGGTGTTCTGCCGACACTGTGGACAGGGGATCCACATCTGCTGGGAGTAGAAGAGAGGGCAGGGTAAGGGTTGTCACTTGGGACACGTTAGTGTCAAACTGAACAGAACTCTTTTCTAAGGTTTTCTAAGTGGTCTGACTGTTGTGCTCAATACAGAGTCCCTCCTTAGAAAAGTACAGTTGAAGTCGGAAGTTTACATACACCTTAGCAAATACATTTAAACTCAGTTTTTCACAATTCTTTTGCTGTTGTTCTGGGATTGATTTGCACTTTTCGCACCAAAGTACGTTCATCTGTTTGGAAATTGCTCCCAAGGATGAACCAGACATGTGGTCTACAATTTTTTTCTGAGGTCTTGGCTGATTTACACTGAGTTTGAAGGTAGGCCTTGAAATATATCCACAGGTTCACCTCCAATTGACTCAAATTATGTCAATTAGCCTATCAGAAGCTTCTAAAGCCATGACATAATTTTCTGGAATTTAAGATGTTTAAAGGCACAGTCAACTTACTGTATGGAAACTTCTGACCCACTGGAACAGTGATAAGTGAAATAATCTGTCTGTAAACAGATCATGTTGGAAAAATGACTTGTATCATGCACAAAGTAGATGTCCTAACCGACTTGCCAAAACTATAGTTTGTTAACAAGAACTTTGTGGAGTGAAAAACTAGTTTTAATGACTCCAACCTAAGCGTATGTAAACTTCCCACTTCAACTGTATCTTGACGAGGCAGGATCTATTGTGGGACTGGTGTCGTGACAGTCAGTCAGACCCACCTGTTCATTGAGGATGGTGTCGAGGCGTCTCAGGCAGGCCTGGCAGAAGGTGTGGCTGCAGTAGAGTTTGCGTGGCAGCCTCTCAGTCAGGTTGAAGGCACAGTAGCATATGATACAGTCCAGTTTACGGCTGTCTCTGGATGGCTGAACTCCTCCTGCCTCCACACCACTCTCTACTGGGGGATCTTCTGGGGCCTCTCGGTCAGGGGACTCTGCTGGGTCCTCTGAGGCAAGAAAGTCTGGGGCATTAGGAACTGGGGCTTCCTCCTCGTCCATCCTGTACAGGAGAACAGATTAGGAATGGGTGCTTATTGCTATGGCCCAGAGTTTCTCCTGGTTAGGTTGGATTCTCAAGAAAAACTCAGGGCCCTTTAGTGACATTACTACTACTACTACTACTTTATAGATAGCATTTCAGATAATCAAACACACATGCAACCAAATGATTGAAGTAAACGGTTACAGTTGATTAATACAAAAATAGACATATTGAATTGCTAATAAATTTAGACTCGAGAAAATGGATTGAGACCCAGATGTTTGATGTTAGCTGTGATCTTCTGTTACGACATTCTCTGTCCGTTCAGTCAGTTGTGGGATGATACAACACAACAGGTTGGTTGTAAGCAGAGACACATATCTATTTACTGGCTGAAACGATGTCAGTGAAAAGGGGAGATGGTTATCGTGATGTGCTAGGCTAGGTGCTTCTCCCTTTCTGCCGTGTCCGTGTCCAATACTTAATTGAAACGTTCATACTATTTTAAGTATTTTTAAACTCATAGCTAACAATCTGTTGGACATGTATTCAATACATTTGGACGTCAACTCGGTGAGAAAAACGTGTTAGAAAATCGGATGTGTCAGTCTCACTCAGATCTTCTTTACCACCTGTTGATAGAAAACTGGCCTCAACCAAAAGCATGCGTAACAGAACTGAAAACCTCCATAACAAAACATGACATACCTTCTAGTTTGTCCTCCAAACCCCCTGAAGGTCCTTGGTAGTTCTCTGGAGTCCTGCCATGGCTTCTGTTTTCAAAGCAACCTCCTTCCCAGGACTAATCCAGTGTAGTTTTCCTTTACCAGTTTTCATTATGACAAACTAATGCTACACTACTGATGTACATTATAGGATCAGATAGTAGCGAGAGAACCTTATTACCTAGTCCCTGTGGATCCCTAGCACATCTCACTAGAGGGTACGTCCTCCCTTTATCTCCCCCGCTGCTCTGCTCTGCTCTTCCACAGAAACTGCTCTCCTCTCTAATGAAGGGCAAACAATGTGAGCCTGCAGCAGGTCATCAGGCCCTTTAATATTTCAGGCCGCCCTTCCGTGTGAACTCCCGCTCATAGGCCTGTCAATGGAGCGGGTTACATATTAAAGAGGCCCCAGAGAACAATGGGGTTCTCCGGGGGAGAGGGAGCTTATTATCCTCATCTATGGGACCCGATGGGATGGGCCCTCTGCTTCTCTGCCCTAGCATGTATACAATCCAGCGCACATTGGCACAGGTATGCACATTGGCACGTGCACGCAAACACGTGCGTGCTAACAACACACACACAATTGCGGACAGACTGACGGACGGAGCTGGTTGTGTCACAAGTCCATTTCCACCTCCTACTTCTTGTTGTGAGTATCCCAACAGTCTGGCCAGCTGAAAGGCGAGCCAGGCTCACGTTCCTGTATGGAGGGAGCAGGCAGCAGATCAGCTTACACTGGCAACAATAGACAAGCAGAAACCCTACACTCTCGATCCACCAGCACTCACAGGAGCCAGTTGCCAGCACAGTGGGTTGGCCAGCTGAGTCCATAAGAACCAGTCACCCAGGGCCATAAAGCAAAATACTGCAGGTATCCTAAAGTAACCTTTACAATGTGACATTGCCTTGTCCAGGCTGAAAATTACCCTAGCCCCCATTAGCCTCTTCTCCCAGCAAACCACATTCAGTTCTGAAGAGACTGGATAAGTGAAAGCAATTATATGGCGATGGACTTCATAGAACTTACACCTATCCAGTTCCTAGTGATCTGAAAACACCAGTGTCAGGAACAAGGTTACCCTTCATTAGGTTACCCTCTTGTCTATGCTGTAAACTCCCTTCTTGTCTATGTTGTAAACTCTAGGTTTGTTCATAATCAATGTACAATATAGACATGCATATAAGTACAAAGCATTGTTTAATTGCAGGCTTGAGGAATGTTTTAAATGGACTGTCATGAAAAAAAAACGGTGCTTGATATGTTGGTGTTCAGACACTAGATGGTAGCAAAGATTAGATAGACAGCCAGAGATGTACATTTCAAGCCAACTCCACAGCGTGTTCAGGGGTGTCGGCGGCAGAGCTGAGTGGAAGATGACCGCGATAAATGGACTGTCTACACAAAGACTGACCACTGCAACATATGATTGAGGGAAGTTACTGTTGTTTGTTGTCGAGTGCGTTCCTTGCTTGTGACCGTAAAACAGGTCTATGAAAGATGAGTAAAGGATGAAAACGGTTGATTGTCATCTTAGTCTTTCCCTGTCCCTCTGAACTTCTGTAAAGTTTCAGTTCTCACCAAGTTTTCCCAGAGAGTATATTGTAGGTAGTTTATTAGCTTACTGTAGGTTATTGTACTACTTTAAATTGGGATATTTTTTTTACTGTCTCCTATGTGATGGAAATACATTGTACTTGATTTTTAATAAATATTTTCAATGAAGCCTCTGTTCAAGCCTACAAAGTAATACCCGAATAGCACTGTTAATGTTTGATAGACGGTCACCTCCAAAATTATTGGCACCCTTGATAAAGATGAGCAAAAAAGACTGTATAAAATAAATAATACAAATACTGAGCTATATTTTATGCTCAATTGTATTTTATACTAACGCAATTGCTCAGAGAACGAGATTTTGTCTCTTTATTTAAAAAATAAAATAAATCTAAAAGATAGGTGTAAAAAGTATTGGCACCCCTGTTTTCAATACTCCGGCACCCTCCCCTTTCGAGGATAAGTGCAATGAACCTTTTTCTGAACTGTTTTTTTTTTTAGATTGGAGAGGGATCTTAGTCAAGTCGTCCGTACAGAATCTTCCCAGATCTTTGATATCCTTCAGTCTGCGTTCATGGACTGCCCTCTTCAATTCAAACCACTGGTTTTCATCGTGTTACTGTTGTCTGTGAGATAGCGTTGCAAAATGTTGATTTTGTGGTCAATTAACCATTTCTTTGTGGATTTTGATGTGTGTTTGGGGTCATTGTCTTGCTGAAAGATCCACTTGGGCCAAGTTTCAGACTCTTTTAGTATCAGGAAATATTCCAAATGTGTGCAAAGCAGCTTTTGTGCTACCATTCCATGAGGGTGGGGATAGTAGTGATCTTGATAATTATTGACCCATTTCCAGGCTCCCTTGTCTTGCGAAAATACTTGAATCACTGGTTAACAAACAGCTACGTTATTTTCTATCTGTAAATTGTAGTTTTACTGTTAATCCATCCGGATCCAAAAAAAAAACATGACAAGTAAAAAAACACTGATAGACAAGGACAGTCACACAAATTTACGCAAAGACGGGTCCAAATTGTCAACCCCTAATGACTTCTTGGTCTCAATAGCTAATAAGGCAGCAAGAGCTTCTGTTTCTGGGAATTGCCAAAAATAAAAACCCTGACTACCATTTCCCCAGTCACGTGAGGTGACTGGAGGCCGTATGTGGGAAGAACCGTCAACTGACTGGCCAAGACCAGTATGACCACCATTTCTTTCAAATAGGAAACCAGTTGAAATAAAATGCAGATTAAAAGCATCACAAATCTTAACTGATCAGGGTGACCTATGTTGTATTGAATGCAAATGTGAATCGTGACGTCATCTTGAGTCTTACTCCTGCCACAGAATTTGACTGTACAATCAAGCCACTGACGATTGGCTTTGGCATCACAGAGATTCATAACATATCCTATAGGCTGTGTGTGGGTTGCTCCACCAATTTGGTGCCTTTTGAGAAGTGTAACTTGGTAAAAACATAAAAAATATGTTTGATGTCACCTAATTTAAACCATAAAGAACACATGGTCAACTTCATAAAAAAAAGGTTTTTCCATTTCAAGAGGTTAAATGTAAAAAATGACTAGAATAAGTGCCAATTAAAGTAACAGGTTGACCATAACAGGGTTGCGATTTCCTCTGAAATCAGCCACGAATCCTCTTGTGACAGAAGAAATGGAAGCGTCTTGTGTGCAACAAGGAGGGGTAATTGAATGCAAGCTTCAATTTATTTTATTGTTAAAGGTCCAGTGCAGTCAAAAACTTTATTTCCACAATATGAGGTTGGAATAATACTGTGAAATTGTAAAATGCTGATAATGCCCTTTTAAGTTTAAGCCTTCCATGGTGACATCACAATGCGGTAAAATAGTCAATAGACCAATAAGAAATAGAGTTCCAAACCCATAGAGACCCAATACAATTATGTCTAAACCTC
This sequence comes from Salmo trutta, assembly GCF_901001165.1. Taxonomy (NCBI): domain Eukaryota; kingdom Metazoa; phylum Chordata; class Actinopteri; order Salmoniformes; family Salmonidae; genus Salmo; species Salmo trutta. The sequence goes on from NC_042968.1 coordinate 62,373,065, forward strand.
TCTGCCAATAACAGCACATTTTGATTTTTTTCTTTCCTTACCTAGACCACTCCCTGACAGTCCTAGCAAAATTCTTGCTTGAGAAATTGTCCTTTGCTAAGAAGATATTTTTGTTTCTTATTTTTTACCATTTTAATTGAAAATGCACACAGAAAAGTATTTCATGGTTACCCAGAAATGATTTGATATTGACCTCGTGAAGATACCATTGGACCTTTAAAACATTTCTAGCCTGTCTATCTATGGGTAAGAGGGTTGACTTGTTATGCTTGACCCGGTCAGTTTTCTACCACAAAACAACAGAAAATGGCCAAAAAAAAGAGTAGAATCAGCTCACCTGCTTTTACACTAGTTGACTATTAGATTTTCAATGTTCGTTTTGAAAATAATACTTAAAAATGAATAGTTTCACCATATTAAAATGAGAGTTCAGTTTGCGTAGCTGGGTTGACTTTAAAATGAGGGACAGACACTAATCACTAATCACAAATAATACTCTTCAGAAATGACTTAATAATAACAAAATAACTAGAGCTTTACAATGATGGTGAAAATGTAAAACATTTGGGGGTTAAGTGGGTTAAAATCTTTCTAGAAGTCACAGATGGTGCACGGAGAGACATGTCTAAATGCTGAATTTTGGCACTTTAGCAAGTCTTTATTCATATTGAAAATCAGATTTATTGAATTCTCCAGGTGATCTATATTAAAGGGCACTACGTTTAATATGACAGATTTCAAAAATTCAATATTGGTGCACAATTGCTACTTAAAATATCAAAGGGACGCAAAAGGCACTCATTTCGTGGAACGACCCAGTTACATTGATGGACATATCCTCTGTACTTTTACATTAAATGTTGGTAAATGTTATCTTTCTGGGTTGTTGTATGTGTACAAGCAAAACAGACTTCCCTTACAGGCACAATGACGTTGTATATTATTGTCTTGTATGATTACTGTGAAATGTAGAGATCTATAATGTATGAGGTTGTGCAAGTCATGAGAAGTACATTGCATTTGGTGGATGTTTTCTGGTGTGTTATTATTTTCTAGCTATGACCTAACTCTGTTTATACTGTCAACCATCTGTGGGAAGTAGAACAAATACACTTGCCTAACCCTTCTCTCTCTCTCTCTCTCTCTCTCTCTCTCTCTCTCTCTCTCTCTCTCTCTCTCTCTCTCTCTCTCTCTCACCACCCACCCTTCTCTCTCTCTCTCTCTCTCTCTCTCTCTCTCTCTGTGTGTTGCCATGGATACAAATGGTTTTCACTAGCACTTCAAGAACCTATTAATCTTGGTGCCACTGATAGCTACAGTGCCTGATCTAACAGCATGTACACATAAACATAGAGGACACTGTGAGAGAAATTACATCTTATTATGCAAATGTCTATATTTTATTTACACACTGTCAGGACGGCTCTAGGTCGCCCGCAACCGACCAATGATAGGTGTCTTTGAGTCGACTAACTCTCAGATCATCCTTCACTGACTGGGCCCTGTTTACGCCTCCAAGGTGCCCCCTCACACAGGAATACACACTCAGAGCCTACATAACAGAGGCTTTTCTTAAAAACTCCACTTCGCGTGTTTCACTCACCTCTTTCTTTTAAAAAGAAAAACTAAGTTTGAGATGTGGTATCCACTCGCCTCTCTGCCTCTCAGAACATGGGTGGGTCCATCTGCTCTGTTCCCAAAGTGTGGTCTCCCTGAGATCCCAAGTTTGAAGGATCCCTCGTCTACGATTTACCCAGGTCGTCAGGAGCGGTCACCAAGTGAAGATTCACATCAAATAAAACTTTATTTGCCACATGCACCGACTACAACAAGTGTAGACTTTACCGTGAAATGCTTACTTACAAGCCCTTAACCAACAGTGCAGTTCAAGAAGAAGAAAATATTTACCAAGTAGGCTAAAATATAAAGTTATAATAAAAAGTAACACAATAACAATAAGGCTATATACAGGGGGCACCGGTACCGATATCCCCATCCCCGTCGCCAAATGTGGTGGTTAATTTCTTTATTATCAAATGAGGAGAGACAAACTTATCACACAAGTCAGTTATACTTAAACTAAATCTTTATTCACTTGTTAATAAGGGAGCAGGACAATACAACACACACATATAAAGTGAATCGATTGAGCGCTCTACGTTAATGATGGCTGGTCGACGAATTGAGAGGCCCGAGACAAAAGTACAAGGTCTTTTATAGCAAAGATACACCCCCTTCAGGCTACATGACAAACAACAGATGTATGGAATGGGTCACAAGGTTAAGATTAGTATGAAAGATACTGTCTGCTGTGAATTATAAGTATCTCATTGTATAGAGACCAGGGTCTGGCTCTGGGATCATCTCTCCCTGGTACCTTATAGAACAGAAACATTAACTCATGCTCTGGAATGCGGTATCCCCCAAAGACATCGTAAATCTTCTAGAGGCCCATCCTCAGTAGAACACACACACAGATGAGCGTTCTAACAACCCATTATTCTGTTGCATAAAACAACCATTTGATGCAATAACAGCATTATAACATCATCTTGTAATTTCTCTCACAACACTGGCGTAGCTAGCTCGTTGCAGCTGCAACATTTTCTCTCAGCCTCACGGCAAAATGTGTAGCTAGATTAGCAGGAAATGAGCTCTAAAACAGCAATATTTTCTCTCAGATGAATGGCAAAATGTGTAAAATAGGTTTTGCCTTGCGAAACTGTGCTACACCACTGATAGAGGACAGAACATTCCATGTTGACCAGACTGAGGGCAGGGACCTATGGGCAAAGAGCAGGTAAGGCCAGTTATTCCAGTAAGTATCTTGGTGGAGAGACTTGTAAGGCATTCATGTCATAGAAAACAGACACACCAGTGGCCTATCCGGTTCCACTAGCCGGGACCGGGATGTAGATACAGCCGTATATAGTACACTCTACTCCAGAACACTTACATATTACTCAGGAATCACAACCTCTGATGGAATGTGTGAGCTGGAACAGGTGCATTAATTGTTCTGTGACACAAGCTTCCGAGCAATGCACTCAAACCTGTTATTGGTACTCTAACAGCTCACTGAAATGAGTTGAGGACCATTAAGGACAGGAATGCATTCTTATACTCCCACAGACACATTAGTAAAATGGTCTGTTGCTAACAAGTGACAAAGTTACTGTAAAGGGTGAACGAAAATGGGGTAGTAACTCCATAAATTCAACAAGTCGTGTGTTTCAGTATCCTCATAAGTGCAGTACGACATAATGATCATAATTATAATCATCAATAATGTGAATGAATGGCAGTAGAAGTAATAGATTCATCTGGAGCTCACTATTTCTGAGGAGCTTAAAAGGCTGGAATTCAATGTTTACCCACTGCCTTTATTTACAAGTGTCTACCTGCACAATGTCTACCTATTATTTTGAAAACATTAAGCCTCAACTTCCTGCTTTGAGAAGCACAGCAAGTTCAACCTAAACTGGTTCTGTCGCTGCCATCACCATCCTGTGACTGTTACACCTTAACCTCGTCATGGGTAGAAAGAAGACAGGGGTAACCTTTTATCCGTCAGTGTTTGACTGCATCACACACCATCATGAAAAGGGCCAATATTTGGGTCAAACAATAATTCTATTGGGTTACCTGACCAGGAAAAGCTCTAAAAACTCCTATGAAAAAACCTATACTAATGCAGTTATGTATACTGAACAAAAATAGAAACACAACATACAACAATTTCAAAGATGTTCCTGAGTTACAGTTCATATGAGGAAATCAGTCAAATGAAATAAATTAATTAGGCCCTAATCTATGGATTTCACATGACTGGAAATACAGATATGCATCTGTTGGTCACAGATACCTTTAAAAAAAAGGTATGGGCGTGCATCAGAAAACCAATCAGTATCTGGTGTGATCACCATTTGCCTCATGCTTGCAGGACACATCTCCTTCGCATAGAGTTGATCAGACTGTCGTCTGTGGCCTGTGGAATGTTGTCCCACTCCTCTTCAATGGCTGTGCGAAGCTACTGGATTTTGGCGGAAACTGGAACACGCTGTCGTACACGCCGATTCCGAGGATCCCAAACATTTTCAAATGGGTGACAGGCCATGGAAGAACTTGGACATTTTCAGCTTCCTGGAATTGTGTACAGGTCCTTGCGACATGGGGCCGTGCATTATCATGCTGAAACATGAGTTGATGGCGGTGGATGATTGGCACGACAATGGGCCTCAGGATATCGTCACGGTATCGCTGTGCATTCAAATTGCCATCAATAAAATGTTAACTGTGTTCGTTGTCCGTAGCTTAAGCCTGCCCATACCATAACCCAACCACCAACATGGGGCACCCTGTTCACAACGTTGACATCAGCAAACCTCTCACCCACACAATGCCATACACCCTGCCATCTGCCCGGTACAGTTGAAACTGGGATTCATCCGTAAAGAGCACACTTTTCCAGCGTGCCAATGGCCATCGAAAATGAGCATTTGCCCACTGAAGACGGTTATGACGCCTAACAGCAGTCAGGTCAAGACCTTGGTGAGGATGACGAGCATGCAGGGGAGATTCCCTGAGACGGTTTCTAACAGTTTGTACAGAAATTCTACAGTTGTGCAAACCAATAGTGTCACAGCTGTCCGATTGGCTGGTCTCAGACGATCCCACAGGTGAATAAGCCGGGTGTGGAGGTCCTCAGCTGGTGTGGTTACACGTGGTCTGCGGTTGCGAGGCCGGGTGGATGTACTGCCAAATTCTCTAAAATGACTTATGGTAGAGAAATTAACATGGCAACAGCTCTGGTGGATATTCCTGCAGTCAGAATGCCAATTGCATGCTCTATCAAATGTGAGATATCTGTGGCATCTATGTTGTGTGACAAAACTGCACATTTTAGAGTGACATTTTACTGTTCCATGCACAAGGTGCACCTGTGTAATGATCATGCTGTTTAAATCAGCTTCTTGATATGCCACACCTGTCAGGGGGATGGATTATCTTGGCAAGGAGAAATGCTCACTAACAGGGATGTAAACAAATTTGTGCACATTTTAGAGCAATGAGAAGCTTTTTGTGCGTATGGAACATTTCTAGTAACTTTTATTTCAGCTCATGAAACATAGGACCAACACTTTACATGTTGTGTTTATATTTTTGTTCAGTGTAGTTAATACCACAGTCCCAATTATCATTCGTATATGCTTTATTTAAAACATTTTATTCCACTTTATTATTACACAAAATCAAGCATACATAGTGTCGACCTTTGCTATACATTCCTTTAACTGGGTCCTAGTAACCTACGGAGCTTTGCTGAGTCATTGCAGTTCACTGCTGACTGGAGAAACAAATACCAGTTCACCCAGTGAAGTTCTAACTCCTACACATGTCATGTCATCCTGTTGGGGGATTAGGGGCTTGAACTAAGAGGGGCTTTTATACATGGGACCAGTTCATGAGGTGACCCTAATATGCTGTACAAGTTTGCACATTTTTTTTTTATATCAAATTTCTAAAAACGAACAATGCAGAGTAGAGTTTCAGTAATCGTTTCACAAGGCTAAACTACGGGACGCACAGTGGTTGTGTAACTCACACAAACAAGACAGCATGAGCACGGCCATATCACATTTAAATTCTCATCCAGTCAGGCCTCGCTTTCAACTCTTTATGATCAGGAGGGACAGTGAGGTACTGTTTTACCACATACACAGAGCAGAATGACTGGGGTTGGAGCTGGGGCTGCGGGGGCCTGTGGCCTGGTTTCCTGGGACCCAGTTGCACAAAGGCAGCATTGTAAAGCAGCAGCAGCAGAGCGACCAGCCCAGCGGATGGATCAGCAGGACAGAGGGGTGTGTTATGGTGTGGTATGGGTTGGGAAGACTGGACTCAGTAAGGCCCATAGAAACTAACCCAGCCTCTGAGCTAGCTGCCCCTCCTCTAGATCCACCTCACTGGTTCGGTCAGGTCTGTCCGTGACAAATCAAAAAAGGCCTAGCATGTCATCTTTTGTGACGGGTTGGTTTGACAGAGGAAGTAAAAGGTTGTTGCATATTAATTCATTGACATGTGTACTGTAGCATTTGTCTTACTCTCTACCACTCCCTGAACACTGGCTAGTTGCATCATCCACCCAAGTGGCCTTTTTGACATCATTCAAACACTGACAGATAAAAAACTAATAAGGCATAAAGATTTAGGGTATAAATATTTAACAAAAAAAACCATAGCTAAATATAGCAGTCTTGTCGACTAGAAGAAAAAAAGCAAGCATACAAAGTCGTAAGTGAAAGGCTTATGTAAAACACTTCTGTTTCAAAGGCAGATTCTGCCATAGTGGCTGTGAGTGCATCTTGCATCCAATCTCAAAAAGAATCCCTTTGGAAATTGCATAAAATTTAAATGATACCACTGATGAATCCTTCAAAAACTATACGTTTCACCAGTAATGGCTTTGGCTTTTAATCCAGCTAGTAACACCAGGTTGGACAGTGTCTGCCGACAGTGTCCCTTGATTGTCTTAGTTCCTATACCCTGAACCTTTGTAGCCGGGCGTTGTTTGACGGTTTCCTGATCCGGGTGGAAGTTGCCAGTTCACTTCCGTCGGCAGCGCAGGCAGCAGGCCCGAGAGCGACCCACCTCCTCTTCCTTGTCTTCCTTCACTGTGTAGGAGGACTGGCCGTTGTTGCGCGGGGGGTTTGAGGCGTCACCATCCCCATCCTTGGTAACTTCTGAGGGGCCTTGCGACTCCCCATTGGGTTTGAAGGCACCGTACGGGTTGAGGGAAGAGTTGCGGTTGCTGTAGGTACTTCCAGCGGCCATGGGGTTGATGATGATCGTGCTGTCCTCTGCAGAACGTAGCTTGGCACGAGGGATGGTCACGTCTCCATAAGAGCTGTCCAGAGACAGATTCATGATGGCTGGTTATAGAAGGCTGAGAGGACGAAACACAGGTAGATAGGGTCTGTGACTGTCAATGTCTTAGATCTCAGACATGGTATTGAGGCTCTGAGACTCTGATCTGAACATTAAGCTTTGCTGTCACCATTTCCAAGAATACTCCTGTAAAAGACAGATTGAAAAAAACAACTGTATAGTTATAGAGAATTCTGAAACTACAAAAGCTCTGGTTTTGTTCTGCTTGACATTTGAGAAAATTGGGGAAGAGGAGTATCACATTACAGTAAAATAAAAGTCATTTTCAGTCCCTCTGCTTCATAATGTTCCTGCATATTCCTGATCCAAAGCTCACTGTAGGATCTTTCTCACTTTCGGGTTTATCCATTAACTCATCTTACTGCTAGAATTGTTCTGTCCCATTCTCTTTCCAAATCATTTTCATGATCATATGTCACGTCGACACTGAAACGTCTTTTATATGGAACTTTTAAAAACACAAAATACTTCACCAGTAACAAGCACTGATTGTTCACGCTTACCTCTTCAACTTGTGGAGTTCCTCAGCAGTCAAGTGTTGTATGACATCCAATGTCAATTCCCCTGGTCTTTAGATGGCTCATACAATCCAGTGAGTACTTAAAGGTTTAATGGTTGTCTCTTGAAGATCCTTCTAGGCGTACTTCCTCTGTCTCTTTACAGGAAAAGGGAGCCACACCTGTAGCGGTGTGTGTCAGAGTAAAGACTGAGATGGCCCACACATGCTCCGGTGAGGTAGAGTGCTGTTGCTGTACCTGGGAGCCACCTGACCCCACCCCTCTGAGAACAGAGCAGACGCCCGAAACCCTGAGAGGGTGTGGTGACGCCTGGCAGCCTCAGTCCTGGAATGTCATTCCTCTCGCTGCTCAACACGGGTGCATTTGACATGGTGACCAGGTCACTCCTCTCTCTTTGTCTCTCACAGTATCTGTAGCCTGCTGCTAAGCTACACCGCCCATCGAAATATGTAACTGGTAAATGAGTGTGACCACTCAAAGCTATAATCACACAGATAGTGTGTCATATTGACATGACAGTCTTGTTTGTTGTATTTGATACTTTTTTGAGTTGCAGATAGTGGTCTATAGAGACCTCTCAAGTTCAAACCATGATACTACAGGATTGCTGACATAGCTACAGTACCTGTATGGGTTTTGTTGAATTTGGGTTCATTCCAGTGTTACATTTACCTGGTTCCATATGAAATGCATTCAAGTGGCTATTCTGCTTTCACCAAGAACCTTTACATTTGTATGCTCAGCATGTTTGTGAAATGAGTCAAAGTGAACAAGCGCACACAGACAAATGGACACACAAATGCAAACACACACAGTCTTGTATAACTAACCTTGTGGGGACACACAATTCAGTCCCATTCAAAATCCTATTTTCCCTAACCCTAGCTCCTGACTCTAATTTTAACCTTAACCCCCTAGAAATAGTATTTGACCTTGTGGGGACTGACAAAATATACCCAATTGGTCAATTTCCTTTTTCATTTACAAGTGTTGTGGGGACTTCTGGTCCCCACAAGTATAGTTAAACACAACCGCAGTCACTCTCTCACACACACGTACAAGCATGCACACACACGTCATGATTTTGTAAGATAACAATTCTATGGCCCTTTGTTTCCCTCAAGTGGTTTTACTGGTCAATGCGTTTCACTTTACAGCAACTAAGGTTCCGTACTTTTTTTGAGCATTTATGCTATTTAGTATATTATTCTACATACAGTTGAAGTTGGAAGTTTACATACTTAGGTTGGAGTCATTAAAACTCATTTTTCAACCACTCCACAAATTTATTGTTAACAAACTATAGTTTTGACAAGTCGGTTAGGACATCTACTTTGCGCATGAGAAGTAATTTTTCCAACAATTGTTTACAGATTATTCCAGTGGGTCAGAAGTTAACATTGACTAAATTGACCGTGCTTTTAAACAACTTCGAAATTCTGGAAAATGATGTCATGGCTTTAGAAGCTTCTGATAGGCTAATAGACATAATTTGAGTCAATTGGAGGTGTACCTGTGGATGTATTTCAAGGCCTACCTTCAAACTCAGTGCCTTTTTGCTTGAAATCATGGGAAAATCTAACGAAACCAGCCAAGACCTCAGAAAAAAAATGGTAGATCTCCACAAGTCTGGTTCATCCTTGGGAGCAATTTCCAAACACCTGAAGGTACCACGTTCATCTGTACAAACAATAGTACGCAAGTATAAACACCAAGGGACCACACAGCCGTCATACCGTTCAGGAAGGAGACGCGTTCTGTCTCCTAGAGATGAAAGTACTTCGGTGCGAAAAGTGTAAATCAATCCCAGAACAACAGCAAAGGACCTTGTGAAGATGCTGGAGGAAACAGGTACAAAAGTATCTATATCCACAGTAAAACGAGTCCTATATCGACATAACCTGAAAGGCTACTGCTCCAAAACCACCACAAAAAAGCCAGACTATGGTTTGCAACTGCACATGGGGATAAAGATCATACTTTTTGGAGAAATGTCCTCTGGTCTGATGAAACAAAAATAGAACTGTTTGGCCATAATGACCATCGTTACGTTTGGAGGAAAAAGGGGGAGGCTTGCAACCCGAAGAACATCATCCCAACCGTGAAGCACAGGGGTGGCGGCATCGTGTGGGGGTGCTTTGTTGCAGGAGGGACTGGTGCACTTCACAAAATAGATGGCATCATGAGGAGGAAAATTATGTGGATATATTGAAGCAATATCTCAAGACATCAGACAGGAAGTTAAAGCTTGGTCGCAAATGGGTCTTCAAAATGCACGACCCGTAGCATACTACCGAAGTTGTGGCAAAATGGCTTAAGGACAACAAAGTCAAGGTATTGGAGTGGCCATCACAAAGCCCTGACCTCAATCCTATAGAACATTTGTGGGCAGAACTGAAAAAGCGTGTGCGAGCAAGGAGGCCTACAAACCTGACTCAGTTACACCAGCTCTGTCAGGAGGAATGGGCCAAAATTCACCCAATTTATTGTGGGAAGCTTGTGGAAGGCTACCCGTTTGACCCAAGTTGAACAATTTAAAGGCAATGCTACCAAATACTAATTGAGTGCATGTAAACTTCTGACCCACTGGGAATGTGATGAAAGAAATAAAAGCTGAAATAAATCTCTACTATTATTCTGACATTTCACATTCTTAGAATAAAAAGTGGTGATCCTAACTGACCTAAGACAGGGAATTCTTACTAGGATTAAATGTCAGGAATTGTGAAAAACTGAGTTTAAATGTATTTGGTTACGGTGTATGTAAACTTCCGACTTCAACTGTATATTTCAGTTTTTCACTTTCAGAATTAGCCTCAAATTCTGGGAGTTACACTACAAGTATGTGGACACCTGCTCGTTGAACATCTCATTCCAAAATCATGGGCATTAATATGGAATTGGTCCCCCCCTTTGCTGCTATAACAGCTTCCAATCTTCTGGGACGGCTTTCCAGTAGATGTTGGAACATTGCTGCGGGGACTTGCTTCCGTTCAGCCACAAGAGCATTAGTGAGGTTGGGCACTGATGTCGGGTGATTAGGCCTGGCACGCAGTAGGCATTCCAATTCATCCAAAAGGTGTTCAATGGGGTTGAGGTCAGGGATCTGTGCAGGTCAGTTAAGTTCTTCCACACCAATCTTGACAATTTCTGTAAGGACCTCGCTTTGTGCACGGGGGACAAAGTCATGCTGAAACAGGAAATGGCCTTCCCCAAACTGTTTCCACAAAGTTGGAAGCACATAATCGTCTAGAATGTAATTGTATGCTGTAGCATTAAGGGGCCTAACCCGAAACATGAAAAACCTGCCCCAGACCATTATTTCTCATCCACCAAACTTTACAGTTGGCACTATGAATTTGTACAGGTAGTGTTCTCCTGGAATCCGCCAAACCCAGATTCGCCTGTCGGACTGCCAGATGGTGAAGCGTGATTGATCACTCCAGAGAACGTGTTTCCACTGGTCCAGCGGTGTCGAGCTTTACACCACTCCAGCCGACACCTGGTGATATTAGGCTTATGCTCAGCCATGGAAACCCATTTCATGAAGATCCCTAGAAACAGTTTCTTTACGTGCTACAGCACTTTGCGTTCCCGTTCTGTGAGCTTGTGTGGCCTACCACTTCACAGCTAAGCAGGTTGTTGCTCCTAGATGTTTCCACTTCAGTAACAGCACTTACAGTTGACCGGGGCAGCTCTAGTGTAACCGATGTGAAATGGCTAGTTAGTTAGCGGTGGTGCGCGCTAATAGCGTTTCAATCAGTGACGTCACTCGTTCTGAGACTTGAAGTAGGGTTTCAAGGGCCGCGGCTTTCGTGGGGTGTCAGTTGTTGTGTGCACGGGTCCCTGGTTCGAGCCCGGGTTGGGGCGAAGAGAGGGACGGAACCTACACTGTTACACTAGCAGGGCAGAAATTTGACGAACGGACTTGATGGAAAGGTGCTATCCTATGACAGTGCAATGTTGAAAGTCACTGAGTTTTTCAGTAAGGCCATTCTACTGCCAATGTTTGTCAATGGAAATTGCATGGCTGTGTGTGGCTGAAAATAGCCGAATCCACTCATTTGAAGGAAGGGGAATCCACATTGGAACAGGGTGTTTTTACACTTGGTTACTTTTAGCACGTTTGTGAACTTAATTTTTTGTGCAGTGTGACCACTCCAAAGGAACTCAGACCCCTCAAAAGAACACCCGAAGGGAATCAAACTGAGTCCATCTTGAGGTGATCGGAGTTCAGTTTGCTTGAATTCTGAAGTCTGGCTCCCTTTTTTAGCGCAATGTGAACAAAGCTCCCCATGTTCTTGTCATTATTCCCACACCACACACACTAGACTACTGCAACACCGTTTCCCCTGACATAAACCCTCACATTGGTGCCACAAGAGAGAAGATATGCAGGTTTGCGGAAAAAACGTGTGCCGTTTTGGGATATTGATATGCAATTGATGCACAGAAAGTGTTTTAATTCAGATTATTTGTTTGCAATATGTGATCTATAGGCTAAGAGTGTCCTAGGCGGTTTATTCAATTGTGGGGTTTGAATAGTGTGAGAAGAAAACATTGGGTAAGAATCACATCATAGAGCTAGAATTGATTTTGTACCCTTAACGGGGAAGTAGCCTACATTGGGTGTACAACTTTCAATTAGCTTCCAGTAAGTCGGTATATCAAGCTGTCCAATAAAGCAATCTGATGGAATGGCTTATCTTGCACTTTGTAAAAACCCAGAGTGCATTGAGTGAACGTTGGAAAAATATCTATCAACATTAGGATAGGAGAATTTGATCCTAAATCTGTGGTTTAGGTTAACTTCTACCTCAAGCTAATTTACATAGCAGACCATTGCTACCAATATGACCTTTGGGACATTCTTTTTTGTGCTCCAATCAAATCACTCCTCTAACATTAAAATTGAGCAGCGGTTAGCTCCAGAGATCAACACCAATACTATAATGTGTGAAGTACATATTTTCTTGTCACACACATACAAAAATATATTTTTGAAAGAATACGCCAAAATTTATTAGACATGTTTTCCTGTATCTAAAAAACAAAGTGAGATTAAAGTCTATGCAGTGTTGAATGAGTCACATGATTCAAGTATATTACAATGTACATATAAAAACAAGTGTGCAGCAGGCAGTGGCCAGGCCCTGGTGTTTGGTTTCTGTATGTGATACTATTTGTGGGACGACGACGTAGCCAAGGGGTTTGGTGTCACCGGCATCTCCCCGGTCCAGCACGTCTGTGACCACCGCTCGTCGTACGCAGGAGGTCAGAATTCCTTTACCGAGGGGTCAGAGTCAGAAGAGGTCGCTACCCCCTCAAAACAGAGCAATAGTTCAGCAGCAGAAACACAAAAAGCACCAGGAAGTCTACATTTGTTCAAAGCAATTTTTTGAATACATCGAAAAACAACCCCAAAAAAAACATTGTATTTTTGGCACTACTAGAAAATCTAAAACAGAAACACAGAAAAAAATAGCTTTAAATAGCTCAGCCCTGGGTATCTGAAGGGTGTCACAATCGTTAGTATCGATATCAGCATAAGTTTTACAGTCTTAAAAAGGTTTAGCCCAACTTAATTGAATATTATCAAAGGCAGATAACTTCCAGTTTAACAACTTATTCAAATTCAACTGAACAGCAGAAGACAAAAAGTAATAGTTACCAGTACCAGCTTGCACATTCTCTCCCATGATCCTACCACCAGTGCTGCACTTCGGCATGGGTTTGTTTTTGTAATGATGGTCAGAGGGCTGTATATCAGCATAAAATTAATGGCTCCATTCAGAGGAATACATCAGGATTTAGTCCATTGACGAATTGGGTTAGATTAACACACGTCATCGTAAATCATCTTCACTGAAGTCATCATCACATGTTAATGTCTACTCTAAAATGTGACATACCCCTTTTGGAAGTCATTTACGGTTAGGGTTACAGGAGAAGTAATTGGCAGCAGGCAGCGCTTCTAGCTACCTCTAATGATGATGAATAATGCATGGCTGTGATGGCAGAGATCGTACACCATGGGCTTAATACAACAGGGAAGTTTTCATTAGGGCACACCATAGCAAAACATTAATTTTTTTCCCCCATCACACACTGAAAATAAGAGGTTCCTATTGGACCAAGTCCAGGTACTCCTGGCTGGTTTCAGACAGTTATCTCCCTGCAGGTGCCTAATGAATACAACCCAGACACATTTGACTGGGAGGAATCGTGCCAGTCTTTACCTCCATGACAGGAAGGGGGAAGAGTCCACATAGTCACCCCAACACAAGCACCTTCTCTGGGGATGGCAGAAGAGGGAGAGCCAGCAGTGCGGACGGAGAGTGTATGAGAGACAGGAGAGGAAGGCGTTCAGTATCAGAGTGAAGGAGGGAGGGAAAGAGAAGAGGGTAGGCTCTGTATATAGTCTCTGGTACATTCCTTCTTCGTGGTGTGTTGAATGTAGGTGTGTATACTATATAGGGAAGCCTGTCCACATGATAGTGGCTTAGTGTGACAGGGGTTACCTGTGTGTGGATACGTCTCGCAGCTCGCTAGCCTAGTCCCAGATCTGTTTGTGATGTATGGCCAACGGACAAAGGAGTTGGGCTACACGGCACTAAGCAGATCTTTAAAATCAGGCTAGTGCTGCTCGTGTCTGAAACCTCAGAGAAACTCCCCATTGACGAGGAGACCCCTGACAAAAGGCAATATGGGTAAAATGTATCAAAACAAAATAAAATATGCTAATAAAATTTAAAAGCTATGTTATTCTTATGGAACAAAAAAGTAACTAATTGCTGTAAACTATCTTGCTTTTGCTGGTCGTAATCAATTGTCAAAATAAGTAAATAGTTAATTGAAACTAGTCGATGGAACAGGGAGACCCCTTTGTTAGTAAAGCAACAGTGGTGGCTTGTGAGTTTTTGCTGTGAGTCAGTCAGTGCATCGTATGGTAGCTGTACATCTCTCAATTTCAATGTACAGTACATTTACTGAATGTCAGTGTATGAATGAGTGTGGGTGTGTGTGTTTGTGTGTGCGCACGCAAGTCCCCTTGGATCTGTACACGCACGTTAGCGTGTCCATCAGTTTCTTATAGTTTAGTCTGCTTCCCCCAGAAAGCGTCTCTCTTGTCAGCCATCTTGGCTCACATAGTCCCCAGGGGTTCCCCGTAGCGGATCTTCTGGCCGGCCTTCAGGTTGAAGGTGAAGTCGTGCGGAGCCTCGAAGAGCAGGACGATGGTGGAGCCCAGGTTGAACTCTCCCAGGTGCTCCCCTTTTCTCATGCTCACGCCCTCCTGGTTGTTGTTAGACAAGTAGCTGAAGTCGTTGTACGAGCCTTTGCTGTAGCGTGGGCTGTTGGTCCGAAGCTCCTGGGGGGGAAGTGGGGCCAGTTTAATAAATATATAATAATGATCATATATTGGTTATAGAGCATAGCTTTATACCCCCCCCCATAAATTCAGTGTCCATCCCCATCATCTTTCTCGCCTCTCCTCCCACTCACCTCTACTTTATCCTCCCTTCCCACCTGACGAATTGACAAGGAAAACTGTAGGGCATAATCTCATGACAACTGAATCCGGAATCCTATGGCTAGGACCCCAAAAAAAGATGGAGTATTTCCTGGTCAGGTCACAATGTCACATGGTAAGGAGAAACTCCTGTATCCATCTACTTCAGATGAAACAGGAGACTGCAGGCTGCGCCAGCGAGCAGAACGTCCCATTTTTGGTCTGCTCTCTGTTGACTGACCCAGGGAGGCAGCCCAGTGGCGAGCGTTGATCCAAAGGACCAAACGCATTAGCCTGTCTGCTCCCGAAGCCAAGATCCTATTGACCTACAGTAGGGAAGTTGGAGGGAGGGCTTTTAAAACGTCCACGTCAATTTAAGCCTCTGCTCTAATCAATGGGAGTCTACAGAACATCAGTCAGTTTGAACACAGTGAGTGTGGAGATTAAATAGGCCTACCAGTGTGTGTGTGTGTGTGTGTGTGTGTGTGGGCAGCTTAGGGAAATGGCGTGACGTACAGGTAAGTGAGACAGGAAGCAGAGGGAGCTTAATGAAGTGATAAGAAGTGTAACATGGCTCAGAGAGAGAAGGGGTCAGAAACCCTGAGTCAGGCTGGCCCACTCTCAGCTTTATGTCACACTGACTTTGTACTGCATGTACTGTTATGTCCTAATAGGTTAAGCAGGTGACCCTTGTCTGTTCTCACAATATCAGAGAAAGAGATCGCCATCAGTAATACATCGAATGCCAGTTTAAAAATGTGTACGCACACAATAATTGCACAGCTTGTGAACAGTATAGAATTGTGGTGTAAATACATGTTTAAGGAACAATAGCGGGACCACTAACTTCGATGCTCCCATTCAGAACTTCCTCCATGTATGGACAACGCCAAGGTCCCTAAATACTCTGACGTGGAGAGACATTGATGCTGCACTATGCACCAGCCGGCGCAAAATGGACGAGTGAGTAATTATATACTGTGACAGAACCAGAACAGGTTCAGACTAGTGAAACATCCAACCTAAGTGGGGTTCAGCTCCAACCAACCTTGTCAAAGTAGATGCGTATGGAGCCCACGTTGGTGGCTCCTACAGCGGTGAGGGAGAAGAAGCCGTGCGTCCACTCTCCGCTCAGCACCACTCTCTCGTTATGGCAGAACAGTTCTTTGATCCAGCGAGCCACGCCAGGGTTCACTGACATCAGAGAACCTGGCAGGGACACAGAGGAAGCAGAAAGTAAATACAAAGGTATACCAACACAGATACAAAACACAATACAAACACTGCAAGCAGCACTATACACCAGTTATTAGGTACACCCTGTTCATGAAAATGGTTCACGCCTACAGACCGTGAGTAATGTGGCTGTGGCTTGCTATATAAAGCAGGAACTCAGGCATCGAGGCATTCAGTTACTGTTCGATTGAACGTTATAAAACGGTCAAAATTAGTGACCTAAGCGACTCAGAGCGGTATGGTTGTTGGTGTCAGGTGCGCCGGTTCCAGTATCTATGAAACGGCCAGCCATGTTTTGGGGTGCATGACGCCCCTGATTATGATGTGTGTGTCCTGAACGTCCTGGGTTTGTCCTAGCATAGCAGAGTAATTCTGGTGTTTAATATAGGGGAATTTCAATGTCGAATGTATGAGCAGGACAGTCCCAATAGTGCACTGACCAGGGAAGTGTCTTCTGTGGGCCACCCTCCAGTCTGTGGGGGAGTGGAAGCAGTGGTAGTCTCCTGGAGCCAGGTACACCACACAGTGGAACAGCTCATTCCCCTCTTTAGTCACCAGCAGGTCCTGGAATGAGCTGGGGTCCTCTTCATCTGGGAAACCCACACATAATTATGGTCAGCAGGCAGGGTGGTAAGGTGCATCATACAAACCAATCCTAAATCCCTAGACTCTAAACAAAACAGGATTAGATGTGTCTAATTCTGATAAGATGTATAAAAATTATTGGGAGCAAGGTGGGCCTATTAGGTCTACAACATCAGTTATACTGTATTTACCTGCCCAACCCTTTGAGATCAACAAGTCTCAAAGGAATTAAGGTTTGAATTAGGATTAGGTATTAGATCCCATTAGACCGGGGGGGAAGGGAAGAGGTACTCACTTGATGGCTTGATGGTACAATTGATGGCCTCAGCCCAGGTGTGGGGTCCCAGGAAGGTCTCCAAAGAGTAGGTGACTCCTTTGACTTGCTCCACCTCACAGTTCCGCACCCGCCCAAAGTGCAGGATCTTCCCGTCTGCTGGGCTGATCTAAAAAAAACAACAAAAAAAACAGACTCCAACATTTACGGCTTAAGCCAGGGATCTACTCCTCTATGTCTAGAATATACAGTACCTTCAGAAAGTATTCATACCCCCTTGACTTCACATTTTGTTGAGTAACCGCTTGAATTCAAAATTGATTAAATATCGTTTCTCACTCATCCACACACACACACAAAATGACAAAGTGAAAACATGTTGAGAAATGTTCGCAAATGTATTGAAAATTAAATACAGGGATCTCATTTACATAAGTATTTACACCCTGGAGTCAATACACGTTAGAATCACCTTTGGCAGCGATTAATTAAAGCTGTGCGTCTTTCTGGGTAAGTCTAAAAACGTTGCACAAATGGATTGTACAATATTTGCACATTTTAAATTCTACAAGCTCTGTCAAGTTGGTTGATCATTGCTAAGACAGCCATTTAAGTCTTGGCATAGATTCTCAAGCCGACTTACGTCAAAACTGTAACTAGGCCACTCAGGAACATTCAACGTCATCTTGATGAGCTTGTGAGCTGTATATTTGGCCTTGTGTTTTAGGTTATAATCCTGCTGAAAGGGGAATGGGTCTACCAGTGTCTGTTGGAAAACAGACAACCAGGTTTTCCTCTAGGATTGTGCCTGAGCTTAGCTCTATTCCGTTTCTTTATTTATATTTATTTACACACAAAAAATGCAGAGTCCTTGCCGATGACAAGCATACCTATAACATGATGCAGCTACCACCATGCTTGATAATATGAAGAGTGGTACTCAGTGATGTGTTGGATTTGCTCCAAACATAAAGCTTTGTATTCAGGACATGAAGTTAATTTCTTTGCCACATTGTTTACAGTTTTACTTTAGTACCTTATTGCAAATAGGTGTCCTCCTTTGCGAGTCATTGGAAAACCTCCCTGTAGATGAATCTGTGTTTGAAATGTACTGCTCAACTGAGGGACCTTACAGATGACATCTCTGTACCCCACATATCGGTTATAAAAAACGACACACTTATTGCACATACCGAGTCCATGCAACTTGTGACTTGAGCACATTTTTTACTCCTTTCCATAACAAAGGAGTTGAATACTTACTGATTCAATACCTTTCAGCTGTTCATTTTTTATTAATTTGTTAACATTTATAAAAACATAATTCCACTTTCACATTCAAATCAAAATCAAATCTATTTGTCACATACACATGGTTAGCAGATGTTAATGCGGGTGTAGCGAAATGCTTGTGCTTCTAGTTCTGACCATGCAGTAATATCTAACAAGTAATATAACCGAACAATTTCACAACAACTACCTTATACACACAAGTGTAAAGGAATGAATACGAATATGTACCTAAAAATATATAAATGAGTGATGGCCGAACGGCATAGGCAAGATGCAGTAGATGGTATAGAGTACAGTATATACATGAGGTGAGTAATGTAGGGTATGAAACAAAGCGGCATTGTTTAACGTCTATGGGCTACGTGAGACGCTAGCGTCCCACCTGCGGGACACAGCCAGTGAAATATCAGGGCGGCAAATTCAAAACAACAAAATGTCATAATTCAACTTTCTCAAACATACAACTATTTTACACCATTTTAAAGATACACGTCTCCTTGATGTAACCACATTGTCCAATTTCAAGAAGGCTTTACAGCGAAAGCAAAACAGATTATGTTAGGAGAGTACATAGACAAAAATAATCACACAGCCATTTTCTAAGCAAGGACATGTCAATAAAACCCAAAACACAGCTAAATGAAGCACAAACCTTTGATGATCTTCATCAGATGACACTCCTAGGAGATTATGTTACACAATACATGTATGTTTTGTTCAATAAAGTTCATATTTATATCCAAAAACAGCATTTTACATTGGTGCGTGATGTTCAGAAAATGTATTCCCACCAAAACTTCCGATGAATGTGCACATCAATTTACAAAAATACTCATCATAAAAGTTAACAAAATATATAACAATTATTTAAAGAATTATAGATGGACTACTCCTGGATGCAACCGCTGTGTCAGATTTTAAAATAGCTTTACGGAGAAAGCACATTTTTCAATCTTCTGAGTACATAGCTCAGCCATCACAGCGAGCTATACAGACAACCGCCAAGTTCGGGGCAACCTAAACTCAGAATTAATATTTCTAATACTGTCTTACCTTTGCTGATCTTCGTCAGACTGCACTCCCAGGACTGCTACTTCCACAAGAAATGTTGTTTTTGTTCGAAATACTCCATATTTATGTCCAAATTCTCAGTTTTATTTGTGCGTACAGATCACTTATCCAAAGGCATAACGCGCGAGCGCGGAACCAGAGAAGAAAAGTCAAAATGTTCCATTACCGTACTTAGAAGCATGTCAAACGCTGTTTAAAATCAATCTTTATGGTATTTTTAACATAAAATTGCGATAATATTCCAACCGGACAATAGCATATTCATTCAAGAAGAAAAAGGAACGGCGCACTCGCGGGATCGAGCATATCCAATCGCTTTGTTGCCAGGCAGTCCACTCAGTAACTGAGCTCCTAAACTCTGCCCAGTGACAGGAGAATGCTTAAACCACTTTCTGAAGGCTGTTGACAGCCAATGGAAGCCTTAGGAAGTGCAACGTCACCCCACAGACACTGTAGTTTCGATAGAGAATCAAAAGAACTACAAATCTCAGACTTTCCACTTCCTGCTTGGATTTTTCTCAGGTTTTTGCCTGCCATACGATTTCTGTTATACTCACAGACACCATTCAGAGTGTTTTCTATCCAAATATACTAATATGCATATTCTAGTTTCTGGGCCAGAGTAGTAACCCGTTTAAATTGGGTACGTTTTTCATCCGGCCGTGAAAATACTGCACCCTACACCCCAACAGGTTAAAGTGGCTAGTGATACATTACATCAAGATGGCAAGATGCAGTAGATGGTATAGCGTACAGTATATACATATGAGATGAGTAATGTAGGGTATGGGAACAGGGTGGTACTCAGTAATGTGTAGGCCAGTAACAATCAAAATTAAATCCATTTTAAATTCAGGCTGTAATACCATTTTTGGGGAGAAAGTCAAGAGGTGTGAATACGGCACCTTTATGGCACTTTTCACACCAAGACGTTTTTCAGTCAACTTTACCAATGCCGCCAAATGTTTCCGCATTTTCTTTATATATCTGCCGGTAACAAAGCCTGTACTTTTACTTCCACCAACCGACCTAGCCACGATTGCGGTAATGCATTTAAAAGTCCTGTTGGGAGTTTGAAAAAGAAAGTGCGAGATGGTGTGATCACGTCCAACGTGGATCAGTAAAGAAACTTTGATATCATCCTACAGAGGTTCATCCAGGTCAAAATTGTTTGACCTGGATAGAGCAAATGCTTCTATAGCAAAAAAACGAGAACATTCCACACATTCTAAATATTTTTTATATTTTATTCTGTTATATTCCATTATATTAAATCTTACTATAAAATAGTGTTGACTGATCAGGGCAGGGGAAAGTAGGCTAAGTGTGTCTCTTGTCTGTTTAACAAAATAAGAACTATTGATTTCATTTGCCTTGCACAGCTATGGGTTGAACAGACCAGTAGCCTATCATTAAACTCAAAATATACTATTCTATTGAAAATAAAAATGGTTATTAGTCTTCTGTCTTAGGACCTGCATAAACACATTTATAGATTTGTCTATCCACCTCATTACCAGAACATCTGACAATGTTTTGAATAGCCAACTTTTTATTCACCATAAAAAGAAAATACAAATCATTATTTACAATTATAAACTTGGTGGTTTGAGCCCTGAATGCTGATTGGCTGACAGCCGTGGTATATCAGACCGGTTTGTGGTATATGGCCAATAAGCCACGGCTAAGGGATGTATATAAACTCTCATTTTGTACAGCGTGACATCCATAACAGTCAATTTTCCTCTAAAGTATGACAATTTTTATATTTTCATCATTGTTGTTTTTGTGTAGCCATGCCTTACTATCAAAGTGGCTATTAATATTTAACCCTAAGACTTTGAGATTCACACTTCTACAGATGTGTCCATTCTCTGAAAAATTCCTGTCCAAGTCTACACGATGTGTTTACAATACTGCGTCGCTAATAAGGCATTATTTGTTCAACTGAATTGGAGCATTTGAAATAAGATCAATCTCAAACGAGAAGAAAACATTTACAAACACATATATATATATATATATATATATACACATTTTTAAACATCTTTGATACAGATGTTTCTAGCAACTTCTGGGGTAGCTAGCTTTAACTTGGTACCTAGCACCAATGCAACCAGCCTGAAAACAATGACCAGTAGAAACTGCATTAATTGTCAATATTCTTAGCAATGATTTAGAAATCCATGTAAGTATTAGCTAGGTAGCCACTTGATCTCTAATTGAAATCCAACCTCAGTTCATGGAAATAAAGCTAGATAACGAACCCCAGGCTAACATAAGCAGCTAGCTAGCGTCATCTGGCTAGTGTGGCTTGACCGGTCCGGGTTATGTGTTGTGAAGCTAGCTACAATAAGGATTAGCCACAATAGTGGAATTCGCGGTTCGACTTCAAACAAACCGCAAAAAAGTCCCTCTTTGGAAGTGATGCAAATGGTTACAATTACTGAAATCATGCCATATTTAGACTAGATAATGTTAAACAACGTTGGAGTGTTGGAATGTGGAGCAATGAAATTAGGTATCAGTCTACTTGGTGACACCCACAGAACATAACTGAAGAGTTCACACAAATATTAGCATCTTAGCTCCTATTGCCGGAGTTTGACTGTGGGAAATGAAATATCAGTCTGCTCAGTACCCAGGTGTGCGCCCCCCTCCCCCCAAGTCCTCCACGGAGTTATCAGACTCCAAAACATCCACGTTGTATTGTTTTTCCTCTGGAATAGTGTTCAATCCAAACAGTAGGTTGACTGGTATAATAAATGTTGCTTATTTCACAGTAGTTTCAGAGTCACGCAATAAGAGCTACGATGCTAATGTTCTCTGGATGTCACGGAGCACACTGATACCCCATGCCATTGACCCACAATCCATAGGCTGTACAGTGAAATAAGTACGCCCCTAATGCAATTCTCAAGTTTAACACATGATTTGTCAAATTAACAAAGTCTCTTTGTTGAATTTATATAACATTCGAACATCGTTTAGCATGATCTATTAAATTATGGCATGATACCACTATTTGTGTCACTTTCAATTAGAGACATATTTTGAAGGTGAACCGCAAATTCCACTATTGTGTCTACTCCTTATTGTGGCCAGCTTCACATAGGTGGGTCTAAAACCGACACTGGAGTTGCTTACCAAGAAGACAGTGAACATTCCTGAGTGGCTGAGTTACAGTTTTGACTTAAATCTACTTGAAAATCAAATGGCAAGACCTGAAAATGGTTGTCTAGCAATGATCAACAACGATGACATAGCTTGAAGAATTTTGAAATTAATACACGTGCAAATGTTGCACAATTCAGGTGTAGTAAAGCTCTTAGACTTACCCAGTAAGACTTGCAGCTGTAGTCACTGCCAAAGGTGCTTCTACAAATTATTAACTCAGGGGTTGAATACTTATGTAAAATAGACATCTCTGCATTTAATTTTAAATACATTTGCTAACATGTTTTCACATTGTCATTATGGGCTATTGTGTGTAGATGAGTTAGAAAAAAAAAGATTTAATCCATTTTGAATTCAGGCTGTAACACAAAATGTGGAATAAGTAAAGAGGTATGAATACTTTGAAGGCATAGTACACACACGCACGCTTACACACACACTCACCACGCAGTGCGAGTTGCACACGGGCCGGAGAGCCGGTTTGAGTTTCCGT
This sequence comes from Salmo trutta, assembly GCF_901001165.1. Classification (NCBI taxonomy): domain Eukaryota; kingdom Metazoa; phylum Chordata; class Actinopteri; order Salmoniformes; family Salmonidae; genus Salmo; species Salmo trutta. The sequence continues at coordinate 62,396,167 of NC_042968.1, forward strand.
CTAAAAAACTCTCCCAGGTTCCTGTATTGAATTAGGTCTTCCACAGCCGCCTCCTGCATGTTGACGCCAAACGTCCAGATATACAGACTATAGACTGGCTTTCTCAGCCAGGTTGGTAGTTCCACCTGGTTCAGGCGACCCCAGGCCCGAGACAGCAGCCGTGTTGGGATGGTCTTGTACAGAGCAACCTGGGCCAGGGAGTGAGAGATGATTGGGTTAGTCTACACATAGTTAAACTGCATGTTCTCACATTGGCTGCATCCTGGCTTTTCACAGATCAGTTTGTGCTGTCTGGCCAACTCCTATGCTCATTGTTACACCAAACAACAATAGGAGTTGGCAAGACTACACAAACTGATGAGACAGGGCTACTACTTCTCTACTGGGTGAACAGTAACAGGAGAAGCTAGAACCATGGCAGACGCGGCTATAAAGTTGACTAGATCACTAAGCTTAAGGCAAGGCGCCATCTCAATTCTGAAAAGAGCATTAAAAGTCAACTGCATCAAGGCCATGTGCAGGATAGGTAGCAAGCGAGAGTTGACAGTGTTTTAACGCGCCTGAATAGATTGAACTTTTGCACTCCTGAAGTACGGTCTTCGTTTACAGGTGCATTGTAGAAGCCAAACGTGAACCATCAGAACTCGCATAGATCATGTACATTTGCAAATTAAACTCAAAGTTTAAGTCGCATTGAAAGCCATCTTGTCACGGACTTAGACACCTTCCAGAAAATTGGAACGGAAATGGTGCTAGACCAAACTGGAAGTCTTCTGACTAGCTTGGAAAGACCGTAATGTGCAGTATCAAAGAGCCCTCACTGCTGCTCAATCATCCTATTTTTCCAACTTAATTGAGGAGAATAAGAACAATCCAAAATGTATTTTTGATACTGTCACAAAGCTAACTAAAAAGCAGCAGGATGGCTTTCACTTCAGCAGTGACAAATTCATGAACTTCTTTGACGAAAAGATCATGCTCATTAGAAAGCACATTACAGACTATTTAAATCTGCGTATTTCTCCAAAGCTCAGTTGTCCTGAATCTACACAACACTGACTGAACCTAGCACATGTTTTACTTTTAAACTGACAAAAACAGATGCTAGTTCCAGGTCCCAAGAAACAAAGAGATCTTCTGTTGGATCTGGCAATTAATCTTGATGGTTGTACAGTCATCTCAAATAAAACTGAAGGACCTCGAAGTTACTCTGGACCCTTATCTCTCTTTTGACGAACACATCAAGAATAGTTTAAGGACAACTATTTTCCATTTTCATAACATTGCAAAAATCAGAAACTTTGTCCAAAAATGATACATTTTTCTGCATCTATGCTTTTGTCAGTTCTAGATTAGACTACTGCAACGCTCTACTTTCCGGCTACCCAGATACAGCACTAAATTAACTTCAGTTAGTGCTAAACACAGCTGCTAGAATCTTGACAAGAACCCCATTAAATGTGATCATATTACTCCAGTGCTAGCCTCCCTGCACTGGCTTCCTGTTAAGGCTAGTGCTGATTTCAAGGTATTACTGCTAACCTACAAAGCATTACATGGACTTGCTCCTACCCATCTTTCCAATTTGGTCCTGTAGTACATAACTACATGTACGCTATGGTCACAAGACGCAGGCCTCCTTACTGTCCCTAGAATTTCTAAGCAAACAGCTGGAGGCAGGGCTTTCTCCTATAGAGCTCCATTTTTATGGAATGGTCTGCCTATCCATGTGAAAGACGCAGACTCTGTCTCGACCTTTAAGCCTTTATTGAAGACTCATCTCTTCAGTAGGGCCTATGATTGAGTGTAGTCTGGCCCAGGGGTGTGAAGGTGAACGGAAAGGCACCAGAGCAACGAACCGCCCTTGTCGCCTCTGCCTGGCCGGTTCCCCTCTCTCCACTGTGATTCTCTGCCTCTAACCCTATTACGGGGGCTGAGTCACTGGCTTACTGGTGCCCTTCCATGCCGTCCCTAGGAGGGGTGCGTCACTTGAGTGGGTTGAGTCACTGACGTGAACTTCCTGTCCGTGTTGGCATCCCCCTCGGGTTCGTGCCGCAGGGGAGGTCTTCGTGGGCTATACTCAGCCTTGTCTCAGGGTATTAGGTTGGTGGTTGAAGATATCCCTCTGGTGGTGTGGGGGCTGTGCCTTGGCAAAGTGGGTGGGGTTATATCCTGCCTGTTTGGCCCTGTCCAGGGGTATCGTTGGACAGGGACACTGTCTCCCGACCCCTCCTGTCTCAGCCTATTTATGCTGCAATAGCTTGTGTGTCGGGGGGCTAGGGTCAGTCTGTTATATCTAGAGTATTTCTCATGACTTATCCTGTGAATTTAAGTATGCGCCCTGTCACTCTCATTCCTCCCTCTCAGAGGACCTGAGCCCTAGGACCACACCTCAGGACTACCTGGCCTGATGACTCCTTGCTGTCCCCAGTCCACCTGGTCATGCTGCTGCACCAGTTTCAACTGTTCTGCCTGCGGCTATGGAACCCTCACCTGCTCACTGGACGTGCTACCTTGTCCTGTACCTGCTGTTTTGGACTCTCTCTCTACCGCACCTGCTGTCTAACTCTGAATGATCGGCTATGAAAAGCCAACTGACATTTATACCTGAGGTGCTGACCTGTTGCACCCTCTACAACCACGGTGATTACTATTATCTGACCCTGCTGGTCATCTATGAATGTTTGAACATCTTGGCCATGTTCTGTTATAATCTCCACCCGGCACAGGCAGAAAAGGACTGGCCACCCCTCAGAGCCTGGTTCCTCTAGGTTTCTTCCTAGGTTCTAGCCTTTCTAGGAAGTTTTTCCTAACCATCGTGCTTCTACATCTGCATTGCTTGCTGTTTGGGGTTTTAGGCTGGGTTTCTGTACAGCGCTTCGTGACATCGGCTGATGTATAAAGGGCTTTATAAATAAATTATTATTGAATTCTAATTTGTTAACTGTGCACTTTAGGGATCGCCCGCCTAGGGATCTTCCCCACCCCTTATCCCTGCCGAACAGCTGAAGCCCTTAATGATATTGTATCTGAAATCCAACACGGCTACGAACGGACCGCCGGCACAAAAAAATGCATTGGAATAGCCATTTCTTTACATGGCCTCAGATGCGAGGTCAGGGTGACAAATGTAGAAATCAGATTTAAAATACACCTGCAATAGAATATAAGTTTAACAGGTAGGTAGGAGGATTGAGGGTCTCAAAAAGCCATTTGACCCCAGGATTAAAAACCTTAAAGCTGATCAGAGTTCAGACTTTAAAACAGAGAAAGTGGAGAAATACTGGAGCTTATTTTGGAGCTCAACATTGCCGATAGAAATATAATGTATAGATCAAAACTGACAAACCGATTAAATGTGCACAATGGAGAGAAGCATGTCTGTTCTACAACATTTCAATGCAAATTGTCTGGAACTTTGCGCACCCTCCTGAATTTAAGCCAAACCGGTGCTGCATGCTGAGTCTGGACCCACACACATAACTCATAGGCAGTAAGGTCCTGTAGCTCCAGAGATGATCACAAAACTGCAGGAAATGGATCAGCTGAGGAGATGGGTGGCAGACAAGTTCTATCTCCATGATTAAGTATCCACTTTGATTAATAGGCCAAGGGAGGCGGAATAGGTCAACATTTCATTAATAACATTAAATGCTTATTGGCTGATGGTAAGGGAGAAACAGCATCCATTGAAACTTAGGCCACTCACTCGCCCCTTTGCTGCGACAGAGTGAGCGAGCACAGCAGGAGAAGAAAACAAAGCATTCCTCCCGTTATTGTGTGGATCACACAAAGGGCCTTTGATAGGCGTTACGATAGAGCCTGGGCTGAGATCAGAGCACTGCAGGTCCATATGGGTCCGGCCATCTGTGACGGGGGAGGGGGCTCACCTCACACATCAGTGGCTCTCTAACAGAGCACTTCTAGCCAAGACGCAGGGGAAACAAACTGTTTGGTGGGAACTGTAATGACCATAGGGGTTATTCGAGTGGATTTAAAGCGCCTTTTCAAGTGTTCCAGCTGCAATTGACTTTGTATGGGAGGAACTGGTATCCTACTCAACTAGTATTATAGGACTTGGTACCTCTGGATGCTGAGATTGACATTCATTCATTCTCTCACACACAAACAGAGAGAGAGAGAGAAAAACGCTATTGTAGCTCGTTATTAGGGAAGTACTCACCCTGCTTGTTGGTCTCCAGCCAACCTTGACCAGGGGCTTGAGTGCGCCGAAGGTCAGGAAGTAGTAGAGGAAGCTGAGCGGCCATGAGCGCAGCCGCAAGACGGGCCGGGACATGCAGTTCAACTGGCCAAGACGACGCCGCAAGGCCAACTGAGGGAACTGCAACCTGTGCAACCATACAAAGCCCTGGGTTGGCACAGATATGGCAGTGTACACACAGAGTCTCCGACTCACAAACACAGGCAGGACAGAGACTCACATTCGCAGACACCCACAGATATCTCTCACCCACGCACACCCACAAAGCACGTGAAAAATGACAATGCACACGCGTGTCCACGCAAAGACGTGGGTAAATACACGTATAACGGGAACTAAATGACACAACAAAGCACAAACAGAAATAGCTGACAGATGATGCTCTCTTACATTATACTGTTCAAACACAGCACATACCTATCAGGGAAATAGGCTACTGAGCCATCACACGTTCTGACTGCACAAGCTCCCAGAATCTCCCCAACCACGCAGCTCTTCAACAGTATCTCATCTAAACCCCCACGTGGTTAGTTTCCTAAAAATTAATATTTCATGCAGAATCCACTCTACTCTTCAGGCTGCTTTTAGTCAAGTCAACTGTCTCGCCTTAAAATATCCTCATTTCTAACTCCCATCCATCCAGATCTCTCAATATGCCATGTTAAAAAATGCATCACTTTACTCGCTTAGCCTTAGGCGATAAACGCAGAGAGGGATTTTAATGACAAACTCGGTGCTCGAAGTGTGGGTGGTAAACACACAGCTAAAAATGCATAGAAAACAGCATATCCACCCAACAGTCAAATCCATAATCTGTCCATGACTATGCCTGGCCGCACTGCATAGGTCTATTAAAATAGGCTTCAGTGATGCTTGTGTTGTCCTGACTCTGTACAATAGGAACAACTAGGGCAGCAGTGCTGCGGTGGATTGGACTCTAAGGGGGAGACCAATGTTATCTCAACAAGGGACATCCAACACACAAATGTACAACACCAAAGGCGTTTATATGGGATATGGGGGGGGTATAGCTAGTTCTCAGCCAAGTGACACATGGAGGTGCTGCAGCCTTAGCTCTACAAAGTCCAGATTTGTGAAAAGAAAATGAACGAGTGAAAGAGTCCAGATTTGAGAGAAGAGGTGGTATAACGCAGGCTAGCTGTATAGCCTCTGTGGGGCTATCTATAGACCTAAAGAAGACCTGTCCACTCTAATCAGGATAAGGGCAAAGCGTGAGGCTATGCATGGTTTAGCCACTGACACCCTAACGGACAGCCGTCAGTCAGCAGCACCTTATCGCCACAATCACTGGCATACACACAGATGCTGCCAGCTAGAGAGGACCTGTAGGCCAACAACCCTAATGACAACAAGGGAGTAGGGCTGGAAACAGTTGACCCCCGATGATCTCTCACGCATGCACACAATCCAGAGACACCGATATTACGCACACTGACATGAGAGAAAAAAGGGGAGTAGTGACTGGCGTACAGTAGGTTACATAGGTCATCTCCCGTGGCGTCTATATTAATCCCTGTGTTATTATAGACCCGTTTGGCCTCTGCGTTGAATCAGATCAATTGAATGGTACTTCACAGGCTTGTGTTGATGCCCCCTTTTGTGAAACTGCTGCCAGTGCCGAGTGATCGTGTCCCAGCACAGCCGTACAGACACAACACTGCCCATATTGTTCATCTGAATACACATCTGAGGATGGCCTATAGATCCGGAGCAGCGTGCTGCACACCCCACCACCACATTTTACTGTGTCATTTCTCAAGGGTTTGATGACCACAGCACGGCAGTCGTGAAAGAAAAGGCTATCATTAAACACATCTGAATGATCCACAGCGATTTAAGATCGCCCCATTCTGGAAATCTGGAATGAAATTCCCATCTCTGATTACTTTGGCTCCACGGTAGCTGGGTACGAGATTACTTCGACTGAGGCACACTCCTGTATGGTGCCTAGTTTACTGGAGATAGCGACTGCTCTCCTCATAGTCACTGCTGGCTGGCTGGCCTAGTTTGGACTGCAGAGCGTTAGACTGGGCCACTCATCCTCTAAGCTCTAAAAACAGGAAAGCAACGTTTACTACAGAGCCTGGCCGGGTACACAGCCTATAATTAGATTCCAGCTAATGGCGCTAATATAGATTTAGGGCAATTCCACGATAACGGAATTGTGCTGAGACTCAGATCTCACTTTAAAAGCCAGCAAAACAAATACCATTGATTTAAAAAAAGGTTTAACAAAACCATACAACTCTGCACAAAGACTACTTTTAACAATTTATACAACATTTTACAAAAACATAAAAAAATAAATAAAAAAATAACTCTGCAGATGCAAAGTTGGGTACCTTTTAAATTATATTTTTTTTTAAAGTCCACGGTTTCCAATAACTGCTCCAAATTAACATTCAAAAGATAAAATGAAGAATGGGGTGCCAGCTATGACATGACACATTGAATTTAATGAACTACAGTAAGTGAAGTGGATTTACACCCGGTAACGGAATTGCTTCATGGTTCCCTGATCTGTACTACACAGAAACGCGTAATTATGGATATGAATGTAACTCTTTATAGAGATGTATACTAAATAGGTACAAAAAGGTTGAAATATGCAATATCCATTGCATATTTCAATATTATTCTACACACTGGCTCTTATTTTAATGAGCCCCCCCCCAAACAAGACAACATTTGAACCAACCTATATGTTTCACAAGTTAAACATCAAAGTACAGCAGAGTATAGTTCAGTACAACTCTAGTGTGCTCTACTGAACTTTACAATACTGTTTAACTCTACGCTGCTTTTCTTTACGGAACTCTTTCTTTACTGTGTTGTACTGTCAAAACGTGTGAACCAAACTGTGGTGTGACTATGATTTTCCATCGCAGCCAATTCAATTGCAGAATTTCCGTTACTGTTTTTTCTGAAATTCTTTGAAGATTTGGTAACGGAATTTAGAGGTCACTTAATTCATCAACAAAATTGATATCAGTAAAAACACTAAGTCATTGATAGACCTTCCTTCACTTGTTACTTCTGTAAACGTTCATTATCCTCCCCACATGAGGAAGAGAAATGGGAAAATATCTTAAAGACACACTATATACACAAATGTATGTGGACACCCCTTAAAATTTGTGGATTCAGCTACTTCAGCCACAACCGTTGCTGACAAGTGTAAAAATCGAGCACACCGCCATGCAATCTCCATAAAGAAACATTGTCAGTAGAACGGCCTCACTGAAGAGCTCACTGACATTAAAACGTGGCACCGTCATAGGATGGCACCTTTCTAACTAGTCAGTTCTGACCCGGTCAACTGTAACTGCTGTTATTGTGAAGTGGAAATGTCTAGGAGTTACAACGGCTCAGCAACGAGGTGGTAGACCACACAAGTTCACAGAACGGGGCCGCCGAGTGCTGAAGCATGTGGAAATAGTCTGTCCTCGTTTGCAAGACACTACCGAATTCCAAACTGCCTCTGGAAGCACTGTTCGAACGGTTCGTCGGGAGCTTCATGAAATGGGTTTCCATGGCCGAGCAAAAGCCTAAGATCACCATGCGCAATGCCAAGTGTCGGCTGGAGTGCTGTAAAGCTCGCCACCATTGGACTCGAACAGCGGAAACACGTTCTCTGGAGTGATGAATCACGCTTCACCATCTGGCTGTCAGACTGACAAATCTGGGTTTGGCGGATGCCAGGTGAACGCTAACTGCCCGAATGAATAGTGCCAACTGTAAAGTTAAGGTGTAGGAGGAATAATGGTCTGGGGCTGTTTTTCACAGTTCGAGTTAGACCCCTTAGTTCCAGTGAAGGGAAATCTTAATGCTACAGAATAGAATGACATTCTGGACAATTCTGTGCGTCCAACTTTGTGGCAACAGTTTGGGGAAGGCCTCTGTTTCAGCATGACAATGCCCCTGTGAACAAAGTGAGGACAAAAATAGAAATGGTTTGTCGAGATCGGTGTGGAAGGACTAGACTGGCCTGCACAAAGCCCTTACCTCAATCCCATTGAACACCTTTGGGATGAATTGGAACGCCGACTGTGAGCCAGGCCTAATTGTCCAACGTCAGTGCCCAACCTCACTAATGCTCGTGGCTGAATGGAAGCAAGTCCCCGCAGCAACGTTCCAACATCTAGTGGAAAGCCTTCCCAGCAGAGTGAAGGCTGTTCTAGCAGCAAAGGGGGGACCAACTACATATTAATGCCCATGGAACGAGATGTTCGACGAGCAGGTGTCCACATACTTTTGGTCATGTAGTGTATGTGGGTTTTTAGGTAATGGAATTTCAAGGCACTAGGACATGTTTCTTAAACTTACCGAAGGGAGAAAGATTACTCCTAAACGTGTTGATATTAATTGGCAGGGGTCTTTACTTCAAAATGATGTATTTCTAATACCTTAAGACTTTTTAGTAGATGTTTTTTAAAGACCACTTTTCCATCTGTTTGACCAGAAATCTAAGCTTTTACTTATTCCTAATATTTATATGATGGAAAATGGTAAAAGAAAAAAGAAAAGAAAATCTATCATTTCTCAAAAAAGCTTAAATTTGACACCTAATCCGAGATGCTCCTATGAACTTTACGTTGGTCCTTTTACATGGAAATCACCCTGAAAGTCATTCATTTGATGTAATTGAATCTCAATTCTCTTACAAGTCAACCAGTGCAGTATCATTTAAATATTATTTACCGTAGCCTGTCATGCACCTTGGTTTCAGCAATCGCAAAGTATTGCTAAATATCCCAGCCAACCACATAAACGCAACAAAAGTAACAAAAAGCCAACACGTAAAGAATACACTTCTGTAATTGTTTTATTTCCCGGCTATCCAGTCTCCCTCGGCCACAAAACGCAGGCTCCAACAGCACCCCCCCCCTCTTCAATGCAGGCACATATTAGCCAATCACTGGCTGCATAGCATTCTCTCTCTCCTGCCTCGCTCTATCTACATAAACAGAGTCTCTCAGCCGCCACACAGATCTTTAAAACTCCATCTATCCCTCACTTATTTCAGGCCCACTTCCGAGGTTGGCTGGGTAAGGCTAGCTAACTGGCTGCATAGGGCTGGCCTTGGCCTGGCCCAGATACATTGTTCCTCCTTAGACTGGCCTGCCTGGATGGGGCTTAAGGGCATTACGCTGCAATTAGGCCAAACAGAGGCTTTGTGCTGCCTGGGACAGAGAGAGAGAGAGAGAAAGACAGGGCTTTGGGAGAGCGGGCCGACTGTGGCCACTCAATATTCAGCCCCTCGGCTCACGGTTGTCCCTCTCCTCATGTAGCAGCTCAACACGCGACGTGCACACAACCCCCCCACTCACAAACCATAACTGCTCGAGCTTCAATCTCACAGCAGAACATTACATTAATCATCCCCTCTATGCTCGCTCTGGTCATCCCTCATTTGCCTTTAATCCATCTCTCACATACTGTAAACAATCACTTTATAGGCTGAAAAGCATTCGTTCTCCCTCCGCGTCAGTCCTGTCTTTGTCATGTCATGTCTAACAAGCATGTTATACACATGCTAAGGCATCCTGTGGTCATTCATCTCTTGTTCTCACTCTCATTCTCTCAGCATACCTGAATCGGTTCCTGTGGCTGAGTGCTTGGGCCCCGTGGCCTGAGACGTTGCCGCCGTTGCTTCCCCCCTGCTCTCCGGCAGCTCCTGTGGAGCTGATCGTCCGGAGCCGGCGCACATCAACCCTAACTCTGTGGAGATTGTAGCAAGACGGAGGGCTGTGCAAAGACCTGCAGCATCTCACCATTTCCTTGAGCTCTGCGCTGCCGCCCGCTGAAGGCTCCTGTTCTGACACATTATCACTGAAGGCGTGGGGGGGATTACAGACGCTTCTCTCTTGCGCTCACTGGGGCTTTCGCTCTCGCTCGGTGTGCGCACTTCTGTTCTCTTGCTGGATCTCGTTCTCTCGCTCTGCTACTGTCAAGCCCAGCCCCTTCTCTGGTAGGACGGATGTGACGTGGTGGAGGGTAATCCGTTCGCTCCTCTTCTCTCTCAGGGATCCAAGGGCCTCTGGAAGTGATTTTGTACTAGAGAATGGGAATCTTCTGGGTGGGCTGACTGTTTCACGGCTGACCTGAGAGGAACTGCAGGAGACTGGTGACGGTGGGAGATAGGAGGAGGACTGGTCTGTCTGGGGGAGGGGCAACTTGATGATAGGAGGGAAATGCGACAAGTTTGGTTTGTGATTCCTATGGTTGTTGATGTAAAGAATATTTTCTATTAATATTTTCTATGGTTGAGAGGGATGAGGCAAAAGAGATGGCAAATAGGTCTGGCTGTACAACCGATTGGCAAACGTACTGCAAATTCAGAAATCATGTGACTAAACTGAATTTAAAAAAAGTAGTAACTACACAAGACAGATACATGACGAAGAATGATAGTAAAAAGATTGGGAGCACCTTACAAAAAAAACGTCTATCAACAATGACAAGCCACTTGGATGGAAAATTTATGAGAATATTAGCAGACAATATTGCCACATCTTCAATTTAAGCCTACTGGAAAGTGTGCGTCCTCAGGCCTGGTAGGAAGCAAAAGTCACTCCCCTACCTAAGGATAGTAAAGTCCCCTTCACTGGTTCAAATAGCAGACCAATCAGCCTGTTACCAACCCTTAGTAAAGTTTTGGGGAAAAAATTGTGTTTGACCAGATACAATGCTATTTTACAGTAAACAAACAGACTTTCAGAACGCTTATTGGGAAGGACATTCAACAAGCACAGCACTTACACAAATTACTGATGACTGGCTGAGAGAAATTGATAAGATTGTGGTGGCTGTTTAGTTAGACTTCAGTGTGGCTTTTGACATTATTGATCATAGTTTGCTGCTGGAAAAACTTGTGTTATGGCTTTACACCCCCTGCTATATTGTGGATAAAGAGTTACCTGCCTAACAGAACACAGAGGTTGTTCTTTAATGGAAGCCTCTCCAACAAAATCCAGGTAGAATCAAAAATTCCCCAGTGCAGCTGTCTAGGCCCTTTACTTTTTTCAATCTTCACCAATGACGTGCCACTGGCTTTGAGTAAAGCCAGTGTGTCTACGTACGCGGATGACTCAACACTTCAGTTGCTGTGGTAGCTGACATGACTAACACTTAGAGCTGCAGTTAGTTTCAGAATGTGTGGCAAGAAATAAAATGAGTCCTAAATATTTCAAAAACAAAAATGTGTATTTGGGACAAATCATTCACTAAACCCTAAACTTCAACTAAATCTTGTAATGAATAATGTGGAAATTGAGCAAGTTGAGGAGACTAAACTGCTTGAAGTAACCCTGGATTGTAAACTGTCATGGTCAAAACTGTAGCTAGGATGGGGAGAAGTCTGTCCATAATAAAGTGTTACTCTAACTTCTTAACATTACTATCAACAAGGCAGGTCCTACAGGCTCTAGTCTTGTCGCACCTGGACTACTGTTCAGGCGTGTGGTCAGGTGCCACAGAGAGACTTAGGAAAATTGCAATTGGCTCAGAACATGTTGAATGCACCGAGCTGTCTGTTTGAACTTCTGGCACACAGACACCCATACATACCCCACAAGACATGCCACCAGAGGTCTCTTCACAGTCCCCAAGTCCAGAACAGACTATGGAAGGAGCACAGCACTACATAGAGCCATGACCACATGGAACTCTGTTCCACATCAAGTAAATCAAAAAGAATTCCACCTTATGGAACAGTGGGGAATGTGAAGCAACACACAGGCACAGACATGCATAAAAACACTAACACGATAACATGCGCACTATACACACACACTAGTACACATGGATTTTGTGTTGTGATTTTGTGGTAGTAGATTAGGGGCCTGAGGGTACACAGTGTGTTGTGAAATCTGTTATACAATTTTAAAACCATTACAATACATTCATAACTGCCTTAATTTTGCTGGACCCCAGGAAGAGTAGCTGCAGCCTTGGCAGCAGCTAATGGGTTCCATAATAGATACAAATAATCCCATCAGCTATAGTGTTCACGGACCCTGTTATAGACTCCTGGCAGCTCCCCTATACTGCTGATCTGTATCGTTTTGTATTACAGTATCTTTTTGGCATTCATAAGCATGCCATACCTTGTTTTTCTCCTTAGGTTTTGGCTTGATTTAGGGAGCCTGGAGTCCACTGCTTCCTACCTTATCCTATCCTACCATCAGCTCTGCAAAGCTCAGTGTGTGTGTGGGGGGGGGTTAATCTATTCACTATCTGCTGTTTTGTCAGTTAATCATTTCAGAAAGGTAAGCGTCATCATTACACATTGTTGCCTGACTGGTCATTTTTTAAGTAAGATTTTAAAAGGCTACTCAAGATGCAGTTCCAGTGTTTCCCCTATATTCCTATATATAGCCCACCTCTGCTGCAAAAGACATGTAATTTAAAAGAAACAGTACCAGTCAAAAGTTGACAGCTACTCATTCAAGGGTTTCTTTATTTACTATTTTCTACATTGTAGAATAAGTGAAGACATCAAAACTATGAAATAACACATAAGGAATCATGTAGTAAAAAAAAAAAAAAAAAGTGTTATATCAAATTCTATTTTACATTATTCAAAGTAGCCACCCTTTGCCTTGACAGATTTGCACACTCTTGGCATTCTCTCAACCAGCTTCAAGAGTTAGTCACCTGGAATGCATTTCAAATAACAGGTGTGCCTTGTTAAAAGTTAATTTGTGGAATTTCTTTCCTTAATGCGTTTGAGCCAATCAGTTGTGTATACAGAAGATAGCCATATGTTAAAATACCATATTATGGCAAGAGCAGCTCAAATAAGCAAAGAGAATGACAGTCCATCATTACTATAAGACATGAAGGTCAGTCAATGCTGAACATTTCAAGAACTTTTCAAGTTTCTTCAAGTGCAGTCGCAAAAACCATCAAGCGCTATGGTGAAACTGGCTCTCATGAGAACCGCCACAGGAAAGGAAGACCGAGAGTTCCCTCTGCTGCAGAGGATAAGTTCATTAGAGTTACCAGCCTCAATGCTGGTGACATTGTCAGTGATTTATTTAGAATTCAATGCACACTTAACCAGCATGGCTACCACAGTATTCTGCAGCGATACGCCATGCCATTTGGTTTGCGCTTAGTGAGACTATAATTTGTTTTTCAACAGGACAATGACTCAACATACCTCCAGGCTGTGTAAGGGCAATTTGACCAAGGATGAGAGTAACGGAGCGCTGCATCAGATGACCTTGCCTCCTCAATCACCGGACCTCAACCCAATTGAGATGGTTTGGGATGAGTTGGACTTTTAGCGTGAAGGAAAAGCAGCCAACAAGTGCTCAGCATATGTGGGAACTCCTTCAAGAATGCTAGAAACGCATTTCTCATGAAGCTGGTTGAGGTGTGCAAAGCTGTCAAGGAAAAGGGCAGATACGTGGAAGAATCTTTAATATAAAATATATTTTGATTTGTTTAACCTGTTGGGGCTAGGGGGCAGTATTTACACGGCCGGATAAAAAAACGTACCCGATTTAATCTGGTTACTAATCCTACCCAGTAACTAGAATATGCATATACTTATTATATATGGATAGAAAACACCCTAAAGTTTCTAAAACTGTTTGAATGGTGTCTGTGTATAACAGAACTCATTTGGCAGGCAAAAACCTGAGATTCCTTTACAGGAAGTGGCCTGTCTGAGCATTTATTTGCTTTCTTTGACATCTCTTCCAAAAACGGAGGATCTCTGCTGTTACGTGACACTTCCCACGTCTCCAATGGGCTCTCAGAGCCCGGGAAAAACCTGAATGACGTAATTCAAAGCCCTGGCTGAAACACACGAGCGCTTTTGCTAAGTGGTCTATCAGCAGACAAAAGGCTTAGGCGCATGCACTGCCCGCCCATTGCCTTTCTGTTTTTCCCTCTATTTACAGACAGGCAGATTCCCGGTCGGAATATTATCGCTTTTCTACGAGATAAATTGCATAAAAATTGATTTGAACCTTTTGGGGATAGGGGGCAGTATTGAGAATTTTGGAAAAAATATGTTCCCATTTTTAACTGCCTCCTACACCAACTCAGAAGCTAGAATATGCATATTATTGTTCAGGTTTGGATAGAAAACACTCTGAATTTTCTAAAACTGTTTGAATGGTGTCTGTGAGTATAACAGAACTCCTATGGCAGGCAAAAACCTGACAAGGTTTCAAGCAGGAAGTACCCTGTCTGACAAGGAGTCGTGCGTCTTGCATCTTTTTATTGAAAAGTAAGGATCTTAGCTGTAACGTGACAATTCCCAGGGCTCCAATAGGCTCTCAGAGCCCGGGAAATAACTGAAGGTTTACGAGGGAGCCTCAGGCTGAAACACATTATCACCTTTTGTAAGTGGCTGCTCAGAGGACCTTTGAATGAGGCGCGTGCACGATTCGCTCCTGAGGAGAAATTTTATTCGGCTGTTTAGGCTCAATGCATATTCCCGGTCGGAATATTATCACTTATCTACGAGATAAATGGCATAAAAATTGGTTTTAAACAGCGGTTGACATGCTTCGAAGTACGGTAATGGAATATTTAGACATTTTTGACACGCCAATGCGCCATGCGCGACACCGTGATGAAGCATTCTGATAGTGTCTAGAACTCACGAACAAAACGTCGCTGTTTGGATATAACGATGGATTATTTGGGACCAAACCAACATTTGTTATTGAAGTAGAAGTCCTGGCAGTGTATTCTGACGAAGAACAAGCAAGGTAAGAACATTTTTCTTATAGGAAATGTGATTTTGGTGGAGGCTGACCTGGGTGGGTATCTAAATAGCTAGCCCTGTGATGCCGGGCTATGTACTTAGATTATTGCAAAATGTGCTTCATCCGAAAAGCTATTTTAAAATCGGACATATCGAGTGCATAGAGGAGTAATGTATCTATAATTCTTAAAATAATTGTTATGCTTTATGTTAACGTTTATCGTGAGTAATTTAGCAAACTGTTAGTAAATTCCCCGGAAGTTTGCGGGGGTTATGCTTTTTCTGAACGTCACATGCTAATGTAAAAAGCTGTTTTTTGATATAAATATGAACTTGATTGAACAGACATGCATGTATTGTATAACACAATGTCCTAGGTGTGTCATCTGATGAAGATCATAAAAGGTTAGTGCTGCATTTAGCTGTGGTTTGGGTTTATGTGACATGATATGCTAGCTTGAAAAATGGGTGTCTGATTTTTTCTGGCTGGGCACTCTGCTGACATAATCTAATGTTTTGCTTTCGTTGTAAAGCCTTTTTGAAATCGGACAGTGGGGTTAGATTAACGAGATTCTTGTCTTTAAATAGCTGTAAAATAGTCATATGTTTGAGAAATTGAAGTAATAGTATTTCTAACGATTCAAAAATCGCGCCACTGGATTTCAGTGGCTGTTACGTAGGTGGGACGAGTTCGTCCCACATGCGCCAGAGAGGTTAAACAGCGGTTGACATGCTTCGAAGTACGGTAATGGAATATTTACAAATTTTTTGTCACGTTATGCGCCATGCGCACGACCGTTATTTACCATTCTGATAGTGTCTAGAACTCAAGAACAAAACGTCGCTGATGGAACATAACGATGGATTATTTGGGACCAAACCTACATTTGTTATTGAAGTAGAAGTCCTGGGAGTGCATTCTGACGAAGAACAGGAAAGGTAAGACCATTTTTCTTATAGGAAATATGATTTTGGTGAAGGCTAAACTTGCCGCGTGTCTAAATAGCTAGCCCGTGATGGCTGGGCTATGTACTTAGAATATTGCAAAATGTGCTTCATCCGAAAAGCTATTTTAAAATCGGACATATTGAGTGCATAGAGGAGTTCTGTATCTATAATTCTTAAAATAATTGTTATGCTTTTTGTGAACGTTTATCGTGAGTAATTTAGTAAATTGTTAGTAAATTCCCCGGAAGTTTGCGGGGGGTATGCTTTTTCTGAACGTCACATGCTAATGTAAAAAGCTGTTTTTTGATATAAATATGAACTTGATTAAACAGACATGCATGTATTGTATAACATAATGTCCTAGGTGTGTCATCTGATGAAGATCATCAAAGGTTAGCGCTGCATTTAGCTGTGATTTGGGTTTTTGTGACATTATATGCTAGCTTGAAAAATGGGTGTCTGATTATTTCTGGCTGGGTACTCTGCTGACATAATCTAATGTTTTGCTTTCGTTGTAAAGCCTTTTTGAAATCGGACAGTGTGGTTAGATTAACGAGAGTCTTGTCTTTAAATAGCTGTAAAATAGTCATATGTTTGAGAAATTGAAGTAATATCATTTCAAAGGTTTTGAAAATCGCGCCACAGGATTCAACTGGCTGTTACGTAGGTGGGACGATTTGGTGCCACCTAGCCCAGAGAGGTTAACACTTTTTTGGTTACTACATGATTCCATAGGTGCTATTTCATAGTTGAGGTCTTCACTATTATTCTACAATGTAGAAAAATCCTTGAATATGTGTTCAAACTTTTGACTGGTACTGTGTGTTTTTCAACCACTCCACACATATATTGTTAACAAACTATAGTTTTGGAAAGTTGGTTAGGACATCTACTTTGTGCATGACAAGTAATTTTTCCAACAATTGTTTACAGAGATTATGTCACTGCATCACAATTCCAGTGGGTGAGAAGTTTACATACATTGAGTTCACTGCCTTTAACCTCTATTGGGTAGGGGTAAGTATTTTGACGTCCAGATGAAAAGCGTGCCTGTAGTAAACTGCCTGCTACTCAGGCCCAGAAGGTAGGATATGCATATTATAGTAGATTTGGATAGAAAACACTCAGAAGTTTCTAAAACTGTTTGAATGATGTCTGTGAGTATAAACAGAACTCATATGGCAAGCAAAAACCTGAGAAAGAAATCCAACCAGGAAGTGTGGAAATCTGAGGTTTGTAGTTTTTCAAGTGATTCCCTATCCAATATACAGTGTCTGTGGGGTCATTTTGCACTTTTTAAGGCTTCCACTAGATGTCAACAGTCTTTAGAATGTTGTTTCATGCCTCTACTGTGAATGGGGAGAGAATAAGAGGTCTTGGAATCAGATACTGAGAAAATGACATGAGCACAGTGGCGCACACTCCCGTGAGAGTTAGCGGTGTTCCTTTTCCTTTTTGAAGACAAAGGAATCGTCCGGTTGGAATATTATGGAAGATTTATGATAAAAACATCCTAAAGATTGATTCTATATATCGTTTTACATGTTTCTACGAACTGTAATATAACTTTTTGGACTTTTCATCTGAACTTAACTGCGCGAGCACAGTGCATTTGGGTTACTCGACTGAACGAACAAAAAGGAGGTATTTGGACATAAATATGGACTTTATCAAAACAAATGAACATTTATTGTGGAAATGGGATACCTGGGAGTGCATTCCGATGAAGATCATCGAAGGTAAGTGAATATTTATAATGGTATTTCTGACTCCACAAAATGGCGGGTTTGGTTTTGTGACTGAGCACTGTACTCAGATTATTGCAAAGTGTGCTTTCGCTGTAAAGCTTTTTTTTAAATCTGACACAGCGGTTGCATTAAGGAGAAGTGTATCTATAATTCTTTGAATAACAGTTGTATATTTTATCAACGTTTATGATGAGTATTTCTGTAAATTGATGTGCTCATTCACTGGAAGTTTTGGGAGGCAAAACATTTCTGAACATTACACGCCAATGTAAAATGGGTTTTTTGGATATAAATATGAACTTTATCGAGCATAACACATGTATTGTGTAACATGAAGTCCTATGAGTGCCATCTGATGAAGATCAAAGGTTAGTGATTCATTTTAGCTGTATTTCTGTTTTTTGTGACACCTCTCCTTGCTTGGAAAATGGCTGTGTGGTTTTTCTTGTCTAGGTGCTGTCCTAACATAATCTAATGCTATGCTTTCACCGTAAAGCCTTTTTGAAATCGGACAATGTGGTTGGATTAACGAGAAGACTATTATACACCATTTTAAAGATACTTGTATGTGTGAGAAATTTGAATTATGAGATTTGTTGTTGTTTTGAATTTGGCGCTCTGCTATTTCACTGGCTGTTGGCGAGGTGGGACGCTACCGTCCCACATACCCTAGAGAAGTTAACCTCTTACATCTAGACCTTCGCTAGCGGAACACCTGCTCCAATATCCAATGATGGGCGTGGCGCGAAATACAAACTCCTCTAAAATCCGAAAACTTCCATTTTTCAAACATATGACTATTTTACAGCATTTTAAAGACAAGACTCTCGTTAATCTAACCACACTGTCCGATTTCAAAAAGGCTTTACAGCGAAAACAAAACATTAGATTATGTCAGCAGAGTACCCAGCCAGAAATAATCAGACACCCATTTTTCAAGCTAGCATATAATGTCACAAAAAACAAAACCACAGCTAAATGCAGCACTAACCTTTGATGATCTTCATCAGATGACAACCCTAGGACATTATGTTATACAATGCATGCATGTTTTGTTCAATCAAGTTCATATTTATATCAAAAACCAGCCTTTTTACATTAGCATGTGACGTTCAGAACTAGCATACCCCCCGCAAACATCCGGTGAATTTACTAAGTTACTCACGATAAACGTTCACAAAAAACATAACAATTATTTTAAGAATTATAGATACAGAACTCCTCTATGCACTCGATATGTCCGATTTTAAAATAGCTTTTCGGTGAAAGCACATTTTGCAATATTCTCAGTAGATAGCCCAGCCATCACGGCTAGCCATTTAGACACCGACCAAGTTTAGCCCTGACCAAACTCCGATTTACTATTGGAAAAGTTTGATTACCTTTGGTGTTCTTCGTCAGAATGCACTCCCAGGACTGCTACTTCAATAACAAATGTTGGTTTGGTTCAAAATACTCCATTGTTATATCCAAATAGCGGCGTTTTGTTCCTGCGTTCAAGAAACTATCCGAAGGGTAAATAAGGGTCACGATCATGGCACATTTCGTGACAAAAGATTTCTAAATATTCCATTACCGTACTTCGAAGCATGTCAACCGCTGTTTAAAATCAATTTTCATGCCACTTTTCTCGTAAAAAAGCGATAATATTCCGACCGGGAAACCGTGTATACGTACAAAAAGAGAGAAAATAAAAGCATGCTATCCCCTCGTGCACGAGCCTGAGTCTCATAGTACTTTTACTGGCCACTATCCAAACGCGCTAATGTTTTTCAGCCAGAGCCTGCAAAGCCACGATTCAGCTTTTTGCCGCCTTCTGAGATCCCATGGGAGCCGTAGGAAGTGTCACGTAACAGCAGAGATCCACTGTAATGGATAGAGATAATCAAGAAGGGCAAGAAATGGTCAAACAGGGTACTTCCTGTACAGAATCTTCTCATGTTCTGGCCTGCCAAATGAGTTCTGTTATACTCACAGACACCATTCAAACAGTTTTAGAAACTTTGGAGTGTTTTCTATCCAAAGCTAATAATTATATGCATATTCTAGTTTCTGGGCAGGAGTAATAATCAGATTAAATCGGGTACGTTTTTTATCCGGACGTGAAAATACTGCCCCCTATCCATAACAGGTTAAACAACTTGGAAAATTCCAGAAAATTATGTCATGGCTTTAGAAGCTTCTGATAGGCTAATTGACATCATTTGAGTCAATTGGAGGTGTACCTGTGGATGTATTTCAAGGCCTACCTTCAAATTCAGTGCCTCTGCTTGACATGGAAACCCCCCCCCCCCCCCCCCCCCCAAATAAGTCAGCCAAGACCTCAGGATTTTTTTTAGACCTCCACAAGTCTGGTTCATCCTTAGGAGCAATTTCCAAATGCCTGAAGGGACCACGTTTATCTGTACAAACAATAGTACCCAAGTATAAACAACATGGGACCATGCAGCCGTCATACCGCTCAGGAAGGAGACGCGTTCTGTCTCCTAGAGATGAACGTACTTGTGCGAAAAGTGCAAATCAATCCCAGAACAGCAGCAAAAGGACCTTGTGAAGATGCTGGAAGAAACGGGTACAAAAGTATCTACAGCCACAGTAAAACAAGTCCTATATCGACATAACCTGAAAGGCCGCTCAGCAAGGAAGAAGCCACTGCTCCAAAACCACCATAAAAAAGCCAAACTACGGTTTGCAAATGCACATGGGGACAAAGATAATATTTTTTGGAGAAATGTCCTCTGGTCTGATGAAACAAAAATAGAACTGTTTGGCCATAATGACCATCGTTATGTTTGGAGGAAAAAGGGTGAGGCTTGCAACACAAAGAACACCATCCCAACCGTGAAGCACGGGGGTGGCAGCATCATGTTATGGGGGTGCTTTGCTGCAGGAGGGACTGGTGCACTTCACAAAATAGATGGCAACATGAGGAAAATTGTGTGGATATATTGAAGCAACATCAAGACATCAGTCAGCAAGTTAAAGCTTGGTCGCAAATGGGTCTTCCAAATGGTCAATGACCCAAAGCATACTTTCAAAGTTGTGGCAAAATGGCTTAAGGACAACAAAGTCAAGGTATTGGCGTGGCCATCACAAAGCCCTGACCTCAATCCTATGGAAAATGTGTGGGCAGAACTAAAAAAGCATGTGCGTGCAAGGAGGCCTACAAACCTGACTC